>NC_083404.1:46179992-46521459 GCF_020745735.1 Hemiscyllium ocellatum
TGCCAAGAATCAATAAAAACAGAAAGAACAGGCATCACAAACTTGGCTCAAGAATACTGTCAGGCCAAGCAGCCCCTTATCCCCACCTCACCACCACCACCTTCCTCAAGGCAATTCCCAACTTCTCTGCCAAAAGATTTATGGCTCCATGATTGGTCCATTGAGTTACCTGAAAGACAACATGTATGAAGCCTGGCAGTTGTCATCCTTATTTTGAAAGACTTATCAAAAGTCTTTCAAAGTAGACTTTGATATTTTGAGTGGCATTACATTCACTCCATTTGTAAACAACGAATTCAGCACCATCTCAAGCTATAACATGTAGCTTTCCTGACATTGCAGAACTTTCTAATATACCAGACAGTTTATTTATCAGTCAAGGTATGTCCATCACTTCATGCATCGCGCTTTAGCCTTTTGTATGAGACATAATATCATCTCTGTTTCTTTTTACGGTGGGTTCTCTGGTGACCTATTTATGCTGGGAATGGGCGGCACGGTGGCACAGTGGTTAGCACTGCTGCCTCACAGTGCCTGAGACCCGGGTTCAATTCCCGACTCAGGCGACTGACTGTGTGGAGTTTGCACGTTCTTCCCGTGTCTGCGTGGGTTTCCTCCGGGTGCTCCGGTTTCCTCCCACAGTCCAAAGATGTGCGGGTTAGGTGAATTGGCCATGCTAAATTGCCCATAGTGTTAGGTAAGGGGTAAATATAGGGGTATGGGTGGGTTGCGCTTCGGCGGGTCAGTGTGGACTTGTTGGGCCGAAGGGCCTGTTTCCACACTGTAAGTAATCTATTCTAATCTAATCAGAAATGGACAGAATGGACAGCAGATCCCAGAAACACAGGAATGGGGAGCTTAATTTTTCAAGTGAGTTTACCTCAACTGGAAACATTCTACATTCAGCATTAGTCAATATGATGGTTGTCATGTCAGGAAGAATATTCATGCATGTTTTCTCAGTGTGATTCCTTATCCCAATGATGCATTGTTTCATGTGTCTTTATATTTCTTGCAATGGAGGTTACATGATGTAAAAGCGTCATAAAATATCATCTTCCAAATTTGTGTGTCAGGCACTCATGTCATGTGACTTGATCTCATAGCCAAGCCTGCATGACTGTCTTCTTTATATTTATGCCAAACAACTCCTCCTTTCAGGTTGATTGCTGGTCAATTTGTGAAGGAAGAAAAGGCAAAGCGAAATCAGTTTTTGACAATGAAAAGCAATAAATAGCTATAAGTTTCAGGCAATAATTCACTATCAGAGTTCAGGTTCGATCCTGCAGTTTAAGATGTCCTCAGAACCACTCAATTGAATGATGACCCTGTAAATCACTGCCTGCTACCTAATATCCAATGTTTATTTTCTGTTTACTGCTGATTTTTGCATTTGTGGAGGTAGTATTTTAAATAAGGCCAAAAGGCTCTTTATACTGCAGTGCCACTGTCAGCATGTGCGACTTTATGCATATCTAACGGATACATCCTGGCAAGCAATGCTATTAGAAAAAAAAAGCCACGTTATCCAGGGCACATAGAGCACTACTGGGAAATATATTGCATGGTGTCACAAGCAATTTATTTTTCCCTGAAACCTTCATTACCTATCAAGCATTCTGTTTACTTGGCAAGTTGTTTTGGCACCGCGTCACTCTAGCAAAGGCTTTGGACGAGGCACCACAGGAGAACTAGTGAGGCTTGACACAGATCTAACAGAGGTTGGGTGACACTCAGAAGCTCAGAGGTATCTGAGTCGGATGACAGTACGTGTTTGATCTAAATCACTGCTGAATTGACCACAAGCATTGTATTAAAGGGACACCTGTTTAGTTCATGCAGGATGAACAATTGAGCTCTGTGAAATAAATGATTGAATTTTTGTGAAATACAATTTCTAGTGTATATTTTGTTTACCTCCTAATTGTATTGATACATCGAGTATGATTTTTCTCCTTCCTGGATGTGGGGAATGAGGTGATGTGAAGGGAAAATAATGGTTCGAGATGGCCTGAGGAGAAACCTTGACTCCTTCTCAGTCCCTCAGCAATTAAGTGCTGGGCAAGAATGTCTGTGAGCAATATTCTTGATTTGCCAGCAATTAATAACCACTTAAGTACTTCAGTGCAGTGCACTAGCTCTCTGATCACATGCCTCCCCGTTGGGTGATGGGGTGCCCTCTAAAAATCACACCTTAGCTGATATCTCCAAATCCCCTCCGATCCCTTCTCTGTGGGATCCCCAGCCTGTGATAAGAAAATAAAGAAGCTTACTATGACACAGCTGTTTCATCTGAGACATAGGCCTTGACCAGTGGCCTCTGATTGGTCAGCAGCTTCCAGTAACTGGGGCTGCCAGTGTCGAAGCTTGTGAGTCGAGGGTGAGACACTCGATTGTCAGCTCTTCACGAGCTGATTGGCAGATGAACAGGTGAGTTATCTTGATTAGGGGCTGTCAGCCATCACCATGTAATACATAGGCAACCACACATAGAAAAATAAGGGAAAACTTGCATTCGTTGAGCTTTGCTTCCTTGCTTTCAAATTCCTTCAAGACTTCTGCATTGCATTTTTGCAGTGTCATTCATAAAATCAGGATGTTTACAGGTAACAAAGTACATTTGAAGTTTTAGTCAATGATGTTGTGTAGAAAACACCAGCAAATTTGCACACAGTAAGCTCCCATAAAAGTAATGGGATAAAAGACTTGGTGATCTGCTTTCTTTCACTATTGTCAGTTCAGATAGAAATATTGGCCAGTCACTCACTGCTCTTTCTTAATATAAAGTCACAAAATATTTTACATCTACATAGAAGGGCAGAAGAGCATACCAAAAGACAGCATCTACAATAATACAGCTCCCCCTCAGTAATGTGCATGAGGTTTGACATGAATAGGGTTGAAGTTTCTGGAGATGACTTCGAATACACGATCATCCACTTGAGAGGTCAGAGTGGCCAGCATATGAGAATAATGAATTTCTGATAGTATATCACTTTTTACTCTGTATGTTGCTTTAGTTTAGTTAAGTGAGGAGAATCCTATTGAGTTAATTGATTATTACAAGAGAGAAAAAAGTCCTCTACAGAGACTGATATCTTTACAATAGAGATTCAAGCTTCTGGTTAGCAGCTGAAAAGCTGGCACAACATAGTTAGGCATTTTAAGACTTTTAAAACAAAAGAAAAGACTAAAAGCAAGGAACTCGAAGGCAATTAAGCCACAAAACAGAGCCACAATTAAACACTGAATATGCTCTTCACAGATATACTCTACATTGTCCTTTAAGAGTCATTCGATTCCATCAGGAAGACACCAAAATGATTCTCGGTTCCAGAGGTTTTACTTCAGCACTTTTTCCTTTCTCGGGTTGGGAACTTCTAATCTCAGGACTGTCTTTCATAATGAAGCTAAAAATCACACAACACCAGGTTATAGTCCAACAGGTTTAATTGGAAGCACTAGCTTTCGGAACGCTGCTCTTTTATCAGGTGGTTGTCATCAAAGCAGCAGCTCTCCGAAAGCTAGTGCTTGCAATTTAACTTGTTGGACTGCAACCTCGTTTTGTGTGATTTTTAACTTTGTACACCCAAGTCCAACACCGGCAGCTCAAATCATGACTTTAATAATGAAGCTTTTGTACCTGGCAAAAACGAGACAAATCTTCCAGCCTCATTTTAACCTCTCCCATATTCAGTTTCTTTCAATCTGAACCTCAGCTCCAACTTATATTCCTAAACAGTGAACTGCAGCATCTTACTGCCTAGACTGACAGGTTAACCTAGTTTATGAGTTTTCTGGAATCACATCAAGTAGAAATGCTAATTAGTTATCCTTGAAACCTCAAACCTCTTTTAGCTTGAAACAAGTGAAAAGCTTAAAGCATGACTACTGACAAGTCAACACTCTCAATACCTTCCTAGAATAATAGTATGGAAAGCTATATAAATAAATTTGCTGATGTCACAAAGTTAGGCAGCATTGTAGACAGTGTAGGTGATAACATGCAATTACAAAGGGATATTGATAGATGAGATGAATGGACAAAACCACGGCAGATGGAGTTCAATGCAAGTGTCAGGTTAACTACTGAAGACTGAAAAAGGATAGACCAGGGTACTTTCTAGATAATATAAATTTAAATACAATACATGTCTAAAGAGACTTGGGGATTCAAGTGCATAAATATTTGAAATGCAATGAACAGGTGTAGATAATAGTCAAATTGTATGGAATGCTGGCCCTTAGATCTAGAAGACTGGAGTATAAGGATACTGAAGTTATGCATCAGCTACACAAAGTCCTAGTTAGGCCCCACTTGGTGTACTGTGAGCAGATCTGGGTAACATACTTTAGGAAAGATATATTGACCTTGGAGGGAGTATAATGTAAGTTTACAAGAATAATACTTGAAATTTAAGTGTTGAGTTATACACATTAATTCTATTTTCCTAACAAATTAGAATGCTAAGGAATGATCTGGTCAAAGTCTTTAAGATGTTAATAGGTAAGGACAGGGTACATAAAGATGAACTATTTCCACTGGTTGGAGGCTCCAGAACTAGGGATCATAGTTTAAAAATTCAGGTCAGGCCATTCAAGAGGGATGTTAGGAAGCATTTCAACACACAAAGGATGGTAGAGGTTTGGAACTCTCTTCCACAAACAACTATTGATGCTAAATCAGTTACTAGTTTTAAATGTGAGATAGATTTCTTGAAGCAAAAGTATTAAAGGATCTGGGCCAGAGGCAGGTAAGTGTAGTTAGGTCACAGAGAAGCTGTGATTTAATTGAATACTGGAACAGGCTTGAGGGGCTGAATGGCCTACTCCTCTTCCGATGTTCCCACTTGGGAGACTAGATACCTGACCACTGTAAATACTGATATATACTAGAGAAGTACCATTTTACTGCAATATTGGAGAGCAGACTTTTTTCTGAATTATGAGGATTAGTAAAACCTAAACCAATCATTTTCTGCTGATCCTGCATTACGCATAATGTTGCTTATCCTGTTTAAGAGAACACTTAAAGAGTAAGGGTGAAAGAAAATGATGCATTCAGCCTCTGTATTTATTAGAATACAGCCCTGTGCCTATATGTTAAACATTCATTACTTTCACCACCAATGTACTTTAGCTGCATTGTGTAGCATCTACAACATACATTGCAGCAACTCACTTTGACAGCATCTTCCAAACAATTGACGTATACTATCTTGAAGAACAAGAGAGTAGGTGCACAAGAATACCATCACCTGCAGGTTCCTCTCCACGGCACTCATCATCCTGACTTGAAACTACATTGTTGTTCCTAACTGTCATTGGGCCAAAATCCCGAAACTCTCTTATGAACATCCTGAAAGTGTATCTACATGAACTGCACTGCAGTTACTTGAGAACATATCTCTGCACCACCTCCTCAAGAGCAATTGGAAATGGACAATAAATGACACTCACATTTGCTGAACAAATAAAGTTTTTTTTAAAAAATACTGATTTTAGACATTTGACCAGCTACTGCAAAGAACTTCCTGTTTGGTCTTTATGACAACGAGAACCTAGACAGTGACCGATTAAAGAAAGAAAGAACTTGCAATTATATCAAGTCTTTCACAAGATAACATTCCAAAGCACTTTATAACCAATGCAACACTTTTCAAATATTGTAGCTGTTGTACTACAGGAACCTCAGCAGTCACTTTGTGCATAGTCAAATCATATATACGGCTGTGATTTAGTGACTGTCAAATCCCATTCCAGGAATTCTAGCTCAAAAATCTGGGCTAATGCTGAAGAGTAGAGGAGCTGTGCTATTGTACTTTTGATGAGAATTTAAGCAAAGACCCTGTTGCTCTTTTATGTAGTTATAAAAGGTCCTCTGCATTAGTTTGAAGAAGAGCTGGCTGAAGTTTATCCCTTATTCAACATCACTATAAACAAACTACACAGAAACTAGGAGGAAATGTAGCTTATTTAATTCATCAAGACTGGTCCCTCATTTAATATGATCACGGCTCACCTTTCATCTTATTGCCAGATTCCTGTTTTTTCTTGAAACACCTTGATATCTTTAAAATTCAAGGCAAAGTTATCTCTTTCCTGAATATGTAGATTATCACTTTTCTATTTTTGGGAGCTGGCTGTGCACAAATTCCTCCATTGCAACAGTGACTGCACATTAAAAGTATCTGCCTATAAAGCAGGCTGGGCTGTCCTGTATCTGGATCACTGGTGCTGGAAGAGCACAGCAGTTCAGGCAGCATCCAACGAGCAGTTAAATCGACGTTTCGGGCAAAAGTCCTTCATCAGGAAAGCATGGAGGGTTTTGATATTCATCCATGAATAATGATACACAGCATTACTTGGCTGAATGAATGAGTATCTTTCTTCTAATTTGTGTGCAACTGTATGCTTTGACAAACATTCATAATCAAATTGTTGATTTCAGTGAATAACATGTCCATTCCTTTATTTAATATACAACATAAGCAGGAACCTGAAAACATATAAAATGAGAAGTCAAGTGGTCCATTTGACACTTCCAACATACTCCGCCATTTAATATGATCATAGCTAATCATCCTACTCAATACTCCTTCACTCCATACCCTTTGATCCCTTTAGCCATAAGTTTCAGTCCTAAGCCATGACATATTCATGAAACAACATTAAACTAAATTCTTAGGACCAAGGTGCAGATTTATGAGATCCGTCCTCTCAGCATCTTGCTACTTGCTGTGAAACATGGACAACTTACAACTAACAAAGATTAACAGTTTACATCTTTACAATCCATGCTACAGTCTGGGCTTCTTTTGAAAGAACAAAATTAAGTGCCAGTTCTCTCAAAGTCAAATCCCCAAAGGGTGTTGGCTGTTACCAAGCTGCAGGGAGTGCAGGCTGGATTTCCTGTACAGTGTCATAGTGTCATAGAGTCATACAGACGAATAGCATGGAAACAGACCCTTTGGTCCAACTCATCCATTCCAATCAAGTGTTCTAAATAGCTGAAACTGGGTGACATGTAGGACACTCAAAACTCTGCTTGAACGGTCCTTACAAATATGACATGAAAACCGAAGTATTGGTTTTCACAGTTGGAGACACTCGCTGATGAGTTTAAAAATTGGAGATATCACCAATTAGAAAGAAAGGTCCCTCCACCATGACTAGTGGCAACAAGCATCAAGACCAAGAGCACCAACCCCACTGGCAACTGCCTCATATGTGGCAGATGGGGGCAACACCTGCCCCACCTGGATTGATTGCTTCAGCCAATGAACAAAAAGGCATAATATGAAGCTACACCATCCCAAGTGGACTGGATTGCCTACAAGTCTATTATCTTACACATAGGAGGATGCCAATTTCACCATTGTACTAAACATTTATAATTATATAGAACTTACAGGATAGAAACAAGCCATTCCATCTAAATGGTTCGTGGCAGTGTTAATGTTCCAAGTTAGTCTCCTCCCAATTTTTTTCATTTCACCAAGTCTTCAATTCTTTTCTTCCTCAAGTAACTTGTTGTCTCTTAAATTTCCAAACTATTGTCATTTTTGTTTCTTCCATGTCTTCAATTTTAGTCATACAGTGTCATTTTAATTCAAGCTAATTTTGAAGATCCAATTTCAACTATTGCCAGACAGGCACTTTAACTAATTAAAGAACTACTTACCCAGTGACTACCTCGGTGTAGGTGCTTGTTGCACTCCAAGTCTGGTTGAAACAGGAACTTTCATTTGTGATGCATTATTAATGCAAATAGAAATCTCACCTAACTCATCATATAATGTGCTGCTTCAACAACAACTTGCATTTATATAGTAATGTGGATGTAATATGAAGTTCTGGAGGCTTCAAAGGAGTGTTAACAAATAAGATTTGGCACTGAGTTACTACATGACCAGATATTAAGGTGATCTTAAGTAGAGGTTTGCTCAAAGAGGTAGGTATTCAATGACTATTTTAAAGAAGATAGTTTGATATGGTTTCGACGTAAAACATCATTGCAAGTTTGATATGTTCTAAGTGTTCTCTATATGTTAGCCCTTGTAACATATGCAATGAAAATGTGTTCTTTTTGAGACAGACCTCATGAAATTTATTTACAACACTAACTATTTACACTGTTATAAGATTTCGGAGATATAAATAAAGTTGGATTTTAACAAGGCAGCTATGTGTCATTTTGACAAGTTCCAAGGTGGATTCTGTCCATGGGGTCAACCATGTTTTCTTGACCTATTATCTTAAACATACCTCATTACCTGTGCACCCAGATCCAATAATGGTATGGGTCAGAACGTTCATCTTTAAGTTGTGCAAGCTATATGAGTGTTTCTGCGCACAAAGTGACCTTGCAGGAAAGAAATGAAAGCTATAGATGTTCCTGAGCTCCAAAGAAAAATTTTAAATGGCTCAAGTGATATGTGAGTTGGTCCAGGAGCCATTATGATGATGTGAGGCTAGCAGTTTGCCAATACTAACATACTTGGAGGGCAGCACAGTGGCTCAGTGGTTAGCACTGCTGCCTCACAGAGCCAGGGACCCGGGTTTGAATCCAGCCTTAGGTGGCTTACTGTGTGAAGTTTGCACATTCTCCCGCTGTGTGCATGGGTTTTCTCCCACAGTCCAAAGATGTGTAGACTAGGTGAATTGGCCATGTTAAATTGCCCATAGTGTAGGTTATTAGTCAGGGGTAAATATAGAGTAGGGGATTGGGTCTGGGTGGGTTACTCTTCTGAGGATCGATGAGGAATTGTTGGGGCAAAGTGCCTGTTTCCACGCTGTAGGAGTTCTAATTCTAATTCTAAAAAGGCAAGGAGGTTGGTAGCCAGGGAGCATGCAGGGATGTTATGGTGAAAGGGCAACTGTGTGATGGCCAGGATAAACATCCAATAAGCTTCAGCCTTCCGGTACATCATGGGACTTTGTGTCACCTAGTTTCTTGGGAATGGAAGGAAGAATTGGAAAAAGCCTATAAAATAAGGTGAGTTGTGGCTTTAATGAGGTGCAAACGCCTAGAAATACGGCAAAATTTGATAATACCACGTAAAGCTTGAGAAAGTTATCGGAACTTTTCTTGGCTCTGAGATTCTGTTTTTTTAAAATTCTCTCCAAATTTTCACCTTTCTCGACATTGCTCACATCACATCAGGGTGGAGAAAACTTCACCCAGATTCCCAATCAATCCAGTTTTCCCTCAGTAGTAGTGCACTAAAGTTTTAACCTAGGATTTTATAATGAAGACTGTGGAGCAGGTATTGAACACGTAACTTTCTACCTTGGAAGGATGCAAAACGGGCAATGTTCATACCACCAAATTAGCAGTGATTTGTTGAGTTGACCACAGGGAGGGAGGTGTGATCTTGTTCATATTTAAAGCCTCAAAATAAGTGAATCAAAATGTGTGACAAAAAAGTAATAGAGGCAAGTTGGGAACCAAAGGATACCAATTTAAGGCCATTGGCAAAACAGCCGGAGGGGAAGTCATTATTTTAACACACATTGAGTCATTTTGATCTGAAATATATACCGTGGAAGGATAATGGAAGCAGGTTCAATGATAACTTCTGAATGCAATTGAGAAAATACTTGGGATGAAAATATTTTCAGAGATATGGAGGAAGAGCAGATGATGGAAATAATTAGATTGCTCTTTTAAAGAACTAGAACTAGAGGACAAATACCTTTGTCCTCTGCTTTGTACACCTTTGCCCCTTCCTTCAGAGATTTATCATAAGCCTTAGCTCCTAAATTGCCTTGCTCGAAAATTTCAGTGGATTTGATAGTATTCAGCAGAGGTCACAAGTGCAATTCTTGTATCTTCCATGTAAGATTTTGAAATTATTTTATTTGAAATCAAATCCTGAGTTTTTCTTAAAACATTTTTTCTTTTAAGTGATAATTCGTAATTATAATAATAGAGGTACCTGAAAAGGTTGGTATAATTTGACTTGCTCACATGACTCAAACTGTTTCACAAACGTAACTTGTCCAATTAGCAGTTACTATTTAAAGAGGGATTCTATTAATATCTCCCCTTCATGTTTCTTTGTGCCCACTCATGCCATGCTAATCTATCAACTGACAGTATGGGCAATTTTGCCATTTCTGTCTTTGCTGCTGCTAGACCAGCAGTCCTGTCACAGTATTGAGGGCGGGCTGCACTGTCAAATATGCCAATTTTCAGAGGAGTTATTAAACTGAGCACTCGTCAATGCATTCAGGCAGACCTAAAAGACCCAATAACATTTTCTCAAATTTAAGCAAGGGTGTTCTTCATGATGACATGGCCAATAAATATTCTTCAACCAACATCACTAAAAACTATGGTCTGCTTATTACCTCATTGTTGTTTGTGAGATTTTGCAGTTGGGAAATAGGCTGCCACATTTTCTACATTAAAACAGTAAATACACTTCAATTTGTACCTCATTGAAATGTCATCATGCCTTCACCAGCTCACATACCAGTGGGAACATATTATCCTTTAATATTCTTCTGATTTTGTAATATTAGATTTAATTTTATGTCCAAAGTCATGGATCACTCCCAGTTCCAGGGTTTTTTTTTAACCTGTTATCTGGAATAGTACCATCAGAACCTAATAGCAATGATCAGAGCATGGGTAACCACATGATTAGGGTAAAGGATTAGATATTCTTCTGTTTGTCATCACAGACTCACCCAATGAGTCCACTGAGTTCACCCTATTTGTATTAATTTACAGGCACTAAATGTGAATGTCTCTGAAACTAATCAAGGAAACACTTTTAGAATGGAAGGATAGAGATTTAACAAGATGCTGCCAGGTATGGAAGGTTTGAGTTATAAAGAAAGGTTGAATAGACTGGGAGTTTTTTCATTGGAGCGTAGGAAGTTGAGTGGGGATCTTACAGAAGTTTAAAAACTAATGAGAGGTATAGATAGAGTTAATGGTAATTGTCTTTTCCCTAGGAAGGTGGAGTTCAAGATTAGGGGGCACATTTTTAAGGTGAGAGGAGAAAGATTTAAATAAGACATGAGGAGTAAATGTTTTACACAAACGGTGGTTCACTTGTGGAATGAACTTCCTGAAGAAGTCATGGATATGGGTATAATTACAATATTTAAAGGACATTTGGATAGGTACATGCTGTGTGGTTGTAGGGTCACAAGGCAGAAGATGTGGTCTCCTCTAAACTGGCCAACTCACGGAACAGTTCAGGGAACATCTCTGGGACACACACACCAAAAAACCTCACCACCTTTTGGCTAACCACTCCGCCAAAGACAGAAAAGTCCTGGGCGTCCTCCACTGTCAAATCCAAGCCACCCGAGGCCTGGAGGAAGAATGCCTCATCTTCTGCTTTGGGACCCTCCGACAACATGGAGTCAACATTGGCTTCGCCAGTTTCCTCATGTCCCCTCCGCTCACTTCATCCAGGATTCAACCCTCCAACTTGGCACTGAGGACTGATTAACAAGGTTAGACCTCATGGAATACAGGGAGAACTAGCCATTTGGATACAGAACTGGCTCAAAGGTAGAAGACAGAGGGTGGTGGTGGAGGCCTGTGGCCAGTGGAGTGCCACAAGGATCGATGCTGGGACCTTCATTTTTTGTCATTTACATAAATTATTTGGATGTGAGCGTAAGAGGTATAATTAATAAGACACCAAAATTGGAGCTGCAGTGGAAAGTGAAGAAAGTTACCTCAGAGTACAATGGGATCTTGATTTGGATGCGAGCATAAAAGGTACAGTTGTAAGTTTGCAGATGACAGCAAAATTGGATGCGTAGTGGACATCGAAGAGGGTTACCTCAGATTACAACAGGATCATGACCAGATGTGCCAATGGGCTGAGAAGTGGCAGATGGAGTTTAATTCAGATAAATGCGAGGTGCTGCATTTTGGGAAAGCAAATCTTAGCAAGACGTATACAGTTAACGGTAAGGTCCTAGGGAGTGTTGCTGAACAAAGAGACCTTGGAGTGCAGGTTCATAGCTCCTTGAAAGTGGAGTCGCAGATGAGGAATCTTGTCAAACGTCTTACTGAAATCCACATAGATCACATCTACCACTCTGCCCTCATCAATCCTCTTTGTTACTTCCTCAAAAAGTTCAATCAAGTTTGTGAGACATGATTTCCCACGCACAAAGCCATGTTGACTATCTCTAATCAGATTCTGGATCCGTGGTGCTGGAAGAGCACAGCAGTTCAGGCAGCATCCAACGAGCAGCGAAATCGACGTTTCGGGCAAAAGCCCTATCTCTAATCAGTCCTTGCCTTTCCAAATACATGTACATCCTATCCCCCAGGATTCCCTCCAACAACATTTCAGGCAGCATCCTGATGCTTTTGCCTGAAATATCGATTTTCCTGCTCCTCAAATGCTGCCTGAACTGCTGTGCTTTTCCAGCACCACGAGTCCAGAACCCCTCAAAGATCAACAAGGTGGCATTTGTGTGGAGATACAGAAAATGGGAGAGATACTGAATGAATATTTTGCATCAGTATTTACTGTGGAAAAGGATATGGAAGATATAGACTGTAGGGAAATAGATGGTGGCATCTTGCAAAATGTCCAGATTACAGAGGGGGAAGTACTGGATGTCTTAAAATAGGTAAAGGTGGATAAATCCCCAGGACCTGATCAGGTGTACCCTAGACCTCTGTAGGAAGCTAGGGAAGTGATTGCTTGGTGTCTTGTTGAGATATTTGTATCATCGATAGTCACAGGTAAGGTGCTGGAAGACTGGAGGTTGGCTAATGTGGTGTCACTGTTTAAGAAGGGTGGTAAGGACAAGCCTGGGAACTATAGACCGGTGAGCCTGAAATATCCAGGCAGCATTACGAATCCAGAATCTGATTTCCAGCATCTGCAGTCATTGTTTTTACCTAGCTGATCTTTGAGGGGACCTATTCTCTCTCTAGTTACCCATTTGTCCTTTATGTATTCGTAATATTTGCCAAAACTATCTCATGTCCCCGTTTTGCCCTCCTGATTTCCCTCTTAAGTATACTCCTACTTCCTTTATACTCTTCTAAGGATTCACGCAATCTATCCTGTCTGTACCTTACATATGCTTCCTTCTTTTTCTTAACCAAACCATCAATCTCTTCAGTCATCCAGCATTCCCGACACCTACCAGTCTTTCCTTTCACCCTAATAGGAATATACTTTCTCTGGATTCTCATCTCATTTCTGAAGGCTTCCCATTTTCCAGCCGTCCTTTTACCTGCGAACATCTGCCCCCAATCAGCTTTCGAAAGTTCTTGCCTAATACCATCAAAATTGGCCTTTCTCCAATTTAGAACTTCAACTTTTAGATCTGGTCTATCCTTTTCCATCATTATTTTAAATCTAATAGAATTATGGTCGCTGGCCCCAAAGTGCTCCCTCACTGACACCTCAGTCACCTGCCCTGCCTTATATCCCAAGAGTGGGTCAAGTTTTGCACCTTCTCTAATAGGTACATCCACATACTGAATCAGAAAATTTTCTTGTACACACTTAACAAATTCCTCTATCTAAACCCTTAACACCACGGCAGTCCCAGTCTGTGTTTGAAAAGTTAAAATCCCCTGTCATAACCACCTTATTATTCTTACAGATAGCTGTGATCTCCTTACAAGTTTGTTTCTCAATTTCCCTCTGACTATTCGAGGATCTATAATACAATCCCAATAAGGTGATCATCCCTTTCTTATTTCTCAGTTCCACCCAAATTACTTCCCTGGATGTATTTCCAGGAATATCCTCCCTCAGCACAGCTGTAATGCTATCCCTTATCAAAAATGCCAGTCCCCCTCCTCTCTTGCCTCCCTTTCTATCCTTCCTTTAGCATTTGCATTTCCTTTGCAAAATGAAAATCTTTGCATTTTTCCACATTATCCTCCATTTGCCAATTTTATATCCACTTACTTAAACTATCAGTATTTCTCTGTAAACTGTTATACCCCCTCACAGCCTGCCTTTTCACCTATTTTTGTGTCATCTGCAAATGTGACGACAGTGCATTCACTTTCCTCTTCCAAGTCATTTACATGTACAGTATTGTAAACAGTTACAATCCCAGCAACTGGTCACTGGTTCTTTGAAAAAGAACCCCTTATCCCCACTCACTGTTTTCTGCCCATGAGCCAATTCTCTATCCATGCCAATATATTACCTCCAACAACTGTGGGCTCTTATCTTTTGACTTAGCCTTTGGTGAGGTTACTTGTTGAACACCTTCTGGAAGTCTGAACACAACACAAATACTGGTCCCCCTCTATCCACTTTGGATGAGACTTCCTCGAAAAACTCTAGTAAATTAGTAAGAGAAATTTCCCTTTCATGAAGCCATGCTGATTGGTTTATGATTTTCCAAATGTTCTGCTATTACTTTCTTGATAATTGATTCCAATACTTTTCCAATAATAGATGTTAGGCAAATGGGGTCTCCCTCCCATATTGAATAAGGGTGTCACATTAACAGTTTTCCTGGTCCTTCGCCTAAATCCAAAGAAATTCGGAAAATAACAACCAATGCAACCACTATTCCTGTAGCTACCTCTTTTAGAGAGACCTAGATGCAAACCATTGGTCCAGGAGACGTATCTGATTTTAGACCTATTAGTTTGGCTAATACTTCTCATTTAATAATGGTGATAGCGATTAATTGCTCCCCCATATTCTTTCGTATTAATGGGAGGCTTGAAGTATCTTCCACTGTAAAGACTGATGCGAAATATCTGCTCAACTCTTCTGACATCTCCTGGTTCCCCAAAACTGTCTTCCTAGATACATTTTCTAAGGGACCTACATTCAGTTTGCTCTCTCACTTCCTTCTTAAAGACTTAAAGAAGCTCCTCTTGGCAGTTTACTAAGCTTACCCTCTTGGTTTATGTTCTCTGCCATTATTATCTTTTTCATCTGCCTTTACTGGATTCTGAATTTATTCCAGCCTTTGAAGCTTTCACTGTCTTTGGCCTCCTTATTTGCTTTTTCTTTCAAACAGTCAGGGTAGAGATGAGGAATGATAACCAAAAGAGGTCACTTACGGGAGTTGAATACAGGCCTCCTAACAGTAATCACATGGTAGGATAGGGTATCAAGGAAGAAATATTGGGAGTTGTCAAAAGGGAGAGCAATTATCATGAAAGTTGGCAACCTACATATAGACTGGAGTAATTAAATAGCACTAAGTAGTCTAGATGAAAAATTAATTCATAGAATCCCTACAGTGTGGAAGAAGGCCATTGCAGCCCACCAAACCCACACCAGCCCTCAGAACAGCATCCTACCTGGAACCAACCCCTACCCTGACCCTGTAATCCTGTATTGTCCATGGCCAATTCACCTAGCCTCCACATCCCTGGACACTATGGGCAACTTAGCACAACTAATCAGTCTAACCTGCGCATCTTTAGACTCTGGGAGGAAACCAGAGCACCCAGATAAAACACACGCACATAGACAGCTGCCCAGGGGTGGAATTAAACCCAAGTCCCTGCCATTGTGAGGTGGTAGTGCTAACCACTGAGCTACCATGTTGTCCTCGAACATTTTCAGGATAATTTCTTAGACCAGCGTGTCCTGGCAGCAATCAGAAAGCAGGCTACACTAGACCTGACTTTGACCAATGAGATAGTGTTAATTACTAACCTTCCGATTAAAATGCCCCTGGGTAGCAGTGACCATAGTTTGATTGAATTTTGCATACTGTTTAAGGAAGAGAAGTGTGGGTCCAAGTCCACTTCTTTCATCACAATCAAGTGAGGAATTAATGCTGATCCAATAACGGGTGTGTAGGAGACCATGCCAGATGTCATGAAAAGTGAGGTGTCAACCTGGTGAAGCCACAACGCAGAAGTACTTCTGGGCATATACAGCACAAGCAGCAAGTGAAAGACAATATTTTGATTCCACACTCAACAGATCAGGTCTAAGCTCTGCAGCCCTGCTACATCCAGTAGTGAATGGTCAAGGGCAATTAAATAACTCACTCGAGAAGGAGATATCTCCACAAATAGTCCCATTCTCAGTAATAGTGGATCTCAGCAGATCAGTGCAAGAGATAAGGCTGAAGCATATGCAAACATCTTCAGCCAGAATGACAAGAGGATAATCCATTTTGGCATCTTCAAGAGCTCCTCAGAATCAGAGATGCCAGTCTTCAGCCAACTCAATTCACTGCACGTGATACTAAGAAATAGCTAGAGGCTTTGGATACTGCAAAGGTGATGGGCTTTGACAACATTCCAGAAATAGTATTGAAACCTTGTGCTCCAGAACTTGCTGTACTCTTTAGCCAAGCTGTTCCAGTACAGTTACAACATTGGCTTCCAGCTGATAATTTGTACAATTATCAAGGTATGTCCAAATCCAGCCTAGCCAATTATTACTTCACCATTCTACTCTCGGTCATCAGTAAGTTGGTGGAGTGTGTCAACAACAATGTTATCAAACAACGTATGTTTAGCAATAACCTGCTGCCTGATACTTAATTTGTGTTCCATCAGGACTTCTCAGCCCTTAACCTCATTATAACCTTTCTTCAAACATGGACAGGCAAGTTGAATTCCAGAGCTTAGATAAGAGGGACATTAAGGCTGTATTTTACTGAGTGAGGAATCAAGGAGCTCTAGCAAATCCAGAGTCAACTGGAATCAGAGAAAAGTCCTCTGCTGGTTGGATTCATACCTGGCACATGGAAAGATGGCTGTGGTTGTCAGATGTCCATCATCTCAGCTCCAGGACATTTCTGCAGGCATTCTTTTGGGTATGTCTTAAGTTAAGTCATCTTCAGCTGTTTCATCAATGGCCTTCCTTTCATCTTAATGTCAGAAGTGGGGATGTTCACCAATAATTGCACAATGTTCAAAATGATTCAAGACTCCTCGGATATTAAAGCAGCCCATGTCCAAACACAGTGAGACCTGGACAAAACTAGTTAGGACTGACAAGTGGCATGTAAGATATGCACCACACAGTTGCCAGGAAATGAATATCTTCAACAAGGGAGAATCTACCCATCACCCCTTGATATTCAATGGCCTTAGCACTGCCTCAGATGTATGCAGAAAATACGCATATTGACAGTCAGTTTCCCGCTATCAACATCCTAAGGGTTACCATTGACCAGAACATGAACTGGATTAGCCTGTGGCTACAAGATCAGGTCAGAAACTAGGAATCTTGTGACAAGTAACATACCTCCTGACTCCCCAAAGCCTGTCCAATATCTAGAGAGACTTTGTACACCCTAGTCCAACACCATCGTCTCCAAATCACATCTAGGGGGAGAGAGAGAGAGAAAGAGAGAGAGAGAGATTAGCTTTTTATTTATCATTTCTATGATATACAACTGATACAGTAAAAATGAGACAGTTTTCCTCCAGGACCAAGAGTGCTACATGGACAGTACAAACTACACACTCGTACATGGCATAAAGTGCGTAGGATGTGCAAAACATGCAAGTTACAGTATAACAGAAGAATGATAAATGATATACATTTTTCTAGCAGTAATTCAAAGTCGTGCAAATAATTTCAGAATGAAAAAGAGTCCAATTATACTGTGTTAATGAGCCTGATGGTTTGGGGAAAGAAACTGTTGCACAATCTAGCCATGAGAGACTGTATGCTCCTCTATCTTCTGCCAGATGGCAGGAGGGAGAAGAGTTTGAGTGAGGGGTGTGTGGGATCTTCCACAATGCTCTGAGCCTTTTGGATGCAGTGTGAGGTGTAAATGTCTGTAATGAAGGGAAGAGAGATCCCAATGATCTTCTCAGCTGTCCTCATGATCCCAAATCAGGCAGTGATGCAGCAGCTCAGGGTACTCTCAATGAACCCTCTGTAGAATGTGGGGAGGATGGGGGTGGGAGGTGGGCTTTCCTCAGCCTGCAAAGAGAATAGAGATGCTGCTGGGCTTTCTTGGCAATGGAGCTGGTAATGAGAATCCAGGTGAGATTCTCCACCAGGTGGACGCCAAGAAATTTGGTGCTCTTCATGATCTCCATGGGGAGTCGTCAATGTCTAGCGGAAAGTGGTCGCTCTGTGCCCTCCTGAAATCAACAACCATCTCTTTCGCTTTGTCCACACTCAGGGACAGGTTGTTGGCTCTGCACCAGTCCATTCGCTGCTGCACTTCATTTCTATACGCTGACATATCATTCCTGGTGATGAAAACCACTACAGTCGCATCATCATTTGTGTGTCAGCAGGGTGAACAGCAGGGACCACCGTGCTCAGTATGATGGTGTTGGAGATGCTGTCCCGACCCAGGCTGACTGAAGGAAGTCCAGGATCCAGTTACAAGGGAGGTGTTTATGCCCAGCAGACTCAGCTTCCCAATTAGGTGCTGTGGAATGATAGTGTTAAAAGCAGAACTGAAGTCTAAGAACAGTTGTCTGACGTAGATGTCCTTCTTCTCCAGGTGGGTGAGGGTGGTGGAAATGGCATCATCTGTTGAGTGGTTGGGTCGATATGCAAACTGCAGGGTGCCCAGTGAGGGGTTCAGCCAGGTCTTAATATTTCTCATTAAAAGCCTCTCGAAGCATTTCATGATGATAGATGTAAATGCAACAGGGCAGTAATCATTGAGACATGATGCTGAAAACGTTTTCGGTACAGGGATGATGGTTGCGGCCTTGAAGCACATTGGAAGTGTCGAAGATGTCCGTGAGATCATCCATCAGTACGTCAGAGCATCCTCAGAGCATTCTGCCAGGAATGTGATCTGGTCCAGCAGCCTTCTGTGGGTTGACTCTGCTTAGGGTTTTCCTCACGTCAGCCATGGTAAGACTTTGAGAAGGGTGGAGGTGGACTTCCTCGCTGCCATGTTATTTCATGCCTCAAACCATGCATAAAAGTTGTTCAACTCATCCTGGAGGGAGGCATCATCAGCACAAGTAGGCAATGCTGTTCTGTGGTTGGTGATAGCCTGGATGCCCTTCCACATGCTCCGCATATCTCCGCTGTCCTGAAAGTGGCTGTTTATTCTCTGTGCATGTGCATGCTTTGCCTCTTTGATGGCCTGGGTCAGGTTGGCCCTCGCTGCTGTTGGGGCCGCCTTGTCATCTGCTCTGAAGGTGGAATCACGGGTGCTCAGCAGTGCACGCACCTTTGTGGTCATTCACGGCTTCTGGTTGGGGCGAGAAGTGATGGTCTAGGACACAGTGATGTTGTCAATACACTTGCTGATGTACCAAATCATCAATGCCGTGTATTCCTCTAAGTTGATGGAATCGCTGTCAGTTGCAGCCTCCCTAAACACATGCCAGTCAGTGTGCTCAAAATAGTCTTGAAGATCAGAAATGGCCCCTAGCGGCCAGGTTTTCATCTGCTTCTGAACTGATTTGACACATCTGATGAGCAGTCTGAATGCTGGGATTAGCATAACAGCGATGTGGTCTGAGGAGCCGAGGTGGGGCTGGATCTCTGCCTGTATGCATTGGGGATGTTTGTGTAAACCAGATCTGACATGTTCTCTCCTCTCGTCACAAAGTCACATGCTGATGGAACTTAGGGAGCACAGTTGTGAGATGCACATGGTTGAAATCTCCAGCAACGAAAGCAGACCGTCAGGATATGCATTCTGCAGTCCACTGATAGCCCCATACAGTTCACAGAGTGCCTCCTTAGCATTTGAACTAGAAGGAATATACACCCCAACTATAAAGACAGCGGTGAATTCCCATGGCAAATAAAATGGTCTGCATCGAAGAGTCACAAACTCCACCAGTGACGAGCAGTAACGAGATTAGCACAGAGTCTTTGCACCATACTGTATTGATGTAGACACACAGAACCCCACCCCGAGCCTTACCGCACAGAGTTGTGTTTCTGTTGGCGCGAAACAAGGCGAGCCTTTCTAAATGGATGGCAGTGTCTGGAACTCTGTCACTGAGCTTTGTTTCCATGAAAACAAGGATGCAGCAGTCTCTGAACTCACACTGAGATGCCTACTGCAGTAGGATGCAGTCCAGTTTGTTGTCGAGGGAGCAAACATTGGAGAGCGGAATAGATGGGAGAGCTGGAAAGCTAAGGTTTGTTTTAAGCCTAGCACGAATGCTTGCACGCTTACCATGCTTTGGCCTCCTCGTACACCGCTTCTGATGACTCAATACCCGGCTACTGGAATCAGGCAATGCTGAGGACTGGGGGCCTGATCTCTGCAGCAAGCACGAACTTCTCCACACTTACCACACTTCTGTCTCCTCACACACTGCTTCTGACATCTCAAGACCCAGCCACCAGCATCAGGAGAGGCCAAGGACTGGAGGCCTTGTCTCTGCAGCTAGCTGAGATTGCGTAAGCTCCTGCCACAGCTCTCCATCCAGGTACATTTCCAGCTGGTTCCTGTACTGTAGCTGATTCCTGTACTGTAGCCAGTTCCTGGACTGTAGCAGTGTTTGCAAACACTGGATTTCCTGTTTCTCCTGGAGCTTAGTAGCTCTCGGTCCGGGGAGGCCGCTGCAAGCTACTGCCACACCGCCACCTTGAGCAAGACAAAAGGGCCATCTACAAGACAAAAGTGGGGACTGTGAAGAAATAGCCCCCGCTTGTCTTAATGAGTACAGCTCTAATAACACTAAAAGCTTGATGCTACATCCAGGACAAAATATACAGCTTTCTTGACATTGCATCCCATAAACATTCATTCCTTCCACTGTTATCAATCATTGGCAACATGGAGATGCACTGCAAATTTTCACCAAAGCTCATTTGGCATTTCATTCCAAGCCTATGGCCTCTACCATCTTGGCAGACAAGGGTGTTAGGTACATTAGAATGTACCTGCAATCTCATCTCCAAGCCACTCACTGTCCTGACTTGGAAATCTATCATTGTTCCTTCGGTGTCACTGAGTCAAAATCCTGGAGCCCATTCCTGAGTGACATTGTGTGGTTGTACTGACAACAAATGGACTGGTTGAAGAAGTCCCTGCCTTCTTAAGGAAAACTAGACAACTCTTAAAGACTCATACTGGAATCAAAATGTTAACCGGTGCTGGGCCCTCTACTTTTTGTCATTTACATAAATGATTTGGATGCGAGCATAAGAGGTACAGTTAGTAAGTTTGCAGATGACACCTAAATTGGAGGTGTAGTGGACAGCGAAGATGGTTACCTCATATTACAACAGGATCTGGACCAGATGGGCCAATGGGCTGAGAAGTGGCTAATGGAGTTTAATTCAGATAAATGCAAGGTGCTGAATTTTGGGAAAGCAAATCTTAGCAGGACTTATACACTTAATGGTAAAGTCCTAGGGAGTGTTGCTGAACAAAGTGATCTTGGAGTGCAGGTTCATAGCTCCTTGAAAGTAGAGTTGTAGACAGATAGGATAGTGAAGAAGGCGTTTGGTATGCTTTCCTTTATTGGTCAGGAGTTGGGAGGTCATGTTGTGGCTGTACAGGACATAGGTTAGGCCACTGTTGGAATATTGCGTGCAATTCTGGTCTCCTTCCTATCGGAAAGATGTTATGAAACTTGAAAGGGTTCAGAAAAGATTTACAAGGATGTTGCCAGGGTTGGAGGATCTGAGCTACAGGGAGAGGCTGAACAGGCTGGGGCTGTTTTCCCTGGAGCGTCGGAGGCTGAGGGGTGACCTTATAGAGGTTTACAAAATTACAAGGGGCATGGATAGGATAAATAGACAAAGTCTTTTCCTTGGGGTCGGGGAGTCCAGAACTACAGGGCATAAGTTTAGGGTGAGAGGGGAAAAATATAAAAGAGACCTAAGGGGCAACTTTTTCACACAGAGGGTGGCATGTGTATGGAATGAGCTGCCAGAGGCTGTGGTGGAGGCTGGTACAATTGCAACATTTAAGAGGCATTTGGATAGGTATATGAATAGGAAGGGTTTGGAGGGATATGGGCTGGATGCTGGCAGGTGGGATTAGACTGGGTTGGGATATCTGGTCAGCATGGATGGGTTGGACCGAAGGGTCTGTTTCTAAGCTGGATATCTCTATGATTCTAAGTGCTGTCAGACCTGTTGAGTTTCTCCAGCACTTTCTATTGTCATTTCAGATTTTCATCATCCACAGTATTTTGCTTTTTTAAGACCATCAATGTGAACTTCCATACAGAAAAAATTCAGACTCCAAAATAGCCCCCAACAAGTAGTAGTTCCACACTGTTAGAAGCTAAGAAGTATTATTGCAATAATTAACGAGGCTGAAGTCCAAACCAAATCATGCCAATATTCAATGTTCCACTATTGGTGATTTACATAAATGGCACATAGAAGCTGCAATGGCTTCTCATCAGCAAACCTTGGAAACACATAAAAGTTTATTTTTCAGTCAACACCTACAGGATTTGACTATAGAGCTTTGAGAGCTACAGAATACATTGGGTAAGCTTAAAGTCGAGTCTTAAAAAGAGCTTGAACAGATGAAAGCTAAGCAAGGATTTTAAATTATTTTTTTAAATTTATTGATTTGAGGGATGTGAGCATCGCTGGCTGGCCAGCATTTATTGTCCGTACTTAGTGGCCCTCGAGAAGGTGGTGGTGAGCTGCATTCTTGAGCTGCTGCAGTCCACTTGCTGTGGGTTGATTCATAATGCCATTGGTGGGTGGGGGGATGGGGCTGGTGTTCCAGGTTTTTGACTCAGCGACAGTGAAGGAATGGTGATTTGGTACCAAGTCAGTGAGTGGCTTGGAGGGTAACTTGAAGGTGGTGGTGTTCCTGCACATCTGCTGCCCTTGTCCTTCTAGATGGAAGTGGTCATGGGTTTGGCAGGTGCTGTCTGAGGATCTTTGGCGAATTTCTGCAGTGCGTCTCGCAAAGTGCTGCTACTGAGTGTCGGTGGTGAAGGGAGTGAATGCTTGTGGATGTAGTTCCAATCAAGTGGGCTACTTTATCCTGGATGCATTAGAATAGGACCAACTGTTTCAAAGTGATTACTTACCTGGAAGTCCACTTATTAGATGTCAGAAATACTTTCAAGATTTAGATATTTTAAAAAATTTACAGATTTTCAGAAGTCCTGAAACTAACTGCCAGTATGCATATCTCTGCATACATCTGAGGCATTAGACTAAAACTGTCTACCATCTAAGGTAGTTAGTTGCAAAAGGCCCCACTGTACTTTAGGGTGAAGTGAAGATCTCCCCAGTGCCTTGCCCAATTTGTCAATCAATGTCACAAAACAGTATCATTATCACTGGTCATTATCCCACAGCTGTTTGTGACATCCTACTGCATGCTGATGGACTGCTGTTTCCTCTGAAAAACAACAATAATTACTGTTCAAAAATACTTAATTATCTGCAATGTATTTTGGGACATACTAAGTTTGTGAAAGGTGCTACAGAAATGCAAGATTTCTTCTTTAAATTAGTTCTACAAAATACAGTCCGGGTATTTATTAAAATCTTAGTTAAGGAAAACACCTTTGAAAACAAGATGGGCAGAGCGTTATAGGACTCTGAATCACATGAGTTATGGTGAGAAATCTGGGAGAATTTGAACAAGACTTACCTCAATGTCAGGAGCAACTAGTTGTATTTACCAACGTCAAGTTGAGATTTCCTCTGGGACTGTTAAGATGCCCCCTAGGTCTCTTTTATATCTTTCCTCTCTCACCCTAAACCTATGCCCTCTAGTGCTGGACTCCCCAACCCAGGGAAAAGACTTTGATTATTTATCCTATCCATGCCCCACATGATTTTATAAACCTTGATAAGGTCACCTCTCAACCTCTAATTCTCCAGGAAAACAGCCCAGCGTATTCAACCTCTCCCTAAAGCTCAAATCCTCCAACCCTGGCAACATCCTTGTCAATCTTTTCTGAACCCTTTCAATTTTCACAACATCCTTCCAGTTGGAAGGAGATCAGAATTGCATGCAATATTCCAATAGTGACCAAACCAATGTCCTGTACAGCTGCAACATGATCTCCCAACTCCTGTACTCAATAAAGAAAAGCATATCAAACACCTTCTTTACGATCCTGTCCACCTATGACTCTACTTTCAAGGAGCTAGGAACCTGCACTCCAAGGTCTCTGTGTTCAGCAACACTCCCTAGCACCTTACCATTAAGTATATAAGTCCTGCTAAGGTTTGCTTTCCCAAAATGCAGCACCTCGCATTTATCTAAATTAAACTCCATTAGCCACTTCTCAGTCCGTTGGCCCATCTGATCAAGTTCACATTGTACTCTGAGGTAACTTTCTTCACTGTCCACTACACCTCCAATTTAGGTGTCATCTGCAAACTTACTAATTATACCTCTTACGCTCACATCCAAATCATTTATGTAAATGACAAAACGTAGTGGACCCAGCACTGATCCTTGTGGCACTCCACTGGTCACAGGCCTCCAGTCTGAAAAGCAACCCTCCACCACCATCCTCTGTCTTCTACCTTCGAGACAGTTCTAGAACATAGAACAATACAGCGCAGAACCGGACCCCAGGCTGAATATTTTCCATCAACCACCACTCGCTGCCTTCTTTCAGAAAGCCACTTTCTAATCCAAATTGCTAAATCACCCTCAATCCCATGCCTTTGCATTTTCTCTGACAGCCTACCATGTGGAACCTTATCAAAGGCTTTACTGAAGTCCATGTATACCACGTCAACTGCCCTACCCTCATCCACATGCTTGGTCACCTTCTCAAAACCCTCAATGAGATTTGTGAAACACGACCTGCCCTTGACGAAACCTGTATGCTAATGACTAGTTCTCTCTGTATTCCATGAGATCTAACCTTGCTAACCAGGATCCCATGGGGAACCTTGTCAAATACTTTACTGAAGTCCAAATAGATCATGTCTACCGCTCTGCTATCATTCATCCTCTTTGTTACTTCTTTGAAAATCTCAGTTTGTGAGACATGATTTCCCACTCACAAAGCCATGTTGACTATCCCTAATCAGTCCTTGCTGTTCCAAATACATGTACATCCCATCTCTCAGGATTCCCTCCAACGACTTGCCCACCCCTGACATCAGGCTCACCGGTCTATAGTTCCCTGGCTTGTCCTTACCACTTTTCTTGGCACCATGCTAGCCAACCTCCAGTCTTCCGGCACTTCTCCTGCAACTATCGATGACACAAATATCTCAGCAAGAGGCCCAGAAATCACTTCTCTAGCTTCCCACAGGGATCTAGGATACACCTGATCAGGTCATGGGGATTTATCCACTTTTATGTGTATCAAGACAGTCAGGATTTCTTCCTCTGTAATATGGACATTTTACAATATGTCACCATCTATTTAGGTACATTCTATATCTTCCATGTCCTTTTAAACAGTAAACACTGATGCAAAATACTTGTTTAATTTCTCACCCATCTCCTGCGGCTCCACACAAAGGCTGCCCTGCTGATCTTTGAGGGGCCTTATTGTCTCCCTAGTCACCCTTTTATCATTAATGTATTTGTAATGACCCTTTGGATTCTCCTTAACTCTATTTCCCAAAGCTATCTCATGTCCCCTTTTTTCCCCTCTTGATTTCCTTCTTAAGTATACTCCTACTGCCCTTATACTCTTCTAAGGATTCCCTCGATCTATCCTGTTACATATGCTTCCTTCTTTTTCTTAACCAAACCCTCAATTTCTTCAGTCATCCAGCATTCCCTATACCTACTAGCCTTTCCTTTCGCCCTAACAGGAATATACTTTCTCTGGATCCTCATTATATCATTTCTGAAGGCTTCCCATTTTCCAGCTGTCCCTTTACCTACGAACATCTGCCCCCAACCAGCTTTTGAACGTTCTTGCCTAATACCATCAAAATAGTTTTCCTTCAATTTAGAACTTCAACTTTTATATCTGGTCTATCCTTTTCCATCACTGTTTTAAAAATAATACACTTATGGTCACTGGCCCCAAAGTGCTCCCCCATTGACACCTCAGTCACCTGCCCTGCCTTATTTCCCAAGAGTGGGTCAAGTTTTACACTTCCTCTAGTAGGTACATCTACATATTGAATCTGAAAATTTTCTTGTGCACACTTAAATTCCTCTTCATCTAAATCCTTATCACTATGGTAGTCCCAGTCGATGTTTGGAAAGTTAATATACCCAACCATAACCACCCTATTATTCTTACAGTTAACGGAGAACTCCTTACAAATTTGTTTCTCAATTTCCCGCTGACTATTGGGAGGTCTATAATAAAATCCCAATAAAGTGATCACCCCTTTCTTATTTCTCAGTTCAACCCAAATAACTTTCCTGGGTGTATTTCTGGGAATATTCTCCCTCAGTACAGTTGTAATGCTATCCCTTATCTAAAACACCACTTCCCCTCCTTTCTTGCCTCCCTTTCTGTCCTTCTTGTAGCATTTGTATCCTGGAACATTAAGCTGCCAGTCCTGTTCTTTGCTGAGCCACATTTCTGTAATTGCTACGATATCCCAGTCCCATGTTCTTAACCATGCCCTGAGTTCATCTGTCTTCCCTGTTAGGCCTCTTGCATTGAAATAAATGCAGTTTAATTTATCAGTCCGACTGTGTTCTCTGCTTTGTCCCTGCCTACCCTGACTGTTTGACTTGCTTCTGTTCTCAACTGTCTCAGATTGATCTCTTTCCTCACTATCTCTCTGGGTCCCAGCCCCCGACCTTCCTAGTTTAAATCCTCCAGAGCAGATCTCGCAAATCTCCCTGCCAATATATTAGACACCTTCCAATTCAGGTGCAATTGTCCTTCTTGTACAAGCCACTTCTACCCCAGAAGAGATTCCAATGATCCAAAAATGTTAATCCCTTCTCCCATGCACCAGCTCCTCAGTCATGCATATCCCAGGATATGATGGCAGTGGCAAATACTTCAAGGTATGGTCATTAGGCGAATCAAGCTAGCATATGACAAGATGGATGCCATAGTGTCATGGTAAGTGGTCAATGGGGTGGGGTTCAGGACAGTAACATGAGAAACTCACTAAACCTGGTGGAGTGAAAATGTATGAAAATGACAAGGGTCAGCCCAGGTTTCTAATTCCTGGGCATAATTTTTAAGGCTGTGAATTTATAAATTTGTGTAACTTACCTGACTATTAACCTTGCTTATTAGCAGGAGAGATTACAATTTTGTGAAGAGTCTTTTTTTGTATTGCTGAGTAAAGCCACATATTGTTGAAGATTTTTGTTTTGTACTGATCAGGACTATTCACAACAAATATCAGCATAAACAGAAAACAATCTTTTTATACTTTATAACAAAGAGTGCTGAGTTTTTTTTCAGCAGGACCCTACCGAATAAAATGTTTGAGATAAAAATATGTACTGGTTAAAAGTACGCTGAAAATAATACCCTGTAGAATTTCAAGTTCAATAAAACTGGCAGCCGGCAGTGGGAATTAAAGGACAGTTTAATGATTAAAATTGCCAATTAACATACTGTTCATTAGATTTGTAATTTCTGCTTTGAATTGAATTTTCTGTCAATGACTTTTTTGATGATGACTCACAAAGTTTCATTTTAGTACACAATTTTTTTAAACTTATAGAAGGCACTTTTTCAAGGTCATTGAAGATGTCCAGTTTACATTGGTATTGTTACAGCATTTGCAATCAGTACAATTGGCTTTTGTTTTGAAAAGTGGGGTTAATTGTTTTACTTAAAAGTGTGACTCATCCAACATGCTGACTGACCCAATACAAGAGCTACCTCAAAGGAAAAAACTTGTATTACTGGAGCAAGACTCGACCAATTCAAGAATGCCAGCTTCATTATAAAGGACAATATTCTCCTAAATACTGAACTTTGCTTGCACCTTCTGCCCAGTTAACAGCAATTAAAAGGCCCAGTGTCATAGAATATTTTAAAAAAGGTGGAAGGAGTAGTGCTACATTTTGGCACTTCAAAGAGAGTTAACAGTATTATAGGCATCTCTTAAGTAGTCTTTTCCTTACTTGCTCCTGCTGTTAGATGCAAATCTTCTCTTACCCTTTTAAATCTTTAATTACCATCATCTTGTCACCTTTGTTTTAAACATGAAATGCTCAAATCCAACAGCTTCAGAGAGGTGGATGCGAGTAGTTTTATTTTCAGCTTAAGTGAGTGCCTCTCGTTTAACTGTTAATTATGCAGGGAGGTTTGTTTGATTGAGGCTGGTAATATGAATATGCTCCCAATGTCGACCCTCTGTCTCAGTGGTTGGGCTTGTAAAAGGATTACAATGATGTTTATATGGTTCATGGCTAAGTAGGCTAATGAAAGTAACTCATTTAATCAAACGCAATTAATTAAATGAACTTATGATATTAACCCATCATTCCTTGCATGTATAATTTATATTAATTGATTGGCTTGGTTCAAATTGACCAATCAGGTGGGGCTCAGACAGCCTGAGGATGGGGATGGTGCCATTAGTGTTGGTTTGATACAAACTGTAATTGATGGGTCAGTGTGTTTTAGGGTTGTAGCTATGGCTTTGTTAATTGTCATAAGAACCTCAAATTGATTGTGCCTGCATTAGAACATACATTTGAATTGATTAATGTTTTGTTCTAAAATTAATGTGTGTAATGGATGGGCGGTACAATGCTTTATTTATTGGGTTCATTAATGCAGTCTCTGGAAAAGTTAGGCTACAAAGAACAGATCGTTAGGGATGAGTTGAGTGGAGTCATCGATGATGGAGAGACAGCATTCAGTAATTGCATTTAAGCTGCTGGCTGCAAGCTTTGCTGTCTATCGTGAATGCCATAAGCAACCTTATCTATTTCTTAAATGAGGAAAGAAATGCTTAACAAATTAAGGAGATATATCTCATATGCACAAGTACTTGTATATCAAAATCTATATCAAAAATTTTAAAATGTACTCACACCCCTCTGTATACAAAGCTCGTTAGATAAATAAGATGAGAAAAAAATTGCTTCTGTGCACAAGATATTGATTTTCTGATCTTCATGCATCACAGTTGAATTGTGCTTAAGATATTTTACCAGAGTGATAAGGATACACACTTGTAAAAAAAAAGTAAGACATTATCGAATAGATTTATCATATTCTGTGTGCATTTTGACATATGCAAATAAATGCTAGGGTTTTTCCAGGCATGGTGCAGTCGCAAATTTTATTCAATATG
The DNA here is from genome assembly GCF_020745735.1 of Hemiscyllium ocellatum. Taxonomy (NCBI): domain Eukaryota; kingdom Metazoa; phylum Chordata; class Chondrichthyes; order Orectolobiformes; family Hemiscylliidae; genus Hemiscyllium; species Hemiscyllium ocellatum. The sequence continues at coordinate 46,209,035 of NC_083404.1, forward strand.
TGGCCACGAGTAAGGAACTCCTGTCACTCTGCTGCCTATCAGGAGCGTACACTGAAGTTTCTCTGTCTCTAACTTAAGCATTAACGCCAGAATGATTGTTACCTGTCACATGGTGGTGCACAATCCTCTCATGCTGATTTATCATTGCATTGCTTTAAGAATGAAAGCACCAGTTCAGATGCCAAGTTGACTGTTTTGTTATTGAGAAGCTGATCACAAAATGGCTCCAACAAGATTAGATTATGGATAAGTTCTAAATGAAAATTGATCTTTTCCCTAATTCTATTTTGGCTTGTGATTTTTCTGTTACTTCCCCTCAGTAGTTTCCTCCAAGCATATACTTACCTCTTCTGTGGTAGGATTGCTCAGTATACAAGGACTGTCACTGCGATCATTACAACTTCACCGCTTTCAGTGACTTTTCTCAACCTTCTTTCAGATGATCTGCAAAACTTGAGGAGGAGGGATTGAAAACATATTGACTTTCAAGAGTTAAAAAAAAGGCCAGTGATATTGTAGGTCCATAAACAGAGAGATAACTGATGCATTGAATAATCATTATGACAGAAGGTTATGATGATTGTGCAAATAAAAAATAATAAATTATAGCATAGAAATAGATAAAATAAAAACACATTAAAAGAATAAAAGGATAACAGAATTTCATAGATTTAAGTAATCAAATAATTACAAGACATTACAAAATATTTTGCACCATAAAACAAAAGATCTGATTTATTCTGCAAGAGGGTATTAAAGTCCATGGATCAACTGTTATAAGAGTGTAAGAAATAGGAGCAGGATTAGGCCATTTGTCCCTTCAAAGTTTTCCTGTTATTCAATTAGATCATGCCTGATCTGCCCCAGGCTTCAACTCCTCTTTTTTGCCCTCAACTCTTCAACACTTAAAACATTTATCTAACTCTCTTTTAATGTTTTCATTTGATCTAGCCTCCAATGCTCTGTGGGATTGTGAATTCCAGAAATTGGCTCCCATCTGGGAGAGAACATTTCCTTGCAATTCAGTTTTATATGAGTCACCTTATTCTATAACTATGTTCCCAAGTTTGAGATTTTCCCACTCGTAGAAACATGTTCTCAACATCTATGCACAAAGGCATGCTGACTATCCCTAACCAATCCCTGCCTCTCCAAATGCATGTAAATCCTATGTCTCAGAATCCCCTCCAACAACTTGCCCACTGATCCATAGTTCCCAGGCTTCCCCTCATGACCACTCTTGAATAAAGGAGAGAGGCCACAAGGAGAAACCATGGAAAATTGTGTCTCACAAACTTTGGTTGTGTTTTTTGAGGACAGAGTGGTAGACGTTGTCCACGTGGGCTTTAGTGAAGTCTTTGACAAGGCTCTGCATGATTGACTGGTTAGTAAAGTTAAACCACATGAGAGCTTGCCAATTCAGTACAAAATTGACTTGATAGAACATGAGAGGAGAAAGATTTAAAAGGGATCTGAAGGACAACATTTTCACACAGAGGGTGGTCTGCATGTAGAAAGAACTGCCATTACAACTGGTAGATGCAGATACAGTTATAACATTTTAAAGACATTCAGACACATAAATGAATAGGAAAGGTTTTGAGGAATATGGGCTAAATGCAGGCAAATGGGACTTATTTAATTTGGGAAACTTGTTCAGCATGGACATGTTGGACCAAAGAGTCGATTTCTGTGTCCTAGAACTCTATTACTCTACCTGCCCTGTCAAGCCCCTTCAGATCTTGTACCTTTCAATAAAATTGCCCTTCTTGTTTCTAAACCCTAATGAAAAACAGCTTAACCTCTTTCACAGTTCTAGATCAGTCAACTCCTTCATCCCAGGAATGAGCCTTGTGAATGAATCCTCTTTGAACTGCCTCCAATGTTATCATTAAATTTTTAATCATTTATATGGTATTTATGAGGCTGTCTTGTAATCTATTCATTCTGCATTTTATTTATAGAATAATGTAGTTTCTCCTTAATTCCATCACATATATTTTTGTATGGTTGTGGCAAGAAATCATGAAAACAAGAGGTGGGATTTCAGAATTTTCTACTGAACTCAAAACAAAAACACATAACCAATGGTTCGATTTTTGTCAGAGTTGCTTTGATGTACGTGCTGCCTATGATTAGTTTCAGTATTCATTTCTAAACACCTTTGAGCTTTAATAAATCCAGCATTGCAAACTAGCATGACATATTCAACAATGTGTCCAATGTAGCTATCAAATACAGTGAATAGGTCATAGAATCCTTACAGTGTGGAAACAGTTCCTTTGGCCCAACAAGTCCACACCTAAGAGTAACCCACCCAGACACATTCCCAACCCTATTACTCTACATTTATCCCTGACGAGTGCACCTAACCTACACATCCCTGAACACTAGAGGCAATTTTGCATGGTCAATTCACCTAATTTGCACATCATTGGATTGTGGGAGGAAATCTGAGCACCCAGCAGGAATTCATGCAGGCACAGGGCGAATCTGCAAACTCCACACAGACAGTTGCCCAAGGCTGGAATGGAATCTGGGTTTGAGCGGGTGCACTGCGTCACTGTGTCACCCCATTCAGTTTGAGATACATTGTAATGTTTGAAAAGCTGTGGCAGGAGAGATCTGAGACTAGATTAGAGTGGTGCTGGAAAAGCACAGCAGTTCAGGCAGCATCCGAGGAGCAGCAAAATCGATGTTTCGGGCAAAAACCCTTCATGCCCGAAACCTCGGTTTTACTGCTCCTTGGGTGCTGCCTGAATTGCTATGCTTTTCCAGCACCACTCTAATCTAGACTCTGGTTTCCAGCATCTGCAGTCATTGTTTTTACCGCAGGAGAGATCCTCCAGTTACACTCTGAAGCATCTCATGCACTTGGTAATTCTTGCATGCATAATAATCATATATGATCACAATATTAACTGAAACATAGGTTACCCAGCAACTTTAGGATGTCACAAAATTTTAATCTATAAAATCTGTAAACTGGCCTATCCATATTTGTTTTCTTTTGATGAAACAATATTTCTCAAAATTCTATGTCCATCAAGGTGAGGAAAGGTAAGACAATGGAGCAGAATTCTAACCTTTCTAACTGAGCACAACTATCTTATATTTCCAAATCAAATTGTCCTGGCAGTCTCTCAAAGCTCGCTTGCTACAGAACTTGTTCACTCTGTCTTTCTTTAATATGGGCAAGTTAATATTTGCTGTTAGCTCATATGTGGTTCTGGCTGACCAGGAGACTCCCAGCTCTTCTCGAAGGAATTACAAGTTGTTAATAAGCCTATTAGCCAAGCTGGGAATGTACCTTTGGTAACTGGGCTCACTACCCTCTGCATCACTGAAATCTCTCTCCCAATACTTCTCTCTCCCAAGTCAAGTGTAAGCTTAATAACATGTAGGTAAAATAACATGTACATTACCCCAGTAAAATGTTTATTCTGCAACCTCACAAAAAAACCTTCTGAAACTCATACGATTGTTTGAAGCATTCATGTTGTCATTTGGGTGAGATAGTCAAATCAATGTTGCCTTATGAGCAGCATATTTTATGTGGACCTCCTGGAACTGGGAATAATTTGGGTTGTTTACTTAAGAATCTAGCTTGGATGTAAATATAGATCTTAAAGGTGAAAGTAAACTCATTTGAATCTACCTACTGCAAAGCTCTCCCATGCTGTTTTGTAAGTCATTAAAAATTGCAGGAGCACAATAGATCTTTATATAGATTTATAAACCTTTCCAAGAAATGATATTGGCAATGTTTCCACAATGTAGTTAGAATTTAATGACCATCTCCTGTGGTGAGTTTGGTGACAAAGGTTCCTTTAATCAGCCAGAAGGCTGCCATGTGGAGTCTCACCACATGGTCTTATCACTGGTCCAATTAAGTCTGGGACAGCAAGGCTTGTGGATATCCTTCCAATTGAGGCCCTGAAATGGCTATTTAATGTAATGGGTTATTTCTCAGCTTGCAGGAGCATCCATCATTCAAAGGCATTCAGTCCGCTGATCAACGGGCTGGCCGTGGCATTGGGATGTTCGTGAGAGAGGTGGAAGGTGATCTGCTGAGAACCACAAACAGTCCTTGCTGCTGACTTCCCAGACCGCACCCTTCCCCAGCAAACCCTGCTCCCTTGCTTTCTCTGTGATTCTCTTGTGACCCTCTCCATGACTCACATGTGTTGCATGGATGCATTATTGGCTGCTGCCACAGCCTCTCTGGTGGCACTGTTGAGTGACAAAGTGTTGTAAGCCTCTGATTAGACAACAGTTTTGGAGGGCAGGTCTTCAGCCCCCAAAGTCCTTGCTGCAGAGTGTATGCAGTTAAGTGCATGTCACTTTATAGGAAGCACCATTGGAAGCATGAGGAGGAGCAGGTCATTCAGCCCATTGAGCCTGCTCTTTCAACTACATCATCGCTTTCCCAAGACATTGCTCTTCTTGGTTCCTCAGTTGGCAAGTGTGACCCGTCCATTAAACTTAAGCCGTTAATAGAATAAACATTATCACTGATGGGAGATAACTTACTGGATGTACTCAAGATACTTTGGGTTTCATTTTGTACGGTGAATTACCTCCATGTTATTGGAAATTCAAGTACTTGAATTGTGTGTGTTCTAACTTTTGGGTAATCCAAGATGGAGGACAGGAAAAATTTCTGGCTGCAACAGCTGCTCCTTTTTTGAGGTATTTTAGGTGTTGGAGGTCATTTCCTCGAATTCCAGGAGCAGCAATTACAGTTTTATATACTGTTGTTTTGGTTTGGAACTTTGGAAAAAAAAATGTCAAAACAACAGCAGTTTTAAAAGGGAGAAGAACAGACAAAGAAAACACATGGTGAGGTTAGTGCAGGAGAGAGGCAGAGAGAGAGAAAAAACCTGCACAGTTACTGCCTTTGCTGTTTGAATACGGAAGATAAAGACTGTCGAGCAATAGATGATGACATCTTGCAAAATGTCCATATTACAGAGGACGGAGTGTTGGATGTCTTGAAATGGGTAAAGGTAGATTAATCCCCAGGACCTAATTAGATGTACCCGAGAACTCTGTGGGAAGCTAGAGAAATGATTGCTGGGCTACTTGCTGAGATATTTGTATCATCAATAGTCACAGGTGAGGTGCCAGAAGACTGGATGTTGGCTAACGTGGTGCCACTGCTTAAGAAGGGTGGTAAGGACAAGCCAGGGAACTATAGACAAGTGAGTCTGACATCGGTGGTGGGCAAGTTGTTGGAAGGAATCCTGAGGGACAAGATGTACATGTATTTGGAAAGGCAAGGACTGATTAGGGATAGTCAACATGGCTTTGTGCGTGGGAAATCATTTCTCACCAACTTGATTCAGTTATCTGAGGAAGTAACAAAGAGGATTGATGAGTGCAGAGCGGTAGATGTGATCTATATGGACTTCAGTAAGGCGTTCGACAAGGTTCCCCATGGGAGACTGATTAGCAAGGTTAGATCTCACGGAATGCAGGGAGAACTAGCCATTTGGATACCAAACTAGCTCAAAGGTAGAAGATAGAAGGTGGTGGTGGAGGGTTATTTTTCAGACTGGAGGCCTGTGTCCAGTGGATTGCCACAAGGATCGGTGCTGCGTCCTCTACTTTTTGTCATTTACATAAATGATATGGGTGCGAGCATAAGAGGTACAGTTAGTAAGTTTACAGGTGACACCAAAATTGGAGGTGTAGTGAACAGCGAAGAGGGTTACCTCAGATTACAACAGAATCTGGACTAGATGGACCAATGGGCTGAGAAGTGGCAGATGAAGTTTAATTCAGATAAATGCAAGGTGCTGCATTTTATAAAATCAAATCTTCATGGGAATTATACACTTAATGGTAAAGTCCTAGGGAGTGTTGCTGACCAAAGAGACCTTGGAGTACAGGTTCATAGCTCCTTGAAAGTGGAGTCACAGGTAGATAGGATAGTGAAGAAGGTGTTTGGTATGCTTTCCTTTATTGGTCGATTGAATACAGCAGTTGGGAGGTCATGTTGCGGCTGTACAGGATATTGGTTAGGCCACTGTTGAAATATTGCATACAATTCTGGTCTCCTTCCTATTGGAAGGATGTTGTGAAACTTGAAAAGGTTCAGAAAAGATTTACAAGGATGTTGCCAGGGTTGGAGGATTTGAGCTACAGGGAGAGGCTGAACAAGCTGGGGCTGTTTTCCCTGGAGCTTTGGAGGCTGTGGGGTGACCTTATAGAAGTTTACAAAATTATGAGGAGCATGGATAGGATAAATAGACAAAGTCTTTTCCCTGGGGTCAGGGAGTCCAGAACTAGAGGGCATAGGTTTAGGGTGAGAGGGAAAGATATAAAAGAGACCAACGGGGCAACTGTTTCACATAGAGGGTGGTACGTGTATGGAATGAGCTGCCAGAGGAAGTATTGGAGGCTGGTACAATTGCAACATTGAAGAGACATTTGGATGGGTTTATGAATAGGATATTGGCCGGGTGCTGGCAGGTGGGACTAGATTGGGTTGGGATATCTGGTCAGCATGGACGAGTTGGACTGAAGGGTCTGTGTCCGTGCTGTACATATCTATGACTCTGATCCTCCGGGCTATTCGTTAATTTATATTAATTATGTACTAACCACAATGTACTCTCAGTGTAATTCTGCACTCCATTCGGTCCTATTGATCCCACCACCCTGTTGCTCACCTATTGTGCAATAGTTTTGACAATCCTTTATCCCCCTCCATTTCTTTTCATTTATGTAGTTGCTTGATATTTTCTCTCTTTTTTCACATCCTTCTGGTTAAGTTTCAATTGAATCTCTTTTCATGTTATTTCCAATCTCTCTCCTCTTTTAATACAACTGCCTCTTTGGCCAAGCTTCCTGATATCTCTCTTTCCTTATGTGGCACTGTGTCAACCTTTGGCTGACAATTAAACCAAGAGGTGCTTTGCAATGATTTACTGTGTGAAAGATGCTATATAAATGCAAGCTGCGATTGTTACTGTCCAAATTTGCTTGAAAAATCTGATAGAACAGATATTTTGGATCCCATTTAAGGGAAATTTCCAAAATGTATCATACTAAAAGCAGCCTTGTGATCTCTTGTTTATATAAAAATTACACATTTTAAATTTAAGCAACAACATTTAAAGAACATTAATGAAATTTTATATTCTGCCCAACACATTGGACAGTGCTGTTGTTATTAACAACATCTTAGCCCAGTTGATTAAACTAAAAGGATCCTCCTTTAAGTTTCCTTACCTGGATGTAAAAGCTATCCAGTACTTGCTAATGTTGCTTCCTTTCCAAATCAACAGTTTTATCCTCACAGTGAAATCTCCCATTTGAGTGAACTTAATAAGCATGGACTGCCTGATGTGACATGACATTTTTGCTTCTTCCGCCAGTCATGCTAAAACTGGGCATTTTCATCACCCCACCCCCTGCACGTTATCTCAGCAAAGACTCTTTAAAAACATGGTTACAGTCCAACAGAGTTTACATCGATCAGCCATTCCAAAATGTGCATTATCGAGACAGAGAGGACAAGGATGAAAGAGAGGAAGAAAAAATAAAAGACGGATAAAAATTGTCAGGTTATTGATGATGGTAATAACTGCACTCACTGGGCTCCAACCATTTGAGCTGTAAACCTTAGCAGACAGGGGAGATCAGTGGAGATATGTGGTGAGCAGACAACATGAAGAAGTATGAATCTCAGCCCTCTACCTGGCAGAATTATTGGGTTCATCGAAGGAAGATTAACTGTTTCAATATGTTAAACGCCTGAGGCTACAACAGGGAGGAACCATCAGTGGAAAGAGGCATTGCTTTTGGAATCTTTCTGTTTCTCCTCTCCTGTGCAGGGCATCTTTCACAGAAGTACTGAGAGGCAGCTAACTGCTTCCCCTCAATAATACTGACTTGAGGAGAGTGCCCAGTTAATGCTGTGGAGAGCTGAGTCAAAACAGCATCACAACATTGTCTAATGGTTTGCTCTGTGTCATTGCATAGATTTGCCCATGCTCAGCTCAGACAGTGATTGGCTCATGCTACATTGACTCTTCAAACACCCTTCCAGAATGATTCAGGGATAGTTAACCCTTTCAATACAAAGTTGATATGCTGTCCAATTGTAAAATACATTTTAATATATATTTTCCGATAATTAAACAGGTAAATTATCTCCAAGCCAGGAAGGTGAAGATAATTTTGCCTTTGCATTTCTTCCTCCAATTTATTTTCATTTGCTTTAGCTCCCTACTGTTCTTCTTGTGGAAAGCTGTTTTTTTTTATTTCCCACCTGCAATTCCCACCTTGAAACTATAAGCAATAAAATTGTCCGTTTATCCTGGATAGCTGTTCTAATGATCATGAGCTGTAGGAAGAAAACTCTTTTGCTTAATTAAAGTGTGCAACAGTGGCATAAAATTGTGTATGTTATATATTCAATCTCCAAAACTGCATAGAGTTTCATTCAACTGTACAGATAAAAGCAGGTCATTGGATCCAACTATGTCCACGTGGCTGTCCCCATGGGAACTACTTGCTATATTTCTTCACCTCAACCTATCAGCATAAACGTCTTTTTTTTGTGTGTGTGTTTCTCAAGCCTCATCTTTAAAGTTCCTTTTCCAAGCTGAGAAGTGTAGCAGCTCAACAGCTTCACCCTGTGAGAATAGGAAGGCCCATGGGTCTGACTCCTGGTTGGTGCCAACATAAGGTAATAGACATGGGCTAAGCTAGAAACAGTGCACTAACCTTGGTATCCTGAATTAGAGCAAGGATAATCAGAAGAGTTTATGTTCCTGATCACTGATCAGTAACCCATAATTGAAACATGAAAATATGGAGGTTTGGACAGTATTATTCACGGCTGCAATATAGTTCCCTCATCAAATACTTTATCAACAGGCACTATGAAGACCTATCTTTTGAAGACTTACTTGGAAACTTCAATACAGTTTTGGAAAGTGCCAGATGCTAGTGGAAAAACAATCTCAGAATGGAAAGATTAACTAAACATTTATAACAACCATCAGATGTATTTTTTTATATATTCTTTCATGAGATAGAATGTCACTGGAAAGGCCAGTATTTGTTGTCCATTCCTAATTACCATTCAGAGGTGGTATTGAGCTGCCTTCTTGAATTGCTGCAATCCATGTGGTGTAGGTACATCCACAGTGCTCCTAGGAAGGGAGATCCAAGATGCTGATTGAGTGACAGTGAATGATAAGCAAGATATTTTCAAATCCTGATAGTGTGTAACTTAGAGTGGAATTTGCAGGTGGTGGTTGCCCGTGTGTGCTGCAGCCCGTTGTTAGGGCTGTACGTTATAAACTGCTGTCAAAGAAAGCTTGGCAAGTTGCTGCAATGCAACTTATTGACAGTATACATTGATGCCACCGTGTTCTGGTGATGCATGGAAAATGCCATTTGTTTACATAGAAGAGGGGTTCTCAGTGGAGTGAGCGGATTAAACACAGCAAGGGAAAGAGAAAGAAATAAAAGATGACATGTTGTTGACATTGCTAAGTTTTGTTATTGTGTTTAGTTATTGCCAAATAATGTTCTCTTACTAAATACCGCTCTATTACTAAATACTATTCTATTTACATGGATTTGTTTGGAGCTTTGCGTGAAAGATTTTCAGAAGTCATGTACATGGCATATTCATCGTGCTTCACACAGAAATGCCTGATCTTGTATTTTCCTTTCAGCTTATGTAGTTGTTTTATGTTTCTATTTGTTTTTTTTCTTAAAATGAAATTAGATTTAGAACAATTGCAGAAACATTGCATGACTGTCAACATTGAAAATGTAAATTTATGATCAGACCCATTCTGTTCTAAGCACCTTTTAATTGGAAAGAAAACCTATTTACTCTTGAGAGCCATTGATTTTATTTTGTTCAGGGTGAGTGTCTGACACATGGAAAAACCCATTATGATGCTTAAGAGTCTCCAAACCAAGCTCATGAAAAATCCACACATCCAATAAAGACAACCGACATGCCCTTCTTACATTAGATATATTCTGTTTAGCCAAACCAAAAAAAATTAAATACAGCTTGACAAGAGCCAAGACTTTAGAACTTCTATGTGTTCATAAGGACAGTGTAATTAGATTAGCCTGCTTAACACATACAACTTATGAGTACAGTCAGCTCACTAGAACTATCCAATCTATTATTATTGCATAAAAGCAAAATCTATTATTGTATTAGCTTTCAGTGTTATTCCCTTTAGAATTGTAATCCTGAAACTCTCTCTTTCAGAAATCAGTCAAAACTTAACTGTTTTGTGAGTTGGTCAACATTAACAACAAATGCAGAACCAAGGTAGATAGACAAATATAAATCAACCACGATCAACTGACTGGTGGAAGTCTCTTGCAGGACTGAACTTCTGTTCTGGGAATTCTTGAACTCCTATTCTTTCCTAGAAAATCTTGGCCATTCTATCTGTCCAGCTGCCAGCAATGAATCAGACAGATTGGTCAATCAACAACTGTATCCAAGAATACCGTTGACCTGTCAGAAGCATTACATTAACATGTCTGTCATAGACAATTTTAATTCTAAACATAGCAACACTAGGTGCAGCATCAGGCCATTCAGCCCTTTAATCTTACTATACTATTTATCTGTGGTTTGATCTGCACCTCAATTTGATTTTCATCTATTTCAGTAGAGGTGGAAGGAGTGAATGTGTGAGATGGTGGATGGGGTGCCAATCAAATGGACTGTTTTTTCTTTGATGGTGTTGAACTTCTTGAGTTGTGAGCTCTCCATGCTGGAGCTTCAGTTATCTGATCAAGTAGACAGTGTTCCATCATACTCCTGACTTGTGCTTTGCAGATGGTGGACAGGCTTTCAGAAGCCAGGTGCTTAAGCTATCATGGGACTCCAGTCTTTGACCTCTACAGTGTTTGTGATGTGTGTGTTTATGTACCTTTTGTGATGGTAGATTGATAGCTGTTTCTTTAACTTTCTATGTTTATTTAACATTTAAAAAAATGAGAGCACCCACAGGCTTGGTCTAACCAATTCGTCCGCAAAGATCTATAGTCATCCTGCCATCTTTAATTGATGGGTCTTCTGGGGTCAGCCCATTAAATGACCACCTGTGTAAGATGGTATAGTTGGGAAACCCCATAAATATTAAATACCATGTTTAAAGCAAAATGGATAAGGTTCTTCCTAGAGCTAACAGTAAGGATTCCAAACAAATAAAAACTGAAAGTGCTGGGAAAACCCAGCAAATCTTGCAGACTCTGTGGATGGAGTAACAGAGTGAATGATTCAAGTAAGTAATTGGACTCAAAAGGTTAATTTTCTTCTGTCCACAGGAGCTGCCAGATCTGTTAAGTTTCTCCACCAACTTCCTGTTTTTATTTCAGATTTGCAGCATTCAAATTATTTTGATTTTATTTTATGATTTAATGTAACATTCTTCATTTCATTGGTGCCTTTTTAAAACAGTAGATGGTTAAAACTCCAGAGAACATAGTAAATGTAAATACTATAGAAGTACTCATTGGTAACATGTAGATTTAATACAAAGCATATTATCATGTATAAAACCCGTCACATATGCCAGAGGCTAGTATGGCATCTTTTGCTTCAAAGGCAAGTGAAAGATTATTCTATTCTGAAGTGACAGCGCCACTAGTATTGCCCTGCTGTTTAAACTATTGGATAACTTCAATGAAACTCTGTTGAAGTCTCATCAATCAGAATTGATTTGGGGCATTTACACACAATTCATAAGTAATAAATGAATTTGCAATCTGATACACTCTTTGTGATCATAAATTCTACTCTTAAAATTTCTCAGTGTTAAATGTTTTCCCAAGGTAAATCTTCAGGGAAAGAAACTCAGGCTGGTATAATTTTGATGGATTTAAAAGGTTATTTTATTTGCTTTCCAATTTCTAATCCGTTCATACTCATCTCTTTCTGTAGCCAAATAGCCTGAAAATGTATATTAATATCAGGTTTGACATCTATAACAAAGCAGCATGTGTGTAAATAGCTTGCAATGTACTTGCCTGTGATGGGAGCAGCATCCAGATTCAATTTGCCTTGCTTAACTGCAGGTAGAATGCACCTGATTGTGTAATTAATGAGATATTGTTTTGCTTCATGAGTCAGAATAGTGTGGTATAGAGAGTGCATTCATGCATATGTTGTCTGATGTGTCTATGAATGACATTTTTCTGCACTATCATAATAAACTTCCTTTGTTTTTTTCAGATGTGTCTGAATAATGTGGATAGCCGATACACCTTAACCCATATAAAACCTTGAGGTACCTCATATCCTGTTTGTATCAGAAGTGCATTCCATTGCCAAGTTGGAACATAGAGAAAGAAGGAGGCCATTCACCCTCAAGCCTTTCTGACCATTCAGTTTGAGCATAACTGAATGGAATTGCGAGTCCATTTACCTACCTTTGTTCTGTAATCTACAATATCCTTCCCCAACAGAGATCTGACACAGAGCAGAACTGTATTGATATCCATTGAATGAAAAATAACATCAAATAAAATTAAAATGAATGTTGCCTAAAATCTGTAAAAGATACACAGACACATAGGGAATAGGAGCAGGAATAGGCCATTTAGTCTTTGGAATCTGCACTGCCATTCAACATGATCATCCAACTCCGTATCCTATTCCTGGTTTCTCTCCATACCCTTTAATTGTTTTAGCCCTAAGAACTATATCTAACTCCTTCTTGAAAACAATAAATGTGTTGGCCTCAACTGCTTTCTGTTTGAGAATTCACAGACTCATCGTTCTCTGGAGGAAAACAAGTTGTCTTTACCTCAATCTTAAATGGAACACCTTGTATGCTTAGAGTTTGACCCCCAGTTCTAGAGTGTCTGATCATGAGGAACACCCTTCATATGTTTACCTTGTCCAGTCCTATTGGAACTTTATAGGTTTCTAAGAAATTCCCTTTCTCAAAACTCCAGTGAATATAGTCCTAACCAATCCAGTCTCTCTTCATACATCAGTCCTGCTACCCCAGGGCTCGGTCTGGTAGACCTTTGTTGCATTCCCTCCCCATCCTTCCTCAGATAAGAACATCAAAACTGCACAAAATTTCAGGTATGATTTCACCTCAGCCAATACAATTGTAGCAAGACAACCCTCTGCCTGTGCTCAAATCCTTGCTCTATGAAAGAAAACAGACATCTTCTTCATCACCTGCTGTACCTGTATGCTTACTTTTAGCAAGTTTTCATAGAAGGCTGTAGCTGCCCATCATCATTGACAGTGCTCTAAACTGAGTTAAGTGACTGTGGTTTTCATAATATAATATTGGCGCAGGAGTAGGCTATTCTGCCCTTCAAGCCTGGTCTGTCATTCAATATAATCATGATTGATCCTGTTCCTGCTTTCTTCCCAAATCCTTAGATCCCTTTAGTCCTAAGAACCATATCTAATGCCTTCATGAAAACATTCAATGTCTTGGCCTCAATAGTTTCCTGTGGCAGAGAATTCCACAGGCTCACCACTCTCTGAGTAAAGGAAATTCTCCTCACCTCTGTCCGAAAAGGTCTATCCCTCATTGTTCGACTGTGACCTCTTGTTCTGGAGTCCTCAGTCATTGAGAATATTCTTCTTGCATCTACACCTGTCTAATCCTGTTAAGAGTTTTATCACTTTCTTTGAGACCCCTCCTGATGCTTCTAAGCTGTAGTGAATATAATTCTAACCGACTTGACACTGACATTTTTTACAAACCCACCGACTCCCACAGCTACCTGGATTACACCTCTTCCCACCCTACCTCTTGCAAAAATGCCATCCCGTATTCCCAATTCCTCCACCTCCGCCGTATCTGCTCCCAGGAGGACCAGTTCCACCATAGAGCACACCAGATGGCCTACTTCTATAGAGACCACAATTTCCCTTCCCACGTGGTTAAAGATGCCCTCCAACGCATCTCATTCATATCCCGCACCTCCGCCCTCAGACCCCACCCCTCCAACCATAACAAGGACAGAACGCCCCTGGTGCTCACTTTCCACCCTACAAACCTTCGCATAAACCAAATCATCCACCGACACTTCCGCCACCTCCAAAAAGACCCCACCACCAGGGATATATTTCCCTCCTCACCCCTTTCCGCCTTCCGCAAAAATCGTTCCCTCCGTGACTACCTGGTCAGGTCCACGCCCCCCTACGACCCACCCTCCCATCCTGGCACTTTTCCCTACCACCGCAAGAACTGTAAGACCTGTGCCCACACCTCCTCCCTCACCTCTATCCAAGGCCCTAAAGGAGCCTTCCACATCCATCAAAGTTTTACCTGCACATCCACTAATATCATTTATTGTATCCGTTGCTCCCAGTGTGGTCTCCTCTACATTGGGGAGACTGGACGCCTCCTAGCAGAGAGCTTTAGGGAAGGTGATAGGTCAGGGAGGAGAGGGTGGAGTGGATAGGTGGAAAAGGAGCTAGGCATGTCGAACATCTCCGAGACACCCGCACCAATCAACCACACCGCCCTGTGGCCCAACATTTCAACTCCCCCTCCCACTCTGCCGAGGACATGGAGGTCCTGGGCCTCCTTCACCGCCGCTCCCTCACCACCAGACGCCCGGAGGAAGAGCGCCTCATCTTCCGCCTTGGAACACTTCAACCCCAGGGCATCAATGTGGACTTCAACAGCTTCCTCATTTCCCCTTTCCCCACCTCATCTTAGTTTCAAACTTCCAGCTCAGCACTGTCCCCATGATTTGTCCGGACTTGTCCGACCTGCCTAGCTCCTTTTCCACCTATCCACTCCACCCTCTCCTCCCTGACCTATCACCTTCATCTCCTCCCCAACTCACCCATTGTACTCTATGCTAATCTCTCCCCACCCCCACCCTCCCCTAGCTTATCTCTCCATGCTTCTGGCTCTCTGCCTGTATTCCTGATGAAGGGCTTTGGCCCGAAACGTCAATTTCGCTGCTCGTTGGATGCTGCCTGAACTGCTGTGCTTTTCCAGCACCACTGATCCACAATCTGGTTTCCAGCATCTGCAGTCATTGTTTTTACATAATTCTAACTGGTGCAGCCTCTCCCTTTACCTCAATCCCGCCATCCCAGTAATCATTCGAGAATACCTTCTTGCACTCCCTTAATAGCCAGAATATCCTTCCTCAGATATTGAGATTAAAACTGCACACAATGCTCCAGATGTGGTCTTACCATTGCCCTGTACAGTTGAAGGAAGACATCCCGGCTTCTGTACTCGTAACCTCTCACTATGAAGACCATTTCCAATTAAAGTTAAAAAGGCACCAGGACTGGATAGGATACAGAGGTGTTGACCATTACTTTCTAATCCTTTTTAGAAATGAACATGGTGTCAGAGAAATCTGACACAATCATACTTTTATTCAAGAATGTGTATGAGGATGAACCCAATAATTACAGACCAGTCAGTTTCATGTCTGTGGTTAGAAAACTTTTAGAAATAATGACCTGAGGCAAAGTTAAGACTCACTTTAACAAGTATGGATTCAATAAGGGGGGTCTGGCAGGGAATTGTACAGGCAAACCATATCTAAATAATTTATTTGTAAAGATAAAAAATATTTTGCAGATTGGTGCAATTTTGAGCTCTGCAAACCTGACTGAGGGAAATGTGGTCTGCAGCATTAAAATTTCATTCCCGAGGCAATCGAATTTATTGGAACCGTGGAGGGATCGGGTGTCCTGGGAACAGTTAAGAGGTTCCCAGATGTAGAGGTGGACTAGGTGGGAGGATATCTTTTCAAAGGAATCATATGAAAATTAAAGCACAAAAGAGGCCCCATCCCTCATCCCTTGCACTCATCCCAGATGGCAAATGTGCTGAAGCATACAAGCTTATATGTCCAGTTACCCATCCCACCATAGTCCCTCACACATTCTGCACCAACCTATGCTCCTCCAGCCACCCAACTGGCTCATTCTATCCTCCATATCACTGTGTTTGTAGTGTACTGGAAGCATAGAGAAACCAATGAGGAACATACATGACAACAATCTCAGAACCAGCAGCAACCTCCAACAGATGCCGATTAGCCTCTATTTGAAGCCGTCATTGCTGAGGGTCTGCTCAGGATGCAGAGGAGTTATAGACAACCGAGAGACCTCAATGCTATGTCCTCCAGTTGAGCAGGTGGATGGCCATCCTCTCACCATGACTGTCAAGGTGACAGCTTTTAAATTTTTTAATGCAACCAGTTGCTTCCAAAGATCCACTGAGAACTATACAGCCAGGGCTGTCATGGAAACAGTTGATAGGCCTCTGAAGGTGAGGCTCTGATTCTTACATTAGTCTGAGTGAGGAGGAGCCTTGCTGTCCAGTCCAGACAGAATGTGCCACATATCCATGTGTTCTGCCACCTGCACAACTGGAAAGGCAAAGAGGGGCTTTGTTGGACACTGAAGAGCTGGGAGAATGGTAACAATCTTCTGAGGAGAAAACTGAGGACATTGAAAAGAAGGAACGTCACCTTTAGCATGAGACAGCAGTGCAGCATTGTGTATAACAAACCAGACTGGACTTAATTGATACTCACTTGTCAGAGATGTGAGACAGATAGAATGACCATTCAAAGATGTAAATTTGCTATCACTTAATAGACAATTTCCAGAAGAAAATGCAGCTTGTTTTTTTTCTGTTTATCTTTCTTGCATTATCCTGCTTACAATAAAAGTTAATGTTTTTAGCTGTTTGGAGGCTTTCCAAAATGTAATTCCCCCACATTGAACAACAGAAGGCTGTTATGCTACTCTGAGGTAAGGGAAAAGGAAGGTCTTCCTTGAGCAGAGTTCTAAGATATTACTGCAATTAGGACAGGTATCCAGTTTAGTGTGATTCTTGTCAGTGCCTGGACAGGTGATGATATAAAGTAATAGTATATTACTGGAAATTAGCTTCTAATGATAAGGTTAAGCCTAGTCTTACCAAACCACAGGGCTGCTCTGTCATTACAGAGGTGCAACTGGTGGTGATTTAACTTGAGGGTCACTAAACTTTAGGCAAGGGGAGAGATTGAGAAAGAGAATCTTTCATGGTCACCTCAGCCAGTGCAGGAAATGAGCCTGCTCTATTGGCATCACAAACAGGCCAACCTACCAATGGAGTTAACCAATCCCTGTTAGCTTCTATTTCCAAAGTGAGTTATTCACGCCACCTATATGCACTCAGAAGCAAGTCTTTTTCATTTCTCTCTCACTATGTGTACTGTGAAGGCCTATGCCTGTTGGTACCAACTGTCCTGGTGCACAGCTGGAATTTAGGTATGGCACTGGAATCAGGAATATCGGAAAATCCCACCATAGAACAGTGCACGATAATGTGCGCATAGCACCAGAGACAAGCCCTAAATAGAGCAAGTGGGACTTGAATCTGTACCTTCTGACCAAGAGATCAGGATATTAATACTGTAGCACAAGAGCCCCACTGCAGCACTGCAGATATTTTTTAATCAACATGTTCAGAGATTTTGTCACACACCTAAGAAGCTGATGGAACTTGAACTGGAGCCTTCTGGCCCAGAGTTCGGTACACTACCACTGCATCACAAACGGCTCCATAGAAAGGGTATGTAAGCTTTAACAAAGGTGCAGAAAATGTGCCAGGAATAGTTGCAGAGATGACGGACTTGTGGTAGGAGACCTGATTGCAGAAGCTGGGGTTGCCTTTCTTTGAGAAGACAGGGTTGATAGGGGATTTGATACACATGTCCAAAATCATGAAGGTCTCTGCATAAAGTGGATAGGAAGAGTCTAATCCCATTGGTGGGATGTTCAAGAAACAGAGCACATCAATTTAAAATGATTGTCAAAAGTGACATGGAAAAAAAGTCTAAGTACAGAGCAAGTGGTTGATAAGGCAAATGCACTTCCTGAGAATGAGAAGGAGGCAGATTCAGTTATGATTTTCAAGAGGGATTTTTATAAGTCCCTGAAGAAATAAAAATTGTGAGGCAAAAGGGGAAGGGTGAGCAAATGGGACTAGCTTAACACATTTTGTTTGGATAGCTGACACACAGCTGATGGGCCGAATGCCTTCCTTTTGTGCTTATATCATTCTATGATTTTCATGTGTAGTGATCCTCCAGTGTGGTACTGAGAGAGTGTAGCACTATTGCAGGAGCTATATTTTGGATGAGACATTAAACAAAAAGATGATCAGAGGATTAGATAGGATAGACAGTGAAAGTCTTTTTCCTAGGATGATGCCGTCAGCTTGTACAAGGGGACATAACTACAAATTGAGGGGTGACAGATTTAAAACAGATGTCAGAGGCAGGTTCTTTACTTAGAGTGGTAAAGGCCTTACCTGCCAATGTAGTCAACTCAGCCACATTAGGGAGATTTAAACAATCCTTGGGCAAATGGATTGTTTAATGGATGATGATGGGATAGTGTAGGAGGACAAGCTGAGAATAGTTTGCAGGTCGGCACAACATCGAGGGTCGAAAGGCCTGTTCTGTGCTGTATTGTTCTATGATTAGATTCGATTCGATTCCCTACAGAGTGGAAACAGGCCCTTTGGCCCAACAAGTCCACACCGACCCTCCGAAGAGTAACTCACCCAAACCCCTTCCCGCTGCCTAATGCACCTAACATTATGGGCAACTTAGCATAGCCAATTCACCTAACCTGCATATCTTTGGACTGTGGGAGGAAACTCCACATAGACAGTTGCCTGAGGTTGGAATCGAATCTGGGACCCCGATGCTGTGAGGCAGCAGTGCTAACCACTGAGCCACCATGCCCCCCCCCCCCATATTCTATGTGCTAAAACCCTTCCTACTCTTTTAGGTACCTTTTAGAGAGTAATGTTTTGAAAAACAGGAGATTCCTCTCCTATGCCCTGTCCAATCAGTAGCCTTTAACATACATCACTAAAATCAGGTTCTGAGGACGGGCCACTGGATCCGAACCGTTAACTCTTTTTTTCTCTCCACAAATCCTGCCAGACCTGCTGAGCATTACCAGCAATTTCTTCGTTCTTCGTACTGAAATCAGATTCACTGGTATTGCTCTGTGTGAGATCTTGCCTTGTGTAAATTGGGTGCTGTGTTTACTTCAAAAGTACTTAATTGGTTGAAAAACATTTTCAGACATCCTGATGTTGTGAAAGGCAATATATAAATGCAAGGTTTTCATTCTTTTTCTACTTTGCATTCTAATTAGTCTAAGTAACAAATATAGGAAAGCTATTAAACCAGTGTAGTATCTTAAATACTTTTTTAAAAACATTTTCCAACAAATGGAGTTTGATGGTGTCATATATATTTAATTACAATAATATAATAACCGATGATTGCAATATAAATTTTGGGCAGTCATAAGATTATTTCGTCCTTCAAGAGTAATGATCGAATACCCGACCTTCATGTTTGTGCATGACAGTATTAATAATAACCTGCATAATTAACAAATGGATTTACTATTATCTGTACGAGCATTTAGACTTGCATGCACATTGCAGAAGAGAAACAGATCAATTCATGCAATTGGTTTAAATCTGTGCTTCTGCTCCCCACAAGCTTCCTCCCACCTCACTTCATCTTCCTCTATGCTTCCATTCCTTTCTCTTTAATGTACAGATCTAAATTCTCCTTAAAACATCCTCCTTACCCACTTCATACAATAGAGAATTCCACTTTCTAATGTCTCTCTGATTGACCAGTTCCACCTTCGTTTCTTGAATTTATTAATGGCCACTTTATATTTATGGCTTCTAGTATTGGGCTTCCTAGAATTTGAAACTGCTTTTCAGTATGTACCCCATCTACCTTGTATATCATTTTAAAAACCTCTATTTGGTCACCTCTCAGCTTTCTCTGTTCCCTCATTGTTGAGAGATATAACTGTTCTGTCGTTGCATCTTCTTCACAAAGATTCTATTGCACTTCTTTCAGTATAGTAAGTACCCATTTTCCTCCACTGCTTTTTTAATGCAAAGTAGCCACACTGCCAACTCTGGTAGGAAGGCAAGAATGTGGAATTTCTAATAAATCCTCAAGAGGGTGTGCTTCAACAGGGAAGGAATATAAATACCCCTTTTGGTCTCTTGTTTAAGTTCGTTCAACTTTTCTCTTACCCACCCTCAACCCTCCCAACTTGACGACATGGCTGAACTAGTGAGCAAGGAAGAAGAAATGTAAATTGCAGAGTAACGTGCCACTTAGAGATAAATCCAACTTAGCAAACCATGTTGGTTTATAAACAGCTTACTGTCAGGCTAATATACTTAGTTAGGAAGTCCAATCATGCTGGGTTAGGATGAACTCAAGATTTGAATTACTCCAACCTGCTGAATCCAGAAATAAAAACCTGAGCAGATTAGGCTGTACCTGTCCAATAACGTTAATAGTATGTAATATCAAAAGCATGCTTTGTTTGATTCGTCTAGAGACAAGGCCATTTTCTTGTATCATGTGAAATGCTGAGGTTGGGTATAAGAAAGCTCCTAATCTGCAAAGACCTCCAAATGTAACAATTACATCTACATTTCATTGGTAAGTCCATATTTGGAACATTGAAAGAAACTGTGAGCACCCCATCATAGAAAGACATGGAAATCGAAGAGAGTATACAACATAAGTTCATGAGGATAAACTGCAGAATGGAAACCACAGTTATGAGAAGAGTGGAAGACAGCAAGAGCAACTTGGATTCATATAGCACCTTTAGCACACTAAAACATTCCAAGACAAATCACAGAAGTGACTATTAAAAGTTTTTAGGGAATGAATTCCAGATCCTATTGTCCAAGTAGCTGAAGGCTTGACTGACAATGGCAGAGCATTGAAGAAGCAGGGACAAGAGGTGGTGAGAGTGGACAGTTAAGCAGCTGGCCAGATTTGGAGGAGCACAGAGGTCTTTGGAGGGCTGTAGGGCTGGAAGAAATGGAGTGGGGTTGAGGCCACAGTCAAATTTGGAAACAAGAATGACAATTTTATAACTGAGACTTTGTCAGTTTGTGAATCCATGGGGGGGTCAGAGAGCACAGGGCTAAAGCAGACTGACTTCTTTCATGTTTTCCATTTTTCTTTCCAGTTTTAGGTTTTGCTTCTGCTCCTATACAAGAACACGAAGAAACTGGCTCTTCTCTTAGAAGTGTTGTGGAAAGAATAGATCAATTTGAATATGCTTTCCATCACAACATTGCTTGTCTTTAAAAACAAATAATGGCCACCCACACAAGGTACCTTTGCTAGTTAAACATGCCTTTATTGCTTGAAATATTAAATACCCATTATTCATCTTTAATTTTTCACATACAAACTTGTAGGAAATGTTTCATGTAATGAATCAAGTAAGCCAATTTCAATTATAATGTGAATGACTGGACTGAGTGACCAATATTACAAATTGATCATTTTCATTAAAAGTGCATTATATGTAGAAACACTGATGAAAGTAGGAAATAAATGAATGAAGTGAGTGAACATTTACTACACTCCATTACCTATAACATTAATTTTCTGTGAATCTGGATGAGAGGATGAAGTGATTTAGTGTAGAAAGTAATTAAGATTAAGAAGACAAGTCAAAATTAGGAAAACATACCTGCATTTATAGAGCACCTTTCATTCCCTCCTGCAGTGCTACACTGAGGCATGATGCTGGATTTTACACACGAGATGTGGGACTTGAACTCACAGTCGTCAACTGAAGAGGTATGATTCCAAACACTGAACCAAGTTAACATATAAAGCCTGCTTCTGAAGTGTCAATCAATCAATCTCAAAATCATTTATGGAGAAATTATTAAAAATCCATCATGTGACAAAAAGAGTTTTGATGGCATAATCAGCACAAGCCTATTTCCACTAAGAGAGAAGCAGGCAAAACCCCTTACATGGATGATTATTTGACCATGGAATATTTTGTCACAGGGAAAACTCGAAGCTGACACTTTTAATCTCAAATCTTTTAAGAAGAGGGTGGATAATTATTTGAAGCAAAGGAAAATAATGAGCCATGTGAAGCAAGCAGTGAATTATTTTTGGATTACTTTGGTATTGAGCTCTCACAAATATGATGAGTTTAATTGTCTCCTTTTATGCTGTTCTCAGTGTTGTGCAACAACTTAGTCAGGTACAATATGTGAATTCTTCTGCCAGGAGCACATATTGGGTGTGGAGGTCAGTGTGCCCCACAGGATTTCATGTCTGTCAATTTTAATTGCCCAAATTCCATGTTGGGAACACAAATTCAAAACATTTAACAAGTCTAGACATTCAAATTGATTATCTCTTTGATAGTCTGGATGTACTGACTTTTGAAATAGAATTTTAATGTGTTATGCCAGGAAAAGTTGCAATCTAAAATGTCTGTGACTACGCTCCTTCTAACTCGAGGCTTTATATATAAAAAAAGACAGTGAGATTCTTGAGACATTGATAAATGTACTGTTGAGATGTTCAGGATTACATATTGAAGACCAAACTCTGGAACTCCTTCTTTGACGCCACTGCAGGAGTACCATCACCATACAGATTTCAACTATTCAAGAAGGCAACTCACTATCACCTTCTCAAAGAGAATTAGAGATGGGCAATAAATGCCAGCAATGGCCACATCCCATGAAGGACTAGCTATGTGGCAATTCTATGGAATTCACTTCCTTTCTGAGTTCTGACCCTAATGGCAGATAATTCTAAATAAATTCTAATCTCCAAATATGTGTCATTTTAACAAAAGTTCTTCCTTCTTGAAATCAGATGCATTTGTTTTCATGGCTCTGAAGATATTCTTGTGTTTCTTTGACTCCTATTGAATAACAATTAGGGTTCTTGTTTATCTGAATCATAGACAAACTCATCAACAAAAAATCATGTCATTATAATGGCAGATTTCAAGCCTTTCTTACAACTGAGAAGAATTTTGTGTTTGTTCAGCTGTGATCTTTTAACTTTTGATGAAGGAATTCAGTGATAATTAATACAATAAATTTTTACCTTGTATTTTGGGCATCTGTATGTATTTGCATTGGCATCAACTGTACAAAGGCTACTATCTATACATTGCTATATCCAGATGGATAGGCTTTGCAATGAGTTACAAGCAATAATTCAATCAATAAAATGTCAGGGACCATGAGATCACAGCTCAAGTGGATTATGAATGTCAGCAAAACCCCTCAATTGAATTATTGCCATAAAGGCATTGACAGACATTTGTTACTCTTTGTACTATATATTTTGTGGTTTATTTTATCTCGGACTGTCCCCTTTTCAGTTGTCTCATGATTTTACAGCCAGCACTTTGAGCATGGTGGAGCAGCATAACATAAATTTAAAGGGTAATAAAGATTACAGTGACAGATGACCAGAAAGTATAGAGTACATGATATGATATCATTCATGCTATATTTGAAACAGCTTTTGATTATTTAGACATTCTGTTTCCAATTCTTCCACTGAGCTGTTAAATGCTCACTAAATATTACAAATATGCTAAATGTACGGAACAAAATGAGAATCATTTTTTTCAATATAGCAAAATAAAATCAACAGATCAGTATTTACTAAACATTTTACTTTCAGAGATCGCAGCATGGAAAGAGTTACAATTATTAGTACAATCATATTTTCATTCGATTATGTTTATTAAAGCTTCAAATATATCATTTTACTTGTGCCAACTACCTTGTTTCCTAACTTAAATCAACTGAATACTGACGGTGTTATCTCCAACTCAGAATGATAATTATTTGAAATGACAAATCGTAGACGTCCTTACTTTCTCAACTATTCTATCCTCCTACAGCTCTCCTTCAACAGCAGAGTATTAGTTATGACCCTTGCTCCATCTGCATCTGAGTCAGAAGGTTGTGGATCCATAGTCCAGCTCCAGGGACCTGGCCACAAAATCTAGGCTAATAGTACAGGGCACAGTGTGATGGTGCAGCATCATTGGAGGTATCGATTTTCAGATCAAATGTGAAACCAAGGCCTTGTCTGCTCTCTCTGTGGGATGTAAAAGATCCCACACCACAATTTCGAGATAAGAGCAGGGAGCTCATCATGATACTTGCCCAATATCTATCCCTGAACCTGAAACAGATGAGTTTTCCCATGTTTAGACTAAGTGTTATTTTTGGAGAGTTTCAAGGTAAGTGTTTCATCATGGCTAAGAGTAATTTTTCTCTTGCTGCCTTCTGTTGCTCACGTCATTGTGCATCCAAGCTTTGCGGTGCTCATTTGGTGGGCATGCTTCCTGCTGCCAGGACTTTGTGTCATTCATGCTGATGGTGCATATTTGAACTCAGTTTTTTTTAGATTAGATTAGACTTACAGTGTGGAAACAGGCCCTTCGGCCCAACAAGTCCACACCGACCCGCCGAAGCGAAACCCACCCATACCCCTACATTTACCCCTTACCTAACACTACGGGCAATTTAGCATGGCCAATTCACCTGACCCGCACATCTTTGGACTGTGGGAGGAAACCGGAGCACCCGGAGGAAACCCACGCAGACACGGGGAGAACGTGCAAACTCCACACAGTCAGTCACCTGAGTCGGGAATTGAACCCGGGTCTCAGGTGCTGTGAGGCAGCAGTGCTAACCACTGTGCCACCGTGCCGCCCACAGTTGCTCAATACTTGCTATGCTGCAAACCAGGAACCGACTTTCACACTCTGGTGCTTGACCACATTGGAAAGGACACACCCCAGAAAGGGAAGCTGGCAGCCTGTTTTAGTGACAGGGACCTGGGGGTGCAGGTGGATGAGGAGGTGGAGAAAATGGCCTACCCCTTTCCTGCAGAATGGCAAAGCAGACCACACCACCTGACACAGCTAGCCTGCACTTGGATTGTGGCCTGGACCCAGATGATGGCCTGGATCAATGTCATCAATGTAGATCAAAGGAAATGTTCAGCAATGCCCAGAAATGCTCAAGTCAATGATCTTCGGCATTTTGTAAGAGTAAATACTGCTGTCTTCTCTCTGACACCTCACACTCCTTCTAAGTCTGCCACTGCGCACAGATCTTATCAAGGCTAATGGTCTGCAGCTTTCACTACTGTATGCAGCATCTCCATTCAATGGCTTTTTCTCACCTCATCTTCCCAAACGAGTAGGCCTTTTTGCCCTTTGAGCTCCGTACTCACTCATTTGGAACTCATCTCCACCAGTCTTGCTCCTGCATCACCAATAGCAGCTATTCCATTTGCTTTCATCTCACTCAATCCTTACTGCTTTCTGATTGCAAAACAAAATGTCCCATATTTAAGCAGATAGAGCCAAGAGGAATGGCAGGATAGCCAATATTCATGTCTTTAGTCTATATGAGATATAGATCCTTGCAGTGGCTGGAGAGGACTATGAATCATATGGCAAAAGTGAAAACTGCAGATGCTGGAAATCAGAGTCTAAAATAGAGTGGTGCTGGAAAAGCACAGCAGGTCAGGCAGCATCCTGACATTTTGGGTAAAAGCCCATCGATTTTCCTGCTCCTCAGATGCTGCCTGACCTGCTGTGTTTTTCCAGCACCTCTCTAATCTAGACTATGAATCATCATGTCCAGGCAATGTGATAATCTTCATTGAGCTGTGCTGTTCTGCAAACCCATTAACAACAGTGTTAACTGATTCTTAGGATGCTCAAGCTCCCACCCCTTTGTGGAACTAATGTTCTCTCTTTTCTTTTCTCAAGGCACCAGCAACACTCACACATCCTTTGTGACAGCTCATTATGGTCCTCAATTTCCTGATATTTCAAACATCTATCTGTTGTATAGTCATAGAGTTTTTGCAGCACAGTTAGAGGCCCTTCAACCCATTGTTTCTCCATTAGTCATCAGACATCTATCAATTCTAATCCCATTTTCTAGCACTTGTCATATAGTCTATACTGTACTTTCACTTACATGCATCTTAAATGTTTAAGACCTCTACCATGCTTTTAGGTAGTAAGTTCTATGTGGAAATATTTTTCCTCATATTCCCCCTAAAACCTTTTCTATTCATCTTAAACTATGGCCCTTGGTTATTGACCCTACTATTAAGGGTAAAAGTTTTCCATTTTTTACCCTATATACGCCCCATATAACTTAGTACACCTCAATCATGTCCACCATCAGTCCTCTCTGCCGTAAGGAAAACAACCCGACTCTATCTAGTCTCTCTTCATAATTGAATTCTCATGATGTTGAGTTGAGAGTTCTACAGGCTCTGAATGAAATATTCACTCTATTATGTCTCCTAAAGTCAGTGTCCTCGGGTCATACATTAAACATCCTGGTGACTCTCCTCTGCACCTTCTCTCCTGCTATCCCATCCTTCCTCTATTGTATGACTAAAACTGCACATAGCTGTGGCCTAACATATCATAACCTCCTTGCTTTTGCATTCAGTGCCTTAATTAATACAGGCAAGTATGCTATATGTCTTCTTAAATATCCTATTTATTTGTCTTTTTGCCTTCAACAATCTATGAACATATATGCCAAAATCCATTGAATGCTCTGCCCTTCCATTCATCATGTGCTCTCTTGCCTTGTTAGTCCTCCCAAAGTGTATCATCTCACAATCTTCAAGATTAAATTCCATCTGCCAACTATTCAGCCCATCTGATTAGCCCATCATATCTTATCCTGTAGTCTAAGGTTTTTCTTCCTTGCTATCACACCATCAGCTTTCCTGTCATTTGCAAATTTATTCATAATACCCCATACATTTATGTCTATATGATTGACATTGGCCACAATCAGCAGGGAACCCAACACCAAACACTGTGGTATGCCACTGGACACATGCTTCCAGTCACAAAAATACCCTTCACCAACACCCATTGCTTCCTGTTCCTTAGCCAAATTTGTATCCAAATTGTTACTTGCCTTGGATCTCCTGAGCCCTTAGCTTCTTAAATAGTCTGCCATGTGAGACCTTGTCAAAAGCTTAACTGAAGTCCATCAACTACACTACTCTTATCTGCATACCTTGTCATCTCCTCACAAAATTTAATCAGTCCATTTAGTTTAGTCTTTGAAAAGCTTTTGTCCTTTCTGGTCTTAGGACCAATAGCCTTTGTTTTAAGCCTGATCCCTATTTCCCAGAACTGGAATATATTCTCTGGTGAAAAGCCTCAGATTAAAGCGATAACCCTTCATCACTAACTTATTTCCATGTGTTTGTCTCACATTAGCTAACCTTTCCTCATTATGTGTAGTTCCCTTCTCTCCTATTCACTGCCAAGAATCCAGATGGTGCCAATTTCTGAAATGAAAGTCAGAGCAGGTATCCAGCAGCTGACTGCATGCTTCTCTGGTCATCCATTTTAAGGTCCATTCACCAATATCTTATTACACACTCCATGGGCAGTTAGCAACTCTACAGCAGTCAATACAAAGAAAACACCAGCCTCATTACACTGTCCTAACCGATCTTAGACTATCTCATACTACACTTCACTTACCACTGCACTTTGGAGCGCATCAGCAGCTTAGATTGTAAAACCAGTCCTGCCCAACAGAGACATGGATCACCTAATCATTAAGTTGGCTAAGGAGAAAGTGACATCCACCAGTAGGTACAATCAAGGTTGGATTTGGTTCGGTCAGTTGGCTGGATCTAACCTCCGATGTGTTCCCTGGGACATACACTGAGACAAACATAGACTGTGCCTGGAGGGCCATCGAATCGGTGAAAAACGCTCTTTGGTCTGCCCAAAACCTGTTGGTTTCCCAGAACAAGGAGCTGACCAGTACTGAGTGTTGCAGATTGGCACATTCCAAGGTCTAGGATTACATGCTGAGGGATGCCCTAAAGCTTGGGGCAGCTGCTGCCAAAGTGCAGTGGGGCAAGACCACTGCCTGAGGTCCTTCTGTGAAAGTTAAATGGTGGTCTGTTCAGTTATTGGACCCTCCTGATGCCTGCAATGCACGTGTAAATAGTCTTTTTCAAGTAAGAGACACCTTTGGTTTGTTTGGATAGAGTCAAATACATTGTTTGTTTCCTTATGAATTTTATGAATTATACTTTATTCATAAAATATTCATAAATATACATATTTTATGAATAAAGTATATTTTTGGAATAAAAGGACATTGGCTGGATGGCTGGTTTGCAATGCAGGGTGATGACCCCATTGCATGGGTTCAATTCTGCACTGGCTGAGGTTGTCATGAAGGATTCTCCTTCACAACCTCTCTCTCACCTGAAGCATGTCAAGCCTCTGGTGAAACACCATCCGTCATCTCAAGTACAGCCCTATGGTCTAGTAGGACTATGGTTGCATTTCCTTTTCCAATCAATGAGATGACTTGAGTCCATTGGAAGGGAGTTTACACATCATTTAATATTCAAAGTCAGAAGTTCCCATTGTTCCACAATACCAACTCGATGAGGGGTGGGAAAAGTATGCATTCAAGCAAAACATTCTGTCCAGGGGACCAATTAAATCAATTTTTGTTTGTTTTCACTATCTGCATAGAGCAATCAGAAAAAGGTATCCCTGGGGCAGCCTCAGATAGGAAGGAGCTTAAAAGGAATGTCAATTCTCCTGCTCCTCAGATACTGCCTGACTTGCTGTGCTTTTCCAGCACCACACTCTTGCCTTGGATAGGAAGGAGTCAAAAGGTGGAATAGTGAAGAAACACAAGGCAGTCAGCTGTGAGGTCGGAACATGAAGGCAGCTTCTGCTCTGCCTCTGTTTAGCCAGGACCAAAGGACGTTGCTTTGGAAGATACTGTAAGAAACATGTACGGCCCGAAGACACAGACCAGAAGACACAGACAAGGTGAATATTTCATTCAGAGACTGCTGGATCCTCAACCTAACACCGTGCAGACAGTCCTGAGCCCTTCTTTTTTTTGTATTTCAAAAATATACTTTATTCATAAAATATTCATAAAATATTTGATACACTGTACATTTGGTAATGCCATACATATGTCAACATTTACATACACAGCTCAGAATTTTCATTATTACATACAGTTCTGTGCATTTCTCACTCACATATTGAGCTGAGGCGTCAGCAGAGCCCAAATGACTGCAGGGCCCCCTGATCTTCTTTAGACAGGCAGATGTTAAACGGTGGTCTTTCCCCACCGCACCTTGGCGGCAGCTGCCCCAAGCTTCAGCGCGTCCCTCAACACGTAGTCCTGGACCTTGGAATGTGCCAGTCTGCAACACTCAGTCAGGGTCAACTCCTTCAGCTGGAAGATCAACAGGTTTCGGACCACCCAGAGAGCGTCCTTCACCGAGTTGATGATCCTCCAGGCGCAGTTGATATTCGTCTCGGTGTGCATCCCGGGGAACAGGCCGTAGAGTACGGAGTCCCGCGTCACGGCGCTGCTCGGGACGAACCTCAACAAATACCACTGCATTCCTCTCCAGACTTCCTCTGCATAGGCACATTCCAGAAGGAGGTGTGTGACAGTCTCTTCCCCCCCGCAGCCGCTTCGAGGGCAGCGTGCGGTGCGGCAGAGAGTCCGGGCGTGCATAAATGATCTCGCAGGTAGAGCCCTTCTCACCACCAGCCAAGCCATGTCTTGGTGCTTGTTGGAAAGTTCTGGTGATGAGGCATTCTGCCAAATTGCTTTGACAGTCTGCTCAGGGAACCACTCGACAGGATCCACCCTCTCCTTTTCCCGAAGGGTCTCAAGGATGCTACGTGCTGACCACTTCCTGATGGACTTGTGGTCAAAGGTGTTTTTCTTCAAAAATTTCTCCACGAAGGACAGGTGGTACGGAACGGTCCAACTACTCGGAGCGTTCCGCGGCAGTGAGGCCAGGCCCATCCTTCGCAACATCGGGGACAGGTAGAACCTCAGTACGTAGTGACACTTGGTGTTTGCGTACCGGGGATCCACGCACAGCTTGATGCAGCCACACACAAAGGTGGCCATCAGGGTGAGTGTGGCATTGGGTGTATTTTTTCCCCCGTTGCCCAGATCTTTGTATAGCGAGTCCCTTCGGACCCGGTCCATCTTTGAGCTCCATATGAACTGGAAGATGGCCCGGGTGACTGCAGCTGCGCAGGTTCTGGGAATAGGCCAGACCTGTGCCACGTACAACAGCAATGACAGTGCCTCACACCTGATGACCAGGTTTTTTCCCGTGATGGAGAGCGACCGTAGCCTCCATCTGCCCAGTTTCTGCCTCACTTTACTGATACGCTCCTCCCAAGACTTGGCGCACGCCCCAGCCCCTCCGAACCAAATACCCAGCACCTTCAGGTGGTCGGTCCTGACGGTGAAGGGGATCGAGGATTGGTCGGCCCAGTTCCCGAAGAGCATGGCCTCGCTCTTGCCTCGGTTTACCTTGGCCCCCGAGGCCCGTTCGAACTGGTCACAAATGCACATGAGTCTGCGCACAGCCCTTCATCACCCAACTGAAATTTTTTTTAGAGCTTAACAACTGTTGTTTAATTAATCATATGAACCTTTCACCTTGTTGTGCCATATCAACATTTGGGTTGTATTAACAATACTGTTATGATTCAAAAATCCAGAACCGGTGTCAATTGCATATTCACCATTCTTTAGTGTGATTCATCAAGGCAATGCCAGACCTTTGGCTGTAAATAAATGAGTTTGGTCATGACCTGTAAGGCTGAATGACTCTCACATGATCACTTATTGGCCACTTATTAGCAAAGTATTCACTGTTGAAACCCTAAAAAGAAATTTGGAACTGAGAACTCAACACTGAGAATCAGATTTTACCATTCTTGCTGGAATCTTACAATATTCTCACCATTGTCCTTATCACTCAAAAGCTGTAAAAATTCAATCCAACAGTTATTGGCAATGTGTTTTTTTGCAAATTGATTGTTATATGCTCCACACTACAACAAGGACTAACTTCAAAAGCGATGCATTGGCTGTAAACAGTTTTGTTGCACATTGAGATCATGAAAATCACTTGATAAATGCATGACTGTCTTTCTTTCTCAGGTATTTTCAAATTCCTACATCATTGTCCCCTTCCTATTTCTGTAACTGATTTTACAGCTCTCTGGGATCAGTATCACCTCCAATTCCAGCTCTCTTGCACATTGCTGACTTTAATGGCTCCATCAGTGGTGACTATGTCATCAGCTGTCTCCATGTTAAGTTCTTGAATTTCCTCCTAAACCTCTAACCGCTTTTCATGTTTAAGAATCTCTTTCCTGCCTCACTTACCAGGCTTTTGGTTACCTAATATAATTCATTTGTGACTTGGTGTCCAATTTTGTTCGATAGTCTCTTCTGCAAAGCATCTGGGAATATTTTATTGAAATATTTTACTGTAAATCCAAGTTGTGTTGCTTTGGGGAGGTAAAGGAAGGATTATTGTTACAGGTCAATGACATTATGGCCTTGTTTGGTTGAAGTTGTTTAGGCTCTCAGTGCTTAGAGTTACAATCAGTCCCATAATGTTTATGTTGAGATTTTGTAATGGTGGTCAGTTAGTTTCGTTAGAGTGAAAATGAGGTTTTTCTATCATTAGCCTTTGTTATGCATTTACCAGTTTGATGTATATCTTAAGTGTCTTGTTTTTCTGCAGACTAATTCAGAGAAGCCACTGGTTCTAAATCCAACAGGTTTATTTATAGCACTTTGAAATAACTGCGCAGAGACCAGTATCCCGTCACCAACCCATCCTTTCTTTGCATGTGCACTGCACAGAGGCTGTGACCAGCCAGCTCAGAGGCAGTCTCTAAACTGAGGAGATCTTCTGAATTTCAGAAATTGCACACCATTAGGTTATAGTCCAACAGGTTTACTTGAAATCACAAGCTGGTAGAGCGTAGCCCCTTCATCAGGCGAAGTGAGAGGGAAGCACACAGGACATAGTATTTATGGGCAGAGACGTCAAGGGCGGAGACATCAAAAGATGATAGAAATGGTGTGAGTGGAGTGTCAAATAATAAGTCTCTGCAGGTGACCAAGAGTGTTAGACAGTGTGAGTAAGGTGTTAATGGCTGAATAGCAACCGAAGGGATGACCTTTAATCTGATTAAATGAGATAAAGAGATAATGACAAAAAATTAAAAATAAGTTGGTGCTGAAGACAAACTAAATACCTGGAAGAACATGCAACACAAACAGAAGCTGCTAGAAAAGCCCAGCAGGTCAGGCAGCAGACCCGAAACTTTAACTCTGATTTTACTACACAGATGGCTCCAGACCCACTGAGCACCCCCAGTAGCCCTTCCCTTACTCCTGATTTACAGCATCAGCAGTTCCTTTGGTTTTTATTTCACTGGAATAACATGATAGGTATAAGAGTTGCATGCCAAGGGTCTAACCAAAGTAATACATAATCCAAAATTGTACAAACTAATTAGAGAGATCATAACAATTTATCAAGGTGATGCTGTCAAAACAGGACAGTAAGGACGATTTTACAGGTACAGAACAGTGTGATGGGATCACATATACCACGGCATGAAACCATGTTTGAGCCCATCTTCAAACATATGGAACTTGGCTATCAGTTTCTGCTGGGCAAAACTCCATTGTTGTGTATCTCGATGGTCGCCTTGGAGGACGTTTACCCAAAGATCAAAAGCTGAAATTTTCTCCGACTGGGAAGCAACATTCCTGTCTGACAATTGTTGTGCAATGTCCATTCATCCATTGTTGCAGCATCTGCGTGATCTCATCAATATACCATGCCTCGGGGCATCCTTGCCTGCGACGTATGAGATAGACAACATGATCAGTGGTGTTCTGAATCTCGTGTTTAGACCTGTCAGCCAGAGGTCTCTGATTGGTTCAGGTTTACAACCTCAATCATAGTGAATGAGATCCATTTCCCATCACTACAGACTTAAAGACGGCTCAGAATTCAGGATTTTTCATATCTAAGGTCTCAGCCAAAATGCAGTGTATTGAACTCTCTAGTTCTGCCCATAGGTTTAGGCAATCGAGTACATTTACACAAATAAGGGAACCAATGTGAGACTTAAAGCACATTCATGTAGCTATGCTGCAACATAGTCAGGACAAGGCTAAATATCATGTAAACAGACAGAGCAAAAGGGGTCCATTCAGCCATCTCCTCTTTGAAATAGTTATCCAATAGGCACCACCTTCTCACGCTTTCCCCATATTTTACACATTTTTCATTTCCAAGTATACATCCAATTTTCTATTGAAAGTCACAATTGAATTTGCTTCCATTATTTCAGATAATGCATTCCAGGTAAAAATCTTCTCAGGTCTCCATCTCAATTTTTCTGCCCATCTCAACATTCTCCAAATATGTAAGACTTCTATTTAGAAAACCATTTCCTATGCTCTTATCAAATGGGATAGCACAGTGGCTCAGTGGTTAGCATTGTTGCATCACAGCGTCAAGAACCAGCATTGATTCTACCTTTGGGTGACTGTCTATGTGGAATTTGCACATTCTCCCCCTGCCTATGTGGGTTTCCTTCGGGTGCTCCAGTTTCTTCTCACAGTCCAAAGATGTGCAGGTTAGGTGGAGTGGCCATGCTAAATTGCACATAGTGTCCAAGGATATGCAGGCAAGGTGGATTAGCTGTGGGAAATGCAGCATTACCGGAATAGGATGGGGTAGGGCAGGATGCTCTTCAGAGGGTCAGTGTGAACTCAATGGGCCAAATGCCTGTTTCCACACTGTAGGGATTCTATGATTCTATAAAATTATTCCAACTTCTTCATTACTAGTTAGTACTTAAAATAGCAACTCAAAGAATGAGAAATATGTCTTAAACATTTGAGTAACTGTTTTGCACAGTATAATTTTGGAGGCTGTAAGCTGTAATTTAGAACAGTATACATGCATTTTTATTCAAGTGAGCAATTTTTACTCTCATCTGTAGCTTTTGGAAGGTCTGGCTAGGTATTTTTGCTTTGCAACACAGATTTACTGCTAATGCTGATTTAGTACATCCATGTTCCCAATATGCAGGTCAAAGAGCATATTGTTGGGATCCTGCTACCCCAGTGTTGGGTCTGGAGCTTGTGTTACTTAAGTGGCTCTGTCATCTAATAGTCATATTATGAATATAAGAAGTAGAACCTGGAGGCCATTTGATCTTTCAAACTTCCTTCACCATTCAACAACACCTATCACCAGATCTCTTCATTCCTAAGGATCAATTGACTATAATCTTGAATACACTCAATGACTGAGCATTGACAGATTTCTGCAGTAGACCATTCCATAGATTCTCAACCCATTGAACGGAGAAATTCACCTCATCTTGGTCCTAAACAAGGGGCAATCAATAAAAGTTTCATAGTCACCACTCAAGAATTATTAATTGAACTTAAATTTCTTTAGCTCTCTCTGAAACCAAATCTCCACAGTATTAACCTACACCTCTGGATTACTAGTCAACTCAAATTACCACTGCTTCACAATTGATCTTTTCTCCATATTTATCCTGTCAAGACCCTTAAGAATTTCATATGTTTTAGGGGCAGCACAATGGCTCAGATTCCCGCCTCGGGCGACAGTCTGTATGAAGTTTGCACGTTCCCCCTGTGTCTGCGTGGGTTTCCTTCGGGTGCTCCGGTTTCCTCCCATAATCCAAAGATGTGCAGGTCAGGTAAATTGACCATGCTAAATTGCCCATAGTGTTAGGTGCATTCATCAGGGATAAATGCAGGGGAATGGGTATGGGTGGGTTACTCTTTGGGGGGTCAGTGTGGACTTATTGGACTGAAGGGCATGTTTCCATACTGTAGGGAATCTAATCAATGAGAGCTTCTCTTGTTTTCTGAAACTCCAGTGACATTGATGTCGTCTTACAATAAGACAATTGCTTCATCCCCAAAACAGTGATATGGGCAGTGTAATATTCTGGTCAACTGGTTTGTCAAGAAGCTCAGTTGTCCATTATTCATTTTTTAAATTAAAGCATGTCCCTGATCTACCATAATATAGGTTACATTTAGATTTATTGTCATATGTGCATAAAGGTATAGAGAAAAGTGTTTTTTGGGTGTTATAAGCAAAGTATTGCCACATGCCAATGCCACCTTGAAACACTGAATATAATGCAACATTTTACTGCAGTAAAGTTCATCTTTCTCTCTCTTCTTGTTCCTCTTCCACTGCTCCTCCAGTCGTTGCTTGACATCTGCCAGAGTCTCTGAAACAGGCTCCGGAATCTCTGCAACAGCCTGAGGAGACTTTGTAATGAGCTCCAGGATCTCTGTATGGGGTCTGGGGTCTCTGTGATGGACACAGAGCCCCTGTAACATGCTCTGGAAACTCTCAACAGGCTCCGGAATCTCTGCTCCATGCTTCGGAATCTCTGTAAAAGGCTCCAGAATTTCTGCAACATGCTCTGGAATCTCTGTAATGGGCTCTGGGATCACTGTAATGGGCTCCGGGGTCCCTGTAACGTGCTCTGGAATCTTTGTAATGGCCTCCGACATCTCTGTAATGGTCTCTGGCATCTCTGTAATGGGATCTGGGGCCTCTGTAACAGGCTCCAGGGCTTCTGTAATGGGCTCCAGAATCACTGTAATGTATTCCAGGGCCTCTGTAACAAGATACAGAATCTCTGTTATGGGCTCTGGAATCTCTGTAACAAGCTCCCAAAATCCTTGTAACAGGCTCTAGGGTCTCTGTAATGTGCTCCGGAATCTTGGTACAGGCTCCGGGGTCTCTGTAATGTCCTCCGGAATCACTGTAATGGGCTCTGGAATCTCTATAACATGCTCTGGGGTCTCTGTAACGTGTTCCGGAATCACTGTAGTGTGCTCCGGGCCTCTATAACAGGATCCGGATTCTCTGTAATAGGCTCCGTAATCTTTGTAACGGGATACGGAATCTCTGGAATCACTGTAATGGGCTCTGGAATCTCTGTAATGTGCTCCGGAGTCTCTGTAGCAGGATCTGGAATCTCTGTAACGTACTCCATAATCTTTGTAACGTGCTCCAGGGTCTCTGTAACGGTCTCTGGCATCTCCGTAACGGGAGATAGAGTTTCTGTAACGTGCTCCGGAATCACTGTAATGTGCTCTGGGGCCTCTGTAACAGGATCCAGAATCTCTGTAATGGGTTGCGGAGTCTCTGTTACAGGATCCAGAATCTTTCTAACATATTCTGGTATCTCTGTAATGTGCTCCGGGGTCTCTGAAAAGGGACCCAGAATCCCTGTAACATACTCTGGGGTCTCTGTAACATGCTCCGGAGTCACTGTAACGTGCGCCAGAATCACTGTAACGGGATCTGGAATCTCTGTAATGTACTCCGGAATCTCTGTAACGTGCTCTGGGGTCTCAACGTGCTCTGGGTCTCTGCAACAGGCTCCGGAATCACTGTAATGGGCTCTGGAATCACTGTAATACGCTGTGGAATCTCTGTGTCGGGATCTGGTACCTCTGTAACATGCTCCGGAGTCTCTGTAATGAGCTCTGGAATCTACGTAACGGGCTCTGGCATATCTGTCATGGGATCTGGAGTCTCTGTAACGTGCTCCGTAATCTTTATAACATGCTCTGAAGTCTCTGTAACGAGCTCTGGAATCTATGTAACTGGCTCTGGAATCTCTATAACATGCTCCAGGGTCTCTGTAACGGGATCTGGAGTTTCTGTAACATGCTCCGGAATTACTGTGTGTGCTCCGGGGCCTCAATAACAGGATCCGGAATCTCTGTAATGGGCTCAGCAGTCTCGATAACATGCTCCGGGGTCTCTGTAACGTGCTCTGGAATCACTGTAATGGGCTCTGAAATCTCTGTAACGTGTTCTGGAATCTCTGTAATGGGCTCTGAAATCTCTGTAACGTGTTCTGGAATCTCTGTAATGTGCTCTGGAATCTTTGTAACATGCTCCGGAATATCTGTAAAGTGCTCTGGAATCACTGTAATGGGCTCTGGACTCTCTGTAACAGGCTTCCGAATCACTGTAATGGGCTCTGGATTCACTGTAATGGTCTCTGGCATCTCTGTAATGTGCTCTGGGGTCTCTGTAACGTGCTCCAGAATCTCTTTAACATGCTCTGGAGCCTCTGTAATGGGCTCCGGAATCTCTCAAGTTTAACAATATTCTTCTTATAGAAGGGTGACCAAAATTGCACATAGTATTCTAGAAGTGGTCGCACCAATGTCCTGTACAACTGCAACATGATTTCCCAACTCCTATACTGAATGTTCTGACCAATGAAGGCAAGTGTAACAAATGCCTTCTTCACCACCCTGCCTAACAGCAACTCCACATTCAAGGAACTATGCACGTGAGAAATCAATTTTTAAAAAACAAACTGCCCAGGAACAAACTATTTTCAATAAACAATGTCATTGTCTCACGACTCAGGTAATGTGCATTCTCTACTTAAGCTCTAGAGGAATGGAAAGTGGATAGTAGATTTGTAAAATCATTTATGATTCAAACAACTTGATGTCTTCACATTGGGGTTGACACACATGTAGGAAGGCAGCAAACACTTGGGTTATATTCTGTATCTTCATACGCAGGAATCCACCAAAACTAAATTTTAAGAAATCACAATGAGCTGGAGAAGTGCATTATTTTGTGGTGGAGTTAATTGAAAGCGATCATCATTGAGCCTCCCTGCATTTCTGTGGGAACATAAAATGTAAGGTGCCAGAGTCTTTAAAAATTCTTTAAGCTCTGGGGTCTGTTAATGAAAAATAATATTGACTCACTGTAACTTCTGCCTCTGCCCCATTTAATAGTATTGGTTGCACTGCTCACAACTGATCATAGTCAGTTGAAGATATTTTTGTGAAATAACCTCACTTTATGAATCATAATTTGGATATGCCAGTGTTGGATTGGGGTGTACAAAGTTAAAAATCACACAACACCAGGTTAAATTGGAAGCACACTAGCTTTCGGAGCGTCGCTCCACTACCACCTGATGAAGGAGCAGTGGTCCAAAAGCTAGTGTGCTTCCAATTAAACCTGTTGGACTATAATCTGTTGTTGTGTGATTTTTCACTTTATGAATGATTGCGAAGTGAAACATCTATCTTAATTGAACCTTTCCTATCTGTTTCTAAGTTATATTTTTATTTTGTATACATTGAAAGGCAAACCTTTCTCATTTTAAGGCATCCACTAACTGTGTATCAATGAGGAAGGATGATGAGGCTTTGCTCAACCCTTTTATTGCTATCCCTATACAGCTGTTTGGATGTGCATGAAGAAGGGCTTATGCCTGAAACGTCGATTCTCCTGATCCTATGATGCTGCCTGACCTGCTGTGCTTTTCCAGCAACACATTTTTCAGCTGTGCATGAGAATGGCCTAAGCTTGCTGCTGTGATTTTGTATTCCAAACACTGCACCACCTTTCCATACCACTGGAAACTTGACGCCATCCAAGGCTAACCATGACGGACAGTCAAAGTATAAGGGATACGTGCAGTTCAGTATCAGAGAGCATGATAATCAATGGAAGGAGGGTCCATTGGTAGTGACCATCATTGTGACAGAGGGAACATGATGTAATGTCGGGGCTCAGGGAGCAGGGAGGACAGTTGGAGGCAAAGTTCACTGTGGTAGTGTTCAATGGTTGGTGTAGGGGTGAATAGGTGGAAGGAGTGGTGGAGTGGTGCAAGGTAAAAAAGGATATGGAAGCTCAAGGGGTGGGAAGGTATTCATGGTTTCCAGTTGGAGCCTGGTGCTGACAATGAATGCTGTGAGTTGTGTTCTCTGTCATCACTTACCATTCAGTAGTCACTACCTGCAAATGGAAGATGGTTGGGACACCCCATAAGATGGGAGGATTAATGTTTGTTTGATGGGTGAAAGTATGGGCTCCACATCTGCCAGATGCTAGGACATTAGAAGGTAAATATAGGAAGCAAACACTTGGAAACCCCAGCAAAATTTAATTTGTAATCATTTCATCGTTCATTGACAATGCACTCAGGGCGAATAAGCTTAGGTGTCAAATGCTGGTCAAAGATGATTTGTACCATGCCACAGATCCTAGCAAGTTGACATTGGCATCTCAATGATGCAGAAGTTAGCAGCAATGACTTAAAAACAAGCATACCCTGGCCAAAAATGACCGATAAATGGTTACATGGATGAGAGTGCTTTGCAGGGTGGAGATGATCTTTTCATCATCTGTCATGTAAGTATTTTAATGGACTCTCCTGAATATAATGATATATATTCATGGTTATTGAGTGTCTTGGATGGTAAGAGGATTAAAAAGCAGTGCAGGTCATTCTGCTTTAACGTAACACTTGTGTTCCTTTGCACCTTGCGATAAAGAAAAGCACGCTATGGAAAACTGCTATAGAAAATTGCGCTGCAGAAGATCACGAGTAAAAAATCGCTATATCCATTTATTAGAAGGTTTGCATTATCCAAGCAATGTCAACAATTCATCTATCACATTATAGCCAATTTGCGCATCTGAAACACGTGTTATAGCAGAACGACCTGTAGTTATTCCCTTTTTGATGTAACATGCTGTCACTCAGCTGCTGCAGCACTTTACCAGGTTGATGCACCTACTGAAGCAGAAGCTAAATAATTGTTTGGGATGTAGCCCTCATTATCGGGGGGCTGTATGTTTCACTATGTACAGGTCTGTCTGCAGCCCCTGTCACTGTCTGTTCTTGAGATTGAAGAAGCTCTTTCACTCCTTGTGTTCCCAACATAGGTAATTGCCAGCAAGAATCTTGCACCTGGCTGCTGGTGAGATATTGGTCACTGGAACTACTTTTCCAAAAAGGTGAAGGCAAATGCAGGAGGATCAGGGCTGTCAGCAAGCCCAGGAGCAGTAGCAACCCATGTTGAGGCACAGGGGGACCCAGAGTGGAGAGAGTTCACAGATGCAATTGTGAAGGAACTGATCTGGAGATTGGAGGGGTGCCTTCCAGTATAGTCTAGACAAAATGTGCTGCATCATCCTTGTGTCCATGCTCTAGACCAATGGAGCAGGCAATGAGGTAAAGTGCTGGATGCTAAGGAAGTGTGGGAATCAGAGCAGTCTTCTTCTGAGGAGGAGGTCATTGAGGACGAGGAAGCTCTCCTTGTGTATGACAGAACTCAGCTGCATTGGGTGCTACACATCAGTTCAAACCTGAGTGACACACAGTTCCAGAAGGTGAGAGCTGGGGCAAGGACACCATCATGGAATGTAAAATAGTCATTGGTCATGATGGCAGCATTTGGTTTGGTTGTGGCGGTAAACTGCAGCCTCTATTGGTTTTGTTTGTATTTGCTTTGGCTGACTGTAAATAAATTGGAATTGACCAATTGCTTACCTGTATTTGATGATCTCATACTGAGCACTGGCAAGCTGCATGTCTCCAGTCACCACTGGGGATAGAGTAGTGCTGACCGAGAGAGGGTGTTTAGACAGGATATATCTAAGGACAGATACAATGTGGTGTTTAAACAGCGACTAGTGTGTGAAAATAATGATGTATGTGTCAGCCATGCTGGCTGCGTGCCATAGGTAGGGTAGCTGCATGGGTGCTGTGCCAATATGTTATTGGAGAGGGGCAACATGGCATTACCAACACTCATCCGGGTGCACAGTGGACTGTTTATAAGAGAAGCAGGGGCCGGTGATGCCAATCTTTTGGCAGATATCTGGTGAGTCTCGAGATTTTCCAGAAATTCTGGCTAGTTGGATGGGGCTGGAATCAGATGAGAGAACATTCACAGGGGCAGGGTAGGTAACTGATGAGGCAGGGAGGAAGTAAGGACTGCAAATGCTAGAGATCAGAGTCAAAACATTTGGTGCAGAAAAACACAATGACTCCCTCGTTAGGTCCATGCCCCCACCAACCACTCACCACTCCCGGCACCTTCCTTTGCCACCGCAGGAGGTGCAAAAGCTGCTTCTGCACCTCCCCCCCTCACCTCCATCCAAGACAACAAAGGATCCTTCCACAAATGGCAGAGATTTTCCTGCACATCCAAATACCTCATCTACGTGTGCCCATTGCTCTCAATGTGGTTGCTTCTACATTGGAGAGACAAGACGCCAACTCGCAGAATGTTTCAGAGAACATCTCTGGGACACACGCACTAAACAACCCCACCTCGCTGTGGCCAAACACTTCAACTCCAACTTCCACTCCGTCAAGGACATGCAAGTTCTGGGCCTCCTCCACCACCAAATCCAAACCTCCCGAAGCCTGATCTCATCGTCCGCCTTGGGACTCACCAATGACATGAAATCAATGTCAGTTTCACCAGTTTTTTCATCTCCCCTCCCCTCACCTTATCCCAGATCCAACCCTCCAACTCAGCACCACCTTCTCGAACTGTCCTACCTGTCCATCTTCCTTCCCACCTATCTGCTTCACCCTCTGCTTAGACCTTTCACCATCACTCCCCACCTTCATCTACCTATCACCTTCCTAGCTACCTTCCCCCCAGCCCCATTCCCCTCCATTTAATTCTCAGCCTCCTTGGGCATTTCTCCCACAATATTCCTGATGAGGGGCTTATGCCTGAAGCATAGTCTCTCCTGCTTCTTGGATGCTGCCTGACCTATTGTGCTTTTTCAGCAGCACATACCTAATGAGCCAGATTTGGTTAGATGTGGTGACAGATCTCACTTGGCTTCACAGGGAGAAGCCATCCGTGAAACTTGATTGGACTGACACTTGGGCAAATATAAGTCAGCACTAATAATCTTTTATTAAGTATAACCCAGCATATAAGAGGGGGAAAACACTGCACTTTTGAGTCCTTGTTACATTTCATCTCACATCACCACACATTACCAAGGGCATTATCTACTCATTAAGATAGCATATATCAAATCATCATATTCCACTCCGCATGCGGTTCAGTATCTAGTTTTACTTTACATCCCTCTTGTAGCCTCAGAACACCTCACTTCATTAAAGGCTCTACATTCTGTAAATACAAATTGCAGCTGTTGCATCAATATGCCCTTTTCCTACTTGCAGGATGCCATTTAGTCATACATACACAAACACACGAATTAGGACCAAGATTAAGCCAGTCTTCCTATCAAGATTGGACATTTGAAAACAGAATTTTAGGTGTTCAGCAAGATAAATCTGCCAATTATCAAATGTCGCATATCAGGGGAACTCAGTGAGAGATAGGTACAAGGTTGTGACTACCATAAATCTGTGATTCTTTTCACCTTAATTGCTAAATAGCCAAATCATCATTACCTTGTCAGAATTTGCAGTTACAAAGTAGCACTCAGGCAAGTTTATTCAAGCTACTTGCATGTTATTCAGTCTGTGCTTTTACCCTAAGGATTTCTAGTGGTCTTTTTTTTCTTTTTTCTTATTTTGTATATAACAACTCCATTTTGTTGTGCCCTGAATTCTATTTGTGTGCCATTCTATGTTATTATTTGTAAAGGGGCTGGGTGGATGCTCCATTAATCTTTCTATATGAACAGTTACTCTCTCTCTGATGGAATCGGGCCCAACGATCCTGGCGGACACACTGTGATAAGCTCATTCATCTTTATTTGATTCCTGGCTGACA
The DNA here is from genome assembly GCF_020745735.1 of Hemiscyllium ocellatum. Taxonomy (NCBI): domain Eukaryota; kingdom Metazoa; phylum Chordata; class Chondrichthyes; order Orectolobiformes; family Hemiscylliidae; genus Hemiscyllium; species Hemiscyllium ocellatum. The sequence continues at coordinate 46,251,436 of NC_083404.1, forward strand.
CCAGAGTCACCCAATGACAGAGGTTAAGTCACTGAATGGCCATTGCCTCCTCGTTTACTTTTTCATGTACCTCTTAAACATCTTCCTGAAGCCAACTCGATGATTTGTGCCAATTTCATGGGGGCACAAACTGGAACATCCGCTAACTTTCTACATGGCTGGTTTTATACAATCTTAACTCGCACATCTCCAGCTGCTGTGTCTGTCAAAACAATTTTTTTTTGTTGTTGTTTTATAGTTCTTGATAGAGCTATGAGTAGTTGAGGCCTTCACTGCAAAGTGTCATGACACAGCCTCACTTTTTTTTTACAGTAATTTCACAGTGTCATTTTGTGATTATTTCATGATGGCTTTGAACCTTGACTGAAATGAATTGTGGCCTTCAGTGCACCACATGATACAAATGTTGTGTTTATGTGACAGTGACGGCAAAGCTGTTAGTGACTGAGAGAAAGGATCAAAGAGGAGGAAAGACAGCAGCATCAAAAATAGCAGAGCAACACATAAACCCTTAACTCTTTGCAGACTGCAGCCTTACTCCCTGCATCAAAAGCACAAGGTGAAGCAAGTTGCTATAAAGAGCTTCAGTGAACTGTGAAATGATGCCTTTTTGTTGGAGCACATTTCTGCAATTCGTAATTATAATATTGAATAACACAAGTTTGCAACAGATAGTTTTAGTGCATAATGTGCCCAACAGAAACATCTTGGTGTATGGAGAAATGTGCTCTGTAAGTTGCTTCAGATTGTGCTGAGGGTAATGTTAAATAGAGAAAACAAAGCAAGTATCAACAAAGACAGTCATTCAGGGAGAGAAAAGTCCTTGGAAATAGTTACTGTACTTGTCTGTGAAAATTTTACTCATATGTTTAAATGACCGAATTTAATTCTGCCATCCTGTTATTGCCATAATCATCAAGGTTACTTCTTAAGACCCTCCATCATTATTCACTGTCAATGAAGAAACCACCCAACAATAAGAGGCAATCAACTTATTAGGAGTGAAAAATTAAAGAATAATTTCAGAATTAGGTCAAAGCATTAGTGATTGCTGCTAGTAGCCGTAATAGATTATGACCAAGCAAATAACTGTGGGACTTTTCCAAATCTTCAGCTGTTAAAATGATTTTGAATGGGATTTTATTATAGGTGAGTCGATGCTGAATCTGAATCAAGCTTATAATGAACTTGCAACATCTCATGAAGGTGATTCTTTTAAGCAGCTGTACTCATACAGCGTGACTTTTTGAAAAGTCATGGGCAAATGATCTGATGATGGAATCCAAAATCTCATATTGGCACAGCTACTGTTGTTGTATAAGGCAATTGGACATGCTAAATTATTTCCAATTCATTTTTAATTTTAATAGGCATAGGATGATACAGCCAAACTACAGTTCAGTCCATTATGGCTCTTTGGAATAGCTATCAAGTAATCACTACCCTTTCTGCTTTATTCTGCAGATTTTTTTTTCCTTTCCAAATATATATCCAACTCTCTTTTGAACGTAGCAATTAAAATTGCTCACACTAACATTTCAGGTTATGCAATACATGACAATGCTCGGATTAAGTTTGATTCTAATAAGTTATTTGAGAAAACCATTGTAGTATGAGCAAAAACCAAGTTTTAATAGTGTTACATGATGCATTGATTAAAAGGCAAAATCCCAGATGTTTTAAGTATGAAATTCAAACCATAAAACTCAAAAAATAAATAGCTGATGGGTCAGCTTTAGACAGAGGAAGAATGCGATAACATTGAAAGTTGAGCAGTTTTTTTAAAACCTCTATGTCTAGATTGCAGTATTTGATGCAGTCACCTCACATTTGCCACACAAATACATGTTTTATTTGTATCTCATAGTTAAACTGGTACACAGTACTAATGTGCAAATATGTAACTATTTTAAAAAGCATTGCTGTACTTAATTGTTTATTAAATGTCAGCATTCCTTGGGATATGAAAGCAAATCATGTTACATTTACTTTGGTAGATGCTTTGCAGAGAAAAATACTAAATGCTAAACCTTAAAATGTAGGCAGCTTTGCAATCTGTGTAGCTTATCAACTGCTCTGGTCAAAACCTAACGTTGAAAATCAAATAAGCCTAAGGAATTCATCTGGGAAAAAAGTTGCTCATAACATGAATAATATCTCATCTTGTGAACAGGAGGCATTTTGTCCCTTCCGCATTATGATACCCTCTCAACCTAAACAAACCAAGTACATTTAACCTTGAGACGCACTCTGTATTTCTAATGCATTGAAAGACAGCTCGGGATAATGAAACCATAACGCGTATGAACTCTTAGAAAGCTTGAAGTTCCTCTACATTTCTGTCTGCCTGTCACTAAATAATATAATATTGCAATACAAAGCATTGTCTCTAAGCCCTTGGAATTGCTGTAATTATGCTCCATGAAAATTCAATTTATTAATTAGTTTGCATTCTTCGCACTAATTAAAATTAAATGATACATGTGTTTAGCATGGAGTTATTGAAATCTATGATGTATTACCTCAATTAAGGGTGGATAATTCCAAAATAGCACAGATCAAGAAGGTATGAGTCATCTCGAGCATTTACACTCGACACTCATAAGCTCTAATGGTTCAGAAACCTTCATAAATTTAATATGGGTTTTACTGACACTGCAATCTAAATTGGTTTCAGATTGGTGTAGCATTACTGCTAATAGAAGTGCTGGTGCATTGATGGCTATTAAGGGTCATAAGTGAATTGAGTTCTTGTGGACTTAATTTAATCCTTTAAGAACAGGAGTCAGGGACACAAACCTGACCCAAATTTGACTCTAAAATTGATCAGTTTTTCCCTGCAAGGAGAATGAAGCTAAATCAAAATATTTGGCTGAACAAGAAGTTTGTAGGAGCTGAAAGGTGACTTTAGTTATGGCACATTTCGGCCTTTTTTGATTAGACAGTTGAATAAATCTGAAGTCTAATTTCAACAGGTAATTTTTAAAAAATCTTATATCAATCCTTTACTGAAAAATTAAGAGATCAAAACTGAAAGATTTGTTTAAATTGAAGGCTAATTTCTACCATTAAAAATCACCTCTCCACTCATCTTGTCTCACTATTGCTCTGCTCAGTTGTTAATCCACCTAATGCTCAATATATTGAGATTATGTCCTACTCAATATTGATATTCTTTACACAATTTCTCATGTATCCAAGATTTCTACAATCTTGTTTACTGACTTCTGAACTTGTATCCAAGATTCCAGATCATCCTGATCTTTTTCAAATCCCTGGACTCCATTGTCTTTCTCTCAGATTCTCAACTTCTGCAATATATTTCCTTGGGTCATTGTTCTGGTGGTCATCATTATAATCATTATAGACTTCTGTATTTCACTTTATTTTTTATGAAATCAAATTGTCTCCTCTTTGTTTAGCTATGCACAGATAATGGCCTCAGTCCAACTCTGCATCCCCCCAACTTTCCTTCATTCTATTCATCTTTCACTTCTCTTCTCTCAATTGAACTTATCCTTTTGACTATCTTCTTTACTTTAAACAGTCAAACAACTTTTGCAACTACCCAATTCATTCAATCCTTTTCCCCAATTGATTATTTCTTCTGCAAGAATCCAAGCTGCTGTCTCTGCCTGGAAAGTAGAAACTTTTCTGCCCCACCTTGGTATCCTATTCCCTATCTCCCATGAAACAAATCACTGTCTTGTCTGGAGTAGCACTGCCATTTTGCCTGCTTCCCAATCCTTCCGTCATCCTGCTCAGATGGATTAGCTATACAACTTCAACCCCACTGTATGAGCCATCACTCAAATGGAGAACTCCTTCACCCTTGAACACAAGAACTGAAGGTCATCCCCAATTCCAGAGAGTGTGCAGCACATAGTCCTTGCTAAGTCTCTAAAGTAGCACAGTGGAGATGCTGGACTGTTAGACGTCATGTCTTATTTCCAAGTATATGTTGAATTTCTCGGGGTTACTGTAAAGATTCCAAAACACTATATTTGAAGAAGAGTAGAGGAGTTCTCCCTGGTGGACTCGAAAACAGGAATTAATGTTGGGACCTCATTTTTTTACAATTGATAGAAATGAAATGGATGATGGGACTATATTTGTGAATGGCATGAATAAAGGTTAGGAAAGTATGCTGTGAAGAGGATATAAGGAAGCTACAAGGCAATATAGATAGAAGAAGTGAGTGGTCAAATATCTTACAAATTTATAATGTGAGAAAATGTGAAGTTGTCCCTTTTGGCAGGAACAATAAAAATGAAACATATCATTTAAATGGTGAGATATTGCAGAACGCTGAAATGCACATGGCTCTGGATATCCTAATATAAGAATCACAGAAGGTTATCATACAGGGACAGTGAGTAATTGGGATGCTAATAGAATGTAAAAAAATAAAAGCAAAGAACTGAGGATGCTGGAGATCTGAAACAAAAACAGGAATTGCTGGAGAAACTCATTCATGTCTGGTAGGATCTGTGGGGAGAAAAAAGAGTTAATGCATTGAATCTGGTAAATCTTCATAACTTTTGATGAAGATTCACTGGATTCGAAACACTAACTCGGTTTTCTCCACACAGATACTTCCAGACCTGCTGAGTTTCACCAGCAATTTCTATTTTTGGTTTGAATAAAATTAATTGTTTACCAATATTGGTAGTTTATGATACCACATTTGGAGGACTGTGTAATGATCACCTCAGCGAGTTTTGAGAACATACTTAGCTCAGGTTGAGGTTCTGGATGTAGGTTTGTTCGCTGAGCTGGAAGGTTTGTTTTCAGACATTTCATCACCATACTATGTAACATCTTCAATGAGCCTCCGAATGAAGCACTGGTGGTGTAGCTCGCTTTGTATTTATATGTTTGGGTTTCCTTAGGAAACCAGTGCTTCATTCAGAGGCTCACTGAAGATGTTACCTAGTATGGTAACTAAATGTTTGAAAACAAACCTTCCAGCTGAGAGAGCAAATCTACCTCCAGAATGATCACCTCATTTAAGAAGGGATGTAAATGCACTGGAAATGGCTAAGCGAAGATTTACTAGATGAATACCTGATCCTGGTGGATTGTATCATGAAGAAAGGTTGCACAGGTAAGTCTAATGGCTGCTGGAGCTTAGAAGGGGAAGATTCAACTAGATAGAAACATACAAGATCCTGAAAGGTCTTGACAGGGTAGATGTGGAAAGAATTGTCAGGATATCTAGAACTAGAAGTCACTGTTTTAAATCAAGGATTACCCATGTAAAGCAGGGATGAGGAGAATTTATTTTCAAAGAGAGTCATGATTCTTTGGAACTGTCTGCCTTGAAAAGTAGTGGAAGCAGAATACTCTGAATACTTTAATGGAGAGGAAGATAGATTAAACCATAAGGTAAGACAAGAAGAGCAGAAGCAGACCATTCAGCCCATCAAGTCTGTTCCACCATTATGGCTGACCTGATGATCCTCAACTTCACACTCCTGCCTTTCCCCTCGATTCCCTGACTGATAGAAAAGTTGCCTTGACTGTAATTAATGACATCACCTCTACAGACCTCCCTACCCTCTGAGAGAAGAAATTACTCTTCATCTCTGTTGGAAATTGTGAACCCCTTATTCTGAAATTTGTAAGTTTTTGTTGTAGACTTCCCATGAGAGGAAACAACCTCTCAGAATCCAACTTGTCAAGCCCCTAAAATATGTTTCAATAAAGTCACTTTTCATATTTTTAAACTTTAATGAATGTAGCCCAACCTACTCAATCTTTCCTCATAAGAAAATCCCACCATACATGGGGGCAACTTAGTGAACTTTCTCTGGACTGCCTCCAATGCCAATATCTTTTTTTAGATACAGCAACCAAAACTGTCTAAAGTGTGGTCTAACCCATTCTTAAGAGGGGTCACTCAAACTGAAACGTTAACTCTGATTTTTCTCCACAGTGCTGCCAGACCTGCTGAGTTTTTCCAACAATTTCTGTTTTTGTTTATTAGTGCCTCGTACAGTTTTAACAAGACTTCCCTATGTTTATGTTCAACTCCCTTTGAAATAAACACCTTTATTTCATTTACATTCCCTATTACCCACTGAATTTGGATAGTAGCTATTGATAGTCATGCATGAGGATCCCAATTCCTAAGGTACTGCAGCTTTTTGCAGTCTTCCTCCATTTAAATAATATTTAGCACATGTAGTCTTCCTGCTAAAGTACATAAACTCACCTATTCGCACAATATATTCCATCTGCCAAAATTTTATCCTGTCACTTAATCTGTCTAAAACCCTACGTAAATTCTTTGTGTTATTTCCACATTTGTTTCCCTTATCCAAGTCATTTCTATATGTATATGTATTGTAAATACTTGTGATACTGCACTGGGCGGAGCATGGTGGCTCAGTGGTTAGCACTGCTGCCTCACAGCACCAGGGACCCGGGTTCAATTCCCGCCTTGGACAACTGTCTGTGTGGAATTTGCACATTCTCCCTATGTCTGCATGGGTTTCTTCTGGGTGCTCCGGTTTCCTCCTACAGTCCAAAGATGTACAGGTTAGGTGAATTGGTCAGGCTAAATTACCCGTAGTGTTAAAGTGCATTAGTCGGGGTAAATATAGGATAGGGAAATGGATCTGGGTGGGTTGCTCTTTGGAGGGTCAGTTGGGCCAAAGGACCTGTTTCCACGCTGTAGGGAATCTAATCTGATCCCCATTGTACACCACTAGTTACAGCCTGGAAACCTGAAAATGCCCCTTCTTTCCAACTTTCTAACTTCTGTTAGTTAGCTAATCCTCCATCGATACTAACAAATGACCCCGTCTTATTAAATAATCGTTTTTCATTCTCTTGTGAGATCAGCATTCATTACCCATCTCGAGTTGCCCTTGAGAAGGTATCTTCTTGAAACACTGCAGTGCATGTCCAATACTACTGGAAGGAAATTCCAGGATTTAGATCCAGCTTCAACGAAGGAATTGTGATATATTTCCAAGTGATGTTAGTGAGTGACTTGGAGGGAAACTTGCAGGTGGCAGGGTCGCCAGGTATCTGCTGCCCTTATCCTTCTAAATCGAAGCAGTTGTGGGCTTGAAAGGTCTGTCTAAGGATATTTGGTGAATGTCTGCAAGGCAACTTTTATACAGTGCATGCTGCTACTGAGTGTTAGTGGTAGAGGGAGTGAATGTGGTGCCAATCAAATGAACAGATTTGTTTTGGATAGTGTCAAGCTTCTTGAGTGTTGTTGGAGCTGCACTCATCCAGGCAAGTGGAGGGCCATCCATCACACTCCTGACTTGTGCCTTGTAGATTGTAGACAGACTTTGGAGAGTCAGGAAGCGAATTACTCACCGCAGTATTTACTACCTCTGACCTACTCTTGTGCGCATTGTTTATGTGGCAAGTGCAGTTGAGATTCTGGTCAATGGTAACCCCCAGGATATTGATAGTGGGAGATTCAATGATGGTAAAGCCATTGAATGACAAGTGGTGGTGTTAGATAGTCTCTTAGCAGAGATGGTCATTATCTGGCATTTGTATGATGTGAATGTGACTTGCCACTTGTCAGCCCAAGCTGCTTGTTGTCAGGGTCTTGTTGCATTTGAACATTAACTATTTCAGTATCTGAGTATTCGTGAATGGTGCTGAACATTGTGCAATCGTCAGTGAACATTCCCACTTCTGACCTTATGATGGAGGGAAGATCATTGATAAAGCACCTAAAGGTGATTGGGCCTCAGACTCTACCCTGAGGAACACCTGCAGAGGTGTCCTGGAGCTGAAATGACTGACCTCCAACAGCCACAATCATCTTCCTATGTACCAGGTATGATACCAGCTAGAGGGGAGCTGTCTCGATACCCATTGATCCCAATTTTGCCATGGCTCCTTGATGCCACACTCAGTAAAATGTGGCCTTGATGTCAAGGGCTGTCACTCTTACCTCACCTCTGGAATTCAGTTCTATTCTGCATGTTTGAACCAAGGCTGTAATGTGGTTAGGAGGCCAGGACCTGCTGGAGGTGTATGTCAGTATGCTTCGGGCAGGTACCATGAGTGAATCCATGAGGAAAGGCATCATCACCCTCATCTACAAGCGGAAGGGGGAGAGGGACGAAATTAGAAATTGGAGACCAATCTCACTGTTAAACACAGACTACAAAATCTTGTCAAAGGTCATCGCCAACCGGGTCAGGTCTGCTCTGGGAGCGGTGATCCACCCCGACCAAACCTGTGCTGTACTGGGCAGGAAGATCTCTGAGAGTCTCGCACTCCTCAGGGATACGATCGCCTACGTGCAGGACAGGGGGGTGGACACCTGCCTCATCAGCCTGGACCAGGAGAAAGCCTTTGACAGGATATCGCATACATATATGAGGGATGTCCTCTCCAAAATGGGCTTTGGGGAGGGAATCTGCAATTGGATCAGACTGCTCTACACCAACATTGTCAGTGCAGTCTCAATCAATGGGTGGGAATCAGATAGCTTCCCTGTAAGATCTGGAGTCTGCCCACTCTCTCCTGCATTGTTTGTGTGCTGCATAGAGCCATTTGCCGAATCCATCAGGAAGGATGCGAGCCTGAAAGGGGTGACTATTCCTGGCAGCGGGGGCCTACAGGTTAAGGCCTCCCTGTACATGGATGACGTCGCCGTTTTCTGCTCGGATCCGCTGTCCGTGCACAGACTCCTGTGCATCTGCGACCAGTTCGAACGGACCTCGGGGGCCAAGGTAAACCGAGGCAAGAGCGAGGCCATGCTCTTCGGGAACTGGGCCGACCAATCATATATCCCCTTCACTGTCAGGACTGACCACCTGAAGGTGCTGGGTATTTGCTTCGGGGGTGCTGGGGTGTGCGCCAAGACCTGGGAGGAGCGGATCAGGAAGATGAGACAGAAACTAGGCAGATGGGAGCAACGGTCGCTCTCCATCGCGGGAAAAAACCTGGTCATCAGGTGCGAGGTACTCTCAGTATTGTTGTATGCGGCACAGGCCAGGCCTATCCCCAGAACCAGTGCTGCCGCAGTCACCCGGGCCATCTTCCACTTCATGTGGAGATCAAAGATGGACCGGGTCCGAAGAGACACCATGTACAAAGACCGGTGCAATGGAGGAAAAAACATTCCCAATGCCACCCTCGCCCTGATGGCCACCTTTTTGTGTGGCTGCATCAAGCTGTGCATGGATCCCCGGTACGCAAACACCAAGTGTCACTACGTACTGAGGTTCTACCTGTCCCTGGTGTTGCGAAGGATGGGCCTGGCCTCGCTGCCGCGGAACGCTCCGAGTAGTTGGACCGTTCCGTACCACCTGTCCTTCGTGGAGAAATTTCTGAAGAAAAACACCTTTGACCACAAGTCCATCAGGAAGTGGTCAGCACGTAGCGTCCTTGAGACCCTTCGGGAAAAGGAGAGGGCGGATCCTGTTGAGTGGTTCCCTGAGCAGACTGTCAAAGCAATTTGGCAGAATGCCTCATCGCCAGAACTTTCCAACAAGCACCAAGACATGGCTTGGCTGGTGGTGAGAAGGGCTCTACCTGTGAGATCATTTATGCACGCCCGGACTCTCTGCCGCACCGCACGCTGCCCTCGAAGCGGCTGCGGGGGGGTGAACGAGACTGTCACACACCTCCTTCTGGAATGTGCCTATGCAGAGGAAGTCTGGAGAGGAATGCAGTGGTATTTGTTGAGGTTCGTCCCGAGCAGCGCCGTGACGCGGAACTCCGTGCTCTACGGCCTGTTCCCCGGGACACACACCGAGACGAATATCAACTGCGCCTGGAGGATCATCAACTCGGTGAAGGACGCTCTCTGGGTGGTCCGAAACCTGTTGATCTCCCAGCTGAAGGAGTTGACCCCGACTGAGTGTTGCAGACTGGCACATCCCAAGGTCCAGGACTACGTGTTGAGGGACGCGCTGAAGCTTGGGGCAGCTGCCGCCAAGGTGCAGTGGGGGAAGACCACCGTGTAACATCTGCCTGTCTAAAGAAGATCAGGGGGCCCATGCAGTCATTTGGGCTCTGCTGATGCCTCAGCTCAATAATGGGTGTATAGGTGAGAAATGCACAGACCTGTATGTAATAATAATAATTCTGAGCTGTGTATGTTAATGTGGACATATGTATGGCATTATCTAATGTACAGTGTATCAAATTATTTTATGAATATTTTATGAATAAAGTATATTTTTGAAATAAAAACAAATGTGGTTAGGAGCTGAGTGGCCCTGGCCAAACCCAAACTAGGTGTCAGTGAATAGGTTATTGCTGAGCAGGTGCTGTTTGATAGCATGATTAATGATATCTTCCATCACTTTACGGAAGATGGAGTCTCAAAGAGCCATGCAGCAGAGAAATAGACCCTTCGATCCAAATCGTCTACACTGACCAGGTCTCCCAAACTGCCCTCGTCCCATTTGCCTGCATTTGGCCTATATTTCTCTAAACCATTCACATTTAAGTACCTATCCAAACGTCTTTTAAATGTTATAACTGTGCCTGCATCTATCATTTCCTCCGGCAGTTCATGCGATATACAAACCACCCGCTGTATGAAAAAGTTGCCCTTCAGGTCCCTTTAAAATATTTCCCCTCTCACCTTAAAATCATGTCTCTATTTTCAAACTCACCTACCCCGGGAAAAACACCATTGCTATTCAACTTATCAATGCCCCTCGTGATTTTATAAACCTCTATAAGGTCACCCCTCAACCTCCAATGAAAAAGATCCCAGCCTATCCAGTCTCTCCTTATAATTCAATTCCCCCCCCCAGTCCCAGTAACATCCTTGTAAATCTTTTCGGATATAGATCATTTGGAAAGTAGAGTGTAGAAATGGCAGATGGAGTTTAATCTCAACAAGTGTGAGGTAATGCATTTTGGGCACTCAAATGCAAGAGGAAACTATTCAGCAAATGCTTGGATCATTAAGAACATTGAAACACAGCATGTTGGGGTGCAAGTACATAGCTCCCTGAAATTGGCAACACAAGTGGATAAGATGATAATGAAGGTGTATGGCATATTTGCCTTCATTGGTTGGGGAATTGAATGTAAAAGTTGGCAAGCCATGTTGCAGCTGTATGAAACTCTAGTTAGACCACATTTGGAGTATTGTGTGCAGTTCTGGTCCCCACACTATGAAGGATATGGAGCCTTTGGTGAGTATGTAAAAGAGACGTTGCTTGGATTGGAGGGAATTAGCTATAAGGAGAGGTTGATTAACTTGGATTGTTTTTGCTAGAGCATTGGAGGCTGAACGATCATGTGTCTGAAGTATATAAATTTATGAAAAGCGTAGAAAATGTGGATAGTCATAGTAGAAATGTCAAATATGAGTGAGTGTGGATTTAAGGTGAGAGGATATGTGTTCAAAGGAGACATATGGTACAAGTCTTTACACAGAGGGTACTAGATGGCTGGAACGCACCGCTTTGGAGGTGGTAGAGCAAATATGATAGCAACAAGCATTTAGATAGGCAGATGAACAGGCGGGGAATAGAGGGATACAGACTAGGTGCAGGCAGTTGGGATTATTTTGAATTGGCATCATGCTTGGCACAGCCATGGTACTGGAGGGCCTTTTACTGTGTTGTGCTGTTTTATGTTCAATGTTACAACAACCTAGACACTGAAAATAAACAAAATCAGCCCTGTTGACCATTGTTATAAACAGATGAAGGCTGGTGCCAAAACTGGGAGAACTATTGCATAGACTACTCAATCAATAGGGTTGGACATAGCCACACTCACGGAATCATAACTTCAAACAATATCCCAGACAACTCCAGCACCATCCCTGGGTTTGTACTGTCCCACTGGCAGGACCGACCCAGAAGAGGTGGCAGCAAAATGGTCTTGACTTGGGAGGGAATTGCCCTCAAAGTGCTTAACATTGTTTGGACCCCATGAGGTCTCATGGGCATCAAGTCAAACACTGGCAAGGATTCCTCTTTCTAATTACCACTGTGAGTCATCAACGGCAGCCGAATTGTACTCTAACAAAATTTGCAACCACATGGCCTGACATATCCCCCATTCATTATAATCATCAAGCCCCAAGGGACCAATCTTAGTTTAGTGAAGAATTCAGAAAGGCATGGTGGGAGCTGCATTAGGCATACCTAAAAAAATGAGGTCTGAATCTGGAGAAGGTACAAAATAAGATTACTTGCATGATAAACAGCATAAGTAGCAAGTACTGGACAACTAAGGCAACTCCACAATTAATGATTCAGATCTAAGCTTTGTAGCCCTGTCACATCCAGTCATGAATGGTAGTGGACAATTAAGCTCAATGCAGGTAGAAGCTCCACAAGCATCCCCATCATCAATCATGGCAGAGCCCAATTCATCAGTACAAAACATAAGACTGAAGCATTCACAACAATCTTCAGCCATCAGTACTAAGTGGATGACCATCTTGGCCTCCACCAGTGGTCCCCAACATCACAGATACCAGACTTCAGTCAATTTGATTCACTCCACATGATATCAAGGAATGGCTGGAGGTACTGGATTCTGCAAAGGTTTTGGGCCCAGACAACATTCTGGTAATAATACTAAAGGCTTGTTTTCCAGAGCATACCATACACCTAACTACATTGTTCCAGTACAACTACAACATTCGCATCTGCCCAATAGTGTGGAAGATTGTCAGGTGTGTTCTGTACACAAAAAGCAGGACAAATTTAATGCTCCAGTGAAAAAAGTTCCAGCCTATCCAACCTCTCCTTATAACTCAAACCCTCTAGTCCCAGCAACATTGGTAAATATCTCTGAATCCTCTCAAATTTAATAATATCCTTCCTATAGCAGGGCAACTAGAACCTTACACAGTCTTCCAAAGTGGCCTCACCGCCATCCTGTTCGACCTCAACATGATGTCCCAAATGCTCTGAGGGCAGTAAGTATAGGCAATGAAGGCAAGCATGCTAAATACCTTCCTAGCTGCAAATGTGTTGCTGGTCAAAGCACAGCAGGTTAGGCAGCATCTCAGGAATAGAGAATTCGACGTTTCGAGCATAAGCCCTTCATCAGGAATAAGAGAGAGAGAGCCAAGCAGGCTGAGATAAAAGGTAGGGAGGAGGGACTAGGGGGAGGGGCGATGGAGGTGGGATAGGTGGAAGGAGGTCAAGGTGAGGGTGATAGGCCGGAGTGGGGTGGGGGCGGAGAGGTCAGGAAGAGAATTGCAGGTTAGGAGGGCGGTGCTGAGTTGAGGGAACCGACTGAGACAAGGTGGGGGGAGGGGAAATGAGGAAGCTGGAGAAATCTGAATTCATACCTTGTGGTTGGAGGGTTCCCAGGCGGAAGATGAGGCGCTCCTCCTCCAGCCGTCGTGTAGTTGTGTTCTGCCGGTGGAGGAGTCCAAGGACCTGCATGTCCTCGGTGGAGTGGGAGGGGGAGTTAAAGTGTTGAGCCACGGGGTGATTGGGTTGGTTGGTTCGGGCGGCCCAGAGGTGTTCTCTGAAGCGTTCCGCAAGTAAGCGGCCTGTCTCACCAATATAGAGGAGGCCACATCGGGTGCAGCGGATGCAATAGATGATGTGTGTGGAGGTACAGGTGAACTTAAGTGAACTTTTATCTCAGCCTGCTTGGCTCTCTCTCTCTTATTCCTGATGAAGGGCTTATGCTCGAAACGTCGAAATCTCTATTCCTGAGATGCTGCCTAACCTGCTGTGCTTTGACCAGCAACACATTTGCAGCTGTGATCTCCAGCATCTGCAGACCTCATTTTTTACTTAAATACCTTCCTAACCATCCTTTCTATCCATGACTTAACTTGCAAAGAACTATGTACCTGAACCCCTATATCTCTGTTTGACAACACTACCCAGGGCCCTCCCATGAACTGTATAAGTTCTGCCCTTGTTTGTTTTACCAAAATGCAATTTATCCAAATTAAAATCCACCTTCAGTAAAGTGGTAGAAGATGTCATCAATTGTGCAATCAAACCAGACTGCTTAGCAATAACCTGCTTCCTTAAACCTGGTTTAGGTTCTGCCACAACCACTCAGCTCCTGACCTCATTTCAGCCTTGGTTCAAATATGGACAAAAGAGCTAAATTCCAGAGATGAGGTGAGAGTGACAGCCCTTGACATCAAGACTGCATTCGACCAAGTGTGGCAACAAGGATCCCTGGGCAAAATTGGAAACAATAGGTATCAGGGGGAAAACTCTCTACTGATGGGAGTCATTCCTAGCACAAAGGAAAGTGGTTATGATGGTTGGACGTCAGTCATCTCAGCTTTAGGACATCTCTATAGGAGTTTCTCAGGGTAGTGTCCTAAGCCCATCAATCTTCAGATGTTCCATTGAGGACCTTCCCTCCATTTTGAAGTCAGAAGTGGGGATGTTCGCAGATGTTTGCATAATATTCAACACCATTCACAACTCCTCAGAAACCGAAGCAGTCCACATCCAACTGCAGCAAAACCTGGACAATATCCAGGCTTGCGCTGACAAGTGGAAAGTGATATTTATGTCACAAAACTGCCAGGCAAAGACCATATTCAACAATTGAGAATCTAACCATCACTCCTTGACATGGGACTATCATCACTAAATCTCCCAACATCAAGGTCCTGATGGGGTTACCATTGACCAAAACCTGACCCACTCCATTTGCACTGGGTACTATTGACCAAAACCTGACCCACTCCATTTGCACTGGGTACTACTTACTTAAGAGCAAAGTAAACAAGACACAAAGAAGTCAAGATCGAGAGTAGGCACCAGTGGAGGAGTGTGGGGTTAGGGGTGGAGGTAAAAGAGAGAGAGAGAGAGAGAGAATTTGAGTTTCTTCAATTATGGAATTCAATATTGAGACCTTGAGGGTGTACTTAGGAACTAGCAGATGAATGGAACTGTTTAGATAGCTCTTCTAGTATAAGCAAGATGGGCTGAGTCATCTCCTCTTTGCCTATTTGATAAACATAATGCACATAAAGGGGCTCCACCCACCAATACTGAGGATTGTGGTAAACTCATAATTCAAATCTGTCATCCTGCAGATTTAACCACCAGCAGATAAAAAGCAGGGAAAGATGATAGAGTAGGAAAATGTCATTTCAGCTCAGCCATCATCATTACTAAGGTTAACCAGTCCTTTAAAATGCCAGGAATACCACAGAGTTTTATATGGATGTTTGGCTTTTAGTGTAGCTGAGAAACATGTCTGAATTTTGATTGATTTTAACATAAATGAGTTAAGTATGCTTTTCCACAGACTAAGATCGTAATACCTGACACAACAATCTTCTGCGTATTAAATGAACGTGACTCTTTTGTTTTTGTGCAGATGAAAGCCATTCCACTATTCCTTTCCCAGAGGGAGAATTTTTTTTTAGGAGCTTTTATTATTTTTCCTTAAATCCATACAAAGACTGTACCTTTTGGAAAGCCTGATTAACAACACAGCATAAAATTGAACAAGGCATACTTGCCAGTTATTGGTCAGTTATTGGTAACAAATGGCTTAATTGATTGACTGTTAAATTTTACATTATGAATGGGTTTTCTAAAAGTCAAATGGAAATGATGCATCCACTGGTGAAGAAACAATTCACTTGATAACTTTACTTCATTGAAGTGGTTGCCAGAATGTGCAGGGTATCATTTCAAGCTTTAACAGTGTGCAAAATGATCTGGAGGGAACAAATGCTCAACAAATCAAAAAGAGAGAAAAGTGAGTACAACTTCCAGAAGCGCCAGCACGAAAGGTGATTCTAGGGAGATTGCAGAAGTTGGACAGGTTTTGGTAAAAACCAGAAATGAGACAAAGTGCCAGTGGTTGAAATAGATGAGAGCTACCCCACATGCAGCAGAACCAAGGTTGATGGAATTGTTACCTCACGCAGTGCCAATTTCCTGCTTGCTCCCCATAACCCTGAAAGTTCTTCCTTTTCAAATGACCATCAGATGCCCTTTTGAATGTCCCAACTGCATGTTCTTCCATCACATTCTGAGGTGATGCCTTTCAGACCTTAAATACTCAATGAATATAAATGTTTTTACTTCTCGCATTTGTTTCTTTTACAAATTGCTTTGATTCTATGCCCCTTCATTCTTAATCCTTTCATGAGTGGAAACAGTTTCTCCCTATTTAATCTGTCCATAGACTGATTCCCTTCGAATCATAGAATCCTGGTAGTGCGGAAAGAGACCATTTGACCCATTGAGCCTGCACCAAATTCCCCGAAGAGCGTCCCAACCAGACACAGTCCCACCCCCCAATCCTATCCCCATAATCCTGCATTTACCACAGCTAATCTAATTATTGTGCTCATCTCTGGACTCTAAGGGCAATTTAGATTAGATTACTTACAGTGTGGAAACAGGCCCTTTGGCCCAACAAGTCCACACCCTCCCACCAAAGTGCAACCCACCCAGACCCATTTCCCTACATTTACCCCTTCACCTAACACTACAGGCAATTTAGCATGACCAATCCATCTAACTTGTTCATCTTTGGACTGTGAGAGAAAACCAGTGAAAAATCACGTAGATGTGTGGAGAATGTGTTAATCCCATACTTCAATAGCCTTTTTAAGCTATCAACAAAACCATGAATTTAGAAACTAATGCTGAGATAATTTCAGCTTTTGAAACACGGACAGATATTCATAATGACTTGTCCTTAGGAATTGTCAATAAATAACCCTCTTAAAACTGTATGAACAGATTCTGCACTAACTCACCTGTCAACCAAATCATTCCAGGAAACGTTTTTTTTAAAAATCACTGACAGCTGTAGCCAGTTTTCTTTTGCAGTTTACAACCAGAGGTGAAGGGCTCTTGTGGTGTCATGTTAGTGTCCCACCTCTAAACCAGGAAGCCTGGGTTCAAGTTCCATCTGCTGCAAAGGTGTGTAATAATAACATCTCTGAACAGATTAATTAGAAAAGATCTAAAGATCACGGTGGCTCAGTGGTTAGCACTGCAGCCTCAAAGCACCAGGATCCCAGCCTCGGGTGACTGTCTGTGTGGAGTTTGCATGTTCTCCCTGTGTCTGTGTGGGGTTGCTCTGGTTTCCTCCCACAGTCCAAAAATGTGCAGTTCAGGTGAATTGGCCATGCTAAATTGCCCATTGTGTTTGGTGCAATAATCAAAGGAAAATGGGTCTGGGTGGGTTACTGTGGACGTGTTGGGCCAAAGGGGCTGTTTCCACACTGTAGGGAATCTAATCTAATCAGAGGTAGCGCTCCTGTGATGCAGTGATGGTGTCCCTGTACAAATCTTATCTGTTTTAGATCTCCGTCGGAATATCTCAGAACAGGTTGATGAGAAAATATCTAAAGAACAGAGCATTAAAAAAGTTTCAAGCAATTAAGAGTTAAACAGATCATATCGTTCTTTGACAGGAATTGAGTAATTTGAGAGTAACTATCGAAAAGGAACTGAATAAATGAAATGTTGCAAGGCCTTGGACCCTGGGGAAAGTAGGACAGATTGAATAGCTTTTTCAAAAAGCTGGTAGAAATACAATAGACCAAATGGCGTCTTTCTGTTTGCATGATTCTTGATGCTATGATTCTAAGAGTTAATTTACATCTCATGGATGGTAGATCTGAACATTTGTGAGCAATATATTTGGGAGTCAGTTAAAAGCATATCAAAAGAAATTTTTTGTGTAGCATCTCTCATCGACCCTCTCAGATACACTAAAGTACCTCATGGTCAGTGAATCATTGAGTCATAGAGATGTACAGCACAGAAATAGACCCTTTGGTCCAACTTGTCCATGCCATCCAGATATACCAACCCAATCTAGTTCCACCTGCCAGCACCTGGCCCATATCCCTTCAAACACTTCCTATTCAAATACCCATCCAGATGCCTTTTAAATGTTGCAATTGTACTAGCCTCCACTACTTCCTCTGGCAGCTCATTCGATACACGTACCACCCCCATGTGTCATACTGAACAGGGTGAGATGAAAAAAAAACCAAGAATTAGCAATTCTGTGCAGAGGAAAATGAATTTGCAGAATGAGTTTTCAAAGGAGGCCATTTATCTAGAACCAATACTGGGAGAAATTTTGAGGGGGCTTGGGAATTACTTCCTAAACATGAGGATTGTGCTGACGTTTTCCAGTACTAAGACTACAATTGTCAGCTTTTCACAAGACAGTAAAAGTATTTAATAGAACACAGATATTTAAGCACCATGACTAAATCAATCCTATTGATATATAACCAACTAGAAAGTAGAGTGGAACAAGAACTACTGCCAAAAGGCTCTATGAATTGGTAGAATTTTGCTCCAATTGATATAGCTTCAGTGTACTGGCGGTGATGGTAAAAAATGATTACTTGATTGTAATAATTAGTTTTGTGTTTTTGAGTATTGTGGATATGCAGGCAAATGCAACAGTAGTAAGGGCTCAGATGCAGACATGAGATCAATGACTAGGACAAGAGAAACACTTTCCCGATCTCTTTTGAATCGTGTCATTGGATTTTGTATCACCTCTCTCAGAACTGAACTTCAATGTCAACCTAGATTATAAACTTGCAGTTCCGGTATGCAGCTTGAACCATTGCTTCAGAAACAAGAATGGTCAGTGGAACTTTCACTGATTGTGGTCCTGAGGTAGTGTTTAGAAGAGGAGGGAAAGAGAACCAAATGTGAGCTGGTCACATGCTTTTTGAACTACGGTGGAGGCAGAAAGAGTATGATGTCTTCAGGTGTTTGGTGATGGTCCTTTAAGGTATGAAATGAAGTGGACCACATTTTCAGAGTGCAACCAATCAGCATTGCTTATATTCAGGGTTACACAGAAAACCTCAAACTGATGGGTCACTCTTCGGAGGGTCGGTGTGGACTTGTTGAGCCAAATGGCCTGTTTTCACACTGTAGGGATTCTATGATGTCTTGTAATCCCCTTATTCACATAGGCCTGTTTCAGTCGTGGGCCTGGACACCTCTTCCTAACCAGCAAAATGAAGTACTTTTGTATACATAATGAATGCATCTTGCCTTTCATTTTGGGCAATTGTATGCCTGTTCTGTGCCTGAGGAATGAGCATGCCACCATTGAATAACTGACGCCCTTGTTTTTTTCCCAAGAAATGAGGAACGCATATGCCTTAACATAGCTTTCGCATTCTTGCCTCACCCCACATATCACTTGTACACATACCTTGAACATAAAACTTAAAATCTACCCTGTCAATATTGAAGACATTAAATATATATCTCAGAATCACAAGTGTTAAAATGTTGTTTCGTCAAACATTGAGCTGTTGGACGTGTCACCTAACATATTTTCCTCCAAATCTGATTGAAGATTTGTAGCTCGGGTATCCGTTGTTGTGGTTCTGCTCACCGAGCTGGAAGTTTTTGCTGCAAACGTTTCGTTCCCTGGCTAGGGAACATCATCAGTGCTGTTGGAGCCTCGTGTGAAGCGCTGCTTTGATGTTTCTTCCGGTATTTATATTGGTTTGTTCTTGCCGCTTCCGGGTGTCAGTTTCACCTGCAGTGATTTGTATGTGGGGTCCAGGTCGATGTGTCTGTTGATGGATGTTCTTGCCGCTTCCGGGTGTCAGTTTCAGCTGTAGTGGTTTGTATATGGTGTCCAGGTCAATGTGTCTGTTGATGGAGTTTGGGGATGAATGCCATGCTTCTAGGAATTCTCTGGCTGTTCTCTGTCTGGCTTGTCCTATGATAGTGGTGTTTTCCCAGTCAAATTCATGTTGCTGGTTGTCTGAGTGTATGGCTACTAGAGATAGCTGGTCGTGTCGTTTTGTGGCTAGCTGATGTTCATGGATGTGGATTGTTAGCTGTCTTCCTGTTTGTCCTATATAGTGTTTTGTGCAGTCCTTGCATGGTATTTTGTAAATTACGTTAGTTTGGCTCATGCTGGGTATTGGGTCCTTTGTTCTAGTGAGTTGTTGTCTGAGCGTGGATGTTGGCTTGTGTGCTGTTATGAGTCTTAAGGGTCGCAGTAGTCTGGCTGTCAGTTCTGAGACGCTCCTGACGTATGGTAGGGTCGCTAGTCCTTTTGGTTGTGGCATGTCCTCGTTCATCGGTCTATCTCTTAGGCATCTGGTGATAAAGTTGCGTGGGTATCCGTTTTTGGAGAATACCTTGTATAGATGTTCCTCTTCCTCTTTTCGCAGTTCTGGTGTACTGCAGTGTGTTGTGGCCCTTTTGAATAGTGTCCTGATGCAGCTTCGTTTGTGTGTGTTGGGGTGGTTACTTTCATAGTTTAAGACTTGGTCTGTGTGTGTTGGTTTCCTGTGTACCCTTGTGGTGAATTCTCCGTTGGGTGTTCTCTCTACTAACACGTCTAGGAATGGGAGTTGGCTATCCTTTTCCTCTTCTCGTGTGAATTGGATTCCTGTGAGTGTGGCATTGATGATTCGGTGTGTTTTTTCTATATCTGTGTTTTTGATGATTACAAAGGTAATCATCAAAAGTGTGTGGTACATTCAACAATCAGATATACGAACAAATCAACGGAACACCCATGGGGTCACCAATCTCGGGACTCATAGCAGAGGCAGTTATGCAAAGGTTAGAACATACAGCCATACCACAAATCCAACCCAAACTCTGGATCAGATATGTTGATGACACCTTTGTAATCATCAAAAACACAGATATAGAAAAAACACACCGAATCATCAACGCCACACTCACAGGAATCCGATTCACACGAGAAGAGGAAAAGGATAGCCAACTCCCATTCCTAGACGTGTTAGTAGAGAGAACACCCAACGGAGAATTCACCACAAGGGTACACAGGAAACCAACACACACAGACCAAGTCCTAAACTATGAATGTAACCACCCCAACATACACAAACAAAGCTGCATCAGGACACTATTCAAAAGGGCCACAACACACTGCAGTACACCAGAACTGCAAAAAGAGGAAGAGGAACATCTATACAAGGTATTCGCCAAAAACGGATACCCACGCAACTTTATCACCAGATGCCTAAGAGATAGACCGAGGAACGAGGACATGCCACAACCAAAAGGACTAGCCACCCTACCATACGTCAGGAGCGTCTCAGAACTGACAGCCAGACTACTGCGACCCTTAGGACTCATAACAGCACACAAGCCAACATCCACGCTCTGACAACAACTCACTAGAACAAAGGACCCAATACCCAGCATGAGCCAAACTAACGTAGTTTACAAAATACCATGCAAGGACTGCACAAAACACTATATAGGACAAACAGGAAGACAGCTAACAATCCGCATCCATGAACATCAGCTAGCCACAAAACGACACGACCAGCTATCTCTAGTAGCCATACACTCAGACAACCAGCAACATGAATTTGACTGGGAAAACACCACTATCATAGGACAAGCCAGACAGAGAACAGCCAGAGAATTCCTAGAAGCATGGCATTCATCCCCAAACTCCATCAACAGACACATTGACCTGGACACCATATACAAACCACTACAGCTGAAACTGACACCCGGAAGCGGCAAGAACATCCATCAACAGACACATCGACCTGGACCCCACATACAAATCACTGCAGGTGAAACTGACACCCGGAAGCGGCAAGAACAAACCAATATAAATACCGGAAGAAACATCAAAGCAGCGCTTCACACGAGGCTCCAACAGCACTGATGATGTTCCCTAGCCAGGGAACGAAACGTTTGCAGCAAAAACTTCCAGCTTGGCGAGCAGAACCACAATATTTTCCTCCATTTCTCTGATTTCAAATCTGTGTTTTTTGTTTCCAATTTTTTTTTAACAGATATAATTAACTTGTAACCAATTGTCTCTATCCTTTAAACATTCAGTACCAGCATCAGTGTATGCAAGTAGACATTCTTCTTATAATTAGGCAAGATCCCAGATTTTTTTTTCTGGATTCATTAAAGCCACTGAGAAATTTGACCGATGTCTCCTGAAGCACAGTTAGCATGGCCTTCACATGATGGCTGCCTGCTGGACAAAAGTGCTTCTCAGGCTCAATTAATCAACACTCCACAGGGTAAAAGCTAGAGTGCTCTAAAGGCCTTTAGAAGATTGCCACTTTGCTCTGTTGGGGATTTCTATATGGTCCATTCTACAGCAGCTCTTCGCCCTGTATTCTTAATTAACCCCTTGTGGGTGGGTAACACAAAATAAACTGTTGCAAAATTAGTGCTGTTTAGCTGTTTTACCAGGCATTCTCAGACTTGTGTCTTCGAACTGTACTAATGTATCAGTGTAGTATTCAATGTTACAACTCATTCTTTGCAGGGAAAATCCTACTCTATTTGACAATAAGTTATTCAGGTTTTTTCTTAAGATGCTGTGTAATGAGAAAATGTTTCCACTAGCATGAGGGTCAGTGACTATACAGCACAGCTTGAAGATAATGGAGCCAAGCACCAGAGGGGAGCTGAGCTTCTTCTTCATGTGGTAATTTGTTGTGATCTGGAATGCAAAGTCTGAAAACGCAATGCATAGTAGATTCAGTTGTAGTTTTTAAAAGGATATTGTACAAATACTTAAAATATTGCAGATATACAGGCAAAGATAAGAGAAGTAGGACTAATTAGATAACTAGGAGAAAGTGAGGTCTGCAGATGCAGGAGGTAAGAGTTGAGAGTGTGGTGCTGGAAAGGCACAGCAGGTCAGGCAGCATTCAAGGAGCAGGAGAGTCGACGTTTTGGGATGGAGCCCTTTATCAATAATGATTCCTGATGAAGAGCCTCTGTCTGAAACGTCAACTCTCCTTCTCCTTGGATGCTGCCTGACCTGTTGTGCCTTTCCAGCAACACATTCTCGATTAATTAGATAACTTTCACAGAAACAGTATGGACATGATGTATCATTTGATGATTTTAAAGTTGCAAGCTTGAATCAAAATTTTAAAAGTAAGTAATAATCATAATCAATAACTGAGTTACTGTGAGGGTGAGGATGTCGTATATGCCTGAACCTAAACTACAGGAGATTAATTGGAAACCAACTTAAAGCTATTTGCTGAGATAGAATTTGTCAAATTATAAATATATATTGGATGAATCTATTCAGATTTGTGAAAGTAACACCACAAGGGTAGCTCAGTGATTAGCACTGCTGCCTCACAGTGCCTGGGATCTAGGTTTAATTCCACCCTTGGATGAGTGGCTGTGTGGAGTTTACACATTTTTCTCATGTGTGTGAGTTTGGTCTGGGTGTTCAAAAATCCTTCCACAGACCAAAGATGTTCAACCTAGGTAGATAGGCCATGCTAAATTGCTCATAGTGTCCAGGGATATGCAGGTTGGCTAGATTAGCCATGGGAAATGTAGTGTTACATGGTAGGGGGTGGGTCTGGGTGGGATGCTCTTCAGAGGGTTGGTGTGGGCTTGATGGGCTGAAGGGCCTGTTTCTGTGTGGTAGAGATTCTATGAAAGTCGGTATTTAAAATGCCATCACATGAAATAATCCTTCTGTAGCTTTAGGTTTTCAAGCATCATATAACAGTCACATGATCAAGGAGGATGCAATTTGTATAGCATATTTCATGGCCATAAGACCATAAGACATAGGAGTGGAAGTAAGGCCATTCGGCCCATCGAGTCCACCCCGCCATTCAATCATGGCTGATGGGCATTTTAACTCCACTTACCAGCGTTCTCCCCTTAGCCCTTAATTCCTCGAGACAACAAGAATCTATCAATCTCGGACTTGAAGACATTTAGCGTCCCGGCCTCCACTGCACTCCGTGGCAATTATTTCCACAGGCCCACCACCCTCTGGCTGAAGAAATGTCTCCGCATTTCTGTTCTGAATTGACCCCCTCTAATTCTAAGGCTGTGTCCACGGGTCCTAGTCTCCTCGCCTAATGGAAACAATTTCCTAGCGTCCACCCTTTCCAAGCCATGTATTATCTTGTATGTCTCTATTAAGTCTCCCCTTAATCTTCTAAACTCCAATGAATATAATCCCAGGATCCTCAGCCATTCCTCATATGTTAGACCTGCCATTCCAGGCATCATCCATGTGAATCTCTAGGCATGGGCACATTTTGCTCACAGGAACATCCCAAAAACAGCAATGGGATATATTACTGGGAAATGGGGTTTTCTCTTAATTGCACTCTGAAACGGCATGGTCAGACAATCAAGGACAGTGGGATCAACAACAAAGGCTGCCCTTGCCAGCAGCACCCACATCCCACTGAAGAATTAAAAGATAATCTGCTTCAGAGACATTCTCTGAGAGTTGAATATCAACCAGAATACTGGGAAGAGCATTCCCTGCTGCCTTTTCAATGGATTGTTGATATCTGAGAGACCTTCAGTTAAAGATTTCATCCAACGAGTTACAACACCAACAGTACTGTACTCAGATGATAGTATGCATTGTGTGCTCAAGTTTCTGGGTTGGGGCTTGAACCCATAGACTCTATCTTAAAGATCAGAATATAACAATCAAGTCAATTTGACACCTATTATCAAAAAAAGTCATGGTAAAAAGATGCAAAATTGACAATGGGAAGAGGGACATTATCCAAAATGTACTTTTGACTCAATGGTTTGTGGGTGCTATTTGCACTTGATTAGTGAAAAATAAAGTTCATTGTACCACTTTATTCTGACTATTTCTTCAAATCAGTTGTGATTACGCAAATGCTATTGAAAGCTGCTGATGTCTTATTGAAAATTCTTTTGTGGTGTCAACAATAATTTATCCCTTTTTGTTATGATAAATATACATGATAACTACTTGCTGATGGAATATACTGCTTATGCATATATTTGTGCTAACCAAAAATGCAATTGATACCAGTACGATAAAAGGAAAACAATAACAGAAATTGCTGAAAAAACTCAACAGGTCTGGCAGCAAAAGATAACATTTCGGGTCCAGTGACCCTTCTTTGGAACTCATAAATAAAGGAAAATACTGTAGCTGCTGCAAACCTGAATAAAACCAAAAATACTGAAAAAAGATCTGGCTACATCTGTGGAGAGGTTTGCATCTATGGAGAAGTTGTCCGAGTTAACTTTTGAGTCCAAAGATTGGCGTTTGGAACCGAAGAAACTGAATAATAAAGGCTTTATTTTGTTGATGAAGGGGAGGCAGCACAAGTAAAACAAAAGGTGAGAATGCCCAGAGCAGAAGACAAAGGTAGTGCAAGTGGTGGTAAAAAGAGAGATTGAGATGTAAAACAGGTGTGAATGAATTGGAAGAAAGAGATCAGCTCTGCTGAGACCAAAATCCACAATAAAAAAAAGCTAGAATGCTGGAACTCAGAAATAAAACAAAAAGAGAAATGTTGGGATTTGCTGGAATATTACAGCAGGGGTAGTAAGGTTGGCTTCTTCCACCGACACTCTCATTCGTTTGGCCGAACTGGTCCTCACCCTTAACAATTTCTCCTTTGAATCCTCCCACTTCCTCCAGACCAAAGGGGTAGCCATGGGCACACGTATGGGCCCCAGCTATGCCTGTCTCTTTGTTGGCTACGTAGAACAGTTGATCTTCCGTAATTACACTGGCACCACTCCCCACCTCTTCCTCCGTTACATTGATGACTGCATTGGCACCACCTCGTGCTCCTGCGAGAAGGTTAAGCAATTCATCAACTTCACCAACACATTCCACCCTGACCTTAAATTTACCTGGACCATCTCTGGCACCTCCCTCCCCTTCCTGGACCTCTCCATCTCCATTAATGACGACCAACTTGACACTGACATTTTTTACAAATCCACCGACTCCCACAGCTACCTGGATTACACCCCTTCCCACCCTATCTCTTGCAAAAATGCCATCCCGTCTTCCCAATTCCTCTGCCTCCGCCGTATCTGCTCCCAGGAGGACCATTAGATTAGATTAGATTACTTACAGTGTGGAAGACCAGTTCCACCATAGAACACATCAGATGGCCTCCTTCTTTAGAGACTGCAACTTCCCTTCCTATGTGGTTAAAGATGCCCTCCAACGCATCTCAGCCACATCCCGCACCTCCGCCCTCAGTCCACACCCCTCCAAACGTAACAAGGACAGAACGCCCCTGGTGCTCACCTTCCACCCTACCAACCTTCGCATAAACCAAATCATCCGCTGACATTTCCGCCACCTCCAAAAAGACCCCACCACCAGGAATATATTTCCCTCCCCACCCCTTTCCGCCTTCCGCAAAGACCGTTCCCTCCGTGACTACCTGGTCAGGTCCACACCTCCCTACGACCCACCCTCCCATCCTGGCACTTTCCCCTGCCACCGCAGGAACTGTAAAACCTGTGCCCACACCTCCTCCCTCACCTCTATCCAAGGCCCTAAAGGAGCCTTCCACATCCATCAAAGTTTTACCTGCACATCCACTAATATCATTTATTGTATCCGTTGCTCCCGATGCTGTCTCCTCTACATTGGGGAGACTGGGCGCCTCCTAGCAGAGCGCTTTAGGGAACATCTCCAAGACACCCGCACCAATCAACCACACTGCCCCGTGGCCCAACATTTCAACTCCCCCTCCCACTCTGCCGAGGACATGGAGGTCCTGGGCCTCCTTCACCGCCGCTCCCTCACCACCAGACGCCTGGAGGAAGAATGCCTCATCTTCCGCCTCGGAACACTTCAACCCCAGAGCATCAATGTGGACTTCAACAGCTTCCTCATTTCCCCTTCTCCCACCTCATCCTAGTTTCAAACTTCCAGTTCAGCACTGTCCCCATGACTTGTCCGGACTTGTCCGACCTGCCTAGCTCCTTTTCCACCTATCCACTCCACCCTCTCCTCCCTGATCTATCACCTTCATTTCCTCCCCCACTCACCCATTGTACTCTATGCTACTCTCTCTCCATCCCCACCTTCCTCTAGCTTATCTCTCCATGCTTCCAGCTCACTGTCTTTATTTCTGATGAAGGGCTTTTGCCCGAAACGTCGATTTCACTACTTGTTGGATGCTGCCTGAACTGCTGTGCTCTTCCAGCACCACTGATCCAGAATCTGGTTTCCAGCATCTGCAGTCATTGTTTTTACCTTCAGAATAATATGGGTTATTGAAATGGTAAGCAACTGGAAGGTCAGGGTTCAATTCATGGAGAGAGTGGAAGAATTCCCCAAATTAAATACCCAGTCTATTTTTGGTCTTGCCAATGTGAAGTAGACCGATGACACCAGTCATAGAATCAAAGATTCATCACCTTATCTATTCAAAATGAAATAAAACTTCATTCTAAATGAAATGATAAGAACGCAAAATTTCACAATCCTTCAATTAGCCTGTGGTTGAGCTCATAGTTGTCAAAATATTATAGTATTTAATATCTATAATCCAGACATCAATGATTTTTTTGAGTCGATCATTTAATTGCAGGAAGCAATACAACTTAAGTTACCAAGGCTAATATAAAAAAAGTTGTCATCGACAATTGACTGCACTTGCTAATTATGTCTCTTTGGTATCAATATATCAAGCAGAACCAGCATATATTCACCAAGTCCACCTACTCCAGTTTGCTGCGACCATTAAACACATCTTTCCTTCATCCTTCATTTTTGCAGATACTCACAGTGATACCATCAACCATTCCTCAGTTATCCCTAATATCTTATTCCCTTTCAATGGCACCTTCTCATGCCAGCACAGAAAATACAATACCCACCATTTACCTCCTCCTTTCTCCCCATTCAAGGCCCCAACACATTCTGGGTGAAACAGAGACATACTTTCACTTATTTCACTTACTGTACTCACCCTTCATTGTCGATTTTCTCAGCACTGGAGAAATCAAATGTAGATAAGGTGACTCCTTTGTGGAGAAACATCAGTTCAAGTTGCATGTGTGACCTCAAGCTTCTAAGTGCTTTGTTATTTTAATTTCTCACTCCTCTTCCCCTCTAAACTCAATGTTTTCAGCTTCCTGCTCTTCCACTGAAGCTGTATGTAATTTTCGGACTAACACCTGATCTTTTGATTTGATATTTTACAGCCTTACAGTCATAATATTGCACTTACAATTTCAGATCAAAATAACTTTGCTTTTTGTGAATTTTTGAGTGTTTTGTTGGATGGCAGCCGGGTGTCATAGCTCGCCTATCTGTTTATACGTCACTTAGATACATCTTTCATCTCTTCACTTGTTGCTGTACCATCAATTTTTGTCATTCACTCTCTCGCTTTCCATTCTAGTAAAAGATTGACCCTCTTGTCCTTTACTTACCTATGTGCAGCCCTTTCATGCTTTGCTTGAAAACTATTGTATTCTTAGTTCTGATGTTGGGCAGGACTTCCTCTGTGGGTTTTAAGACTTTGCCATTGAGGTCAAATATTGAGACCAGAAATCCGCAATGTGTGGGGAACAGAGACTTGGTATCCATAGCCTTCTGTGGTTAAGAATTTCACAAGATCACCATGTGTTCAGTGAAGAACTGTTTCCTTATCTCAATCCTAAATTGTCAACCCAATATACTGAGACTGCGCCCTCTGATTCTAGACTCCCCAACCAGGGAAACCATCCTCCCTACATCTAGTCTCTACAGGCCTGTTAGAATTTTGCACATTTCAATCAAGTCTTTTAAACTTCTGAATTCTCAATAATACAGGCCTGCTTGAACCAATCTCTCCTCATATGACAATCATATAGTCCCAGGTGTCATCCTAGTGAACAACTACTTCACTCTCTTTATGGCAAATATATTCTATCTTAGGTCTTTTTGCATCTACATGCATCTTGGTCTTGTATAACTGCATTGAGACATGTCTACTGCTAAATTCAAATTCTCTTGCAATGAAGCCTAATTTACCATTTGTCTTCCCAGTTTCATGCTATACTATCTGTCTGCTTATATTTACTAGTTTACAAGAACACCCAAATGCCTTTATCCATCAACACTTCCCAATCCCATATCCACTCTTCACTGCCTGCTTTTCACACAAAAGTGTGTAACTTCAAATTTTGATATTTTCATTATTGCAAGCAACATCTCCCACAAGATTTATTTCCAAAAAGTTTACATTTATATTTAAATGGATAAAATTATATTTATCACTACTCCATTTCCCTCCAAGGACTCTGGCATCATAAATTGAGGCAGCCTGGAGGTTTCACAATTCTTCCAGAATGTATTCTCTACGGATGTATGTGGTTGGAAGATCTTTGGCTTGAGGACTGTTCACCTTAAGTCTGTTCTTTTATTGTTCATGTGTGGTCTGTAAATACCTTTACACTGAAGGACCTTTTATCTGATGGAGGATGTGGTACTTTCTAAATCAAGTCGTTAGTCTACTTTTTTCTTGATGCATTCGTAGGATTTTGACATTGCTTACCTATTTATTACCTATCCCCAGTTACCCTCACAAAGGTAGTGGTGAGCTGTCTTCTTGAACTACTGGAGTCCATTTCATGTAGGTACACCCACAGTGCTGCCAGGGAGAGAGTTCCAGGGTTTTGACCCAGCAACACTGAAGGAATGAGAAAATATTTCCAAGTTAGGATGATCTGAGACTTGGAGGGAAACTCACAGGTGGTGGTGTTCTCATGTGTCTGCTTCCCTTGTCCTTCTAGATTAGGTTAGATTGCCTACAATGCGGAAACAGCCCTTTTGGCCCAACAAGTCCACACTGACCCTCCGAAGAGTAACCCACCCACACCCATTCGCCTACTCCCTACTAATGCATCTATCACTATGGGCAATTTAGCATGGCCAATTCACCTGAATTGCACATCCTTGGACTGTGGGAGGAAACCAGAGCACCAGAGGAAACCCACGCAGACACGGGGAGAATATGCAAACCCCACGCAGACAGCCACCAGAGGCTGGAATCGAACCTAGGACCCTGGTGCTTTGAGACAGCAATGCTAACCACTGAGCCACCGTGCCGCCCCGGTGGCTAGATGGTAGTGGTCACAGATTTGGAATTTTTAAAAATTTTTTTTAGGTTAGATTACTTACAGTGTGGAATGTGCTACCCTAAGGAGCCATAGTGAACTTCTGCAACACATCTTCTTGAAAATGGCATTGTTGCTACTGAGTGTTGTTGAAGGATGGAGTGAATGTGGATGTGGTGTCTACCAAGCATTCTGATTTCTCCTGACTGGGGTCAAGCTTCAACAGCATTATATACCACAGATGGTATATTCCATCACACTGACTTGTGCCTTATCGATAGTAAACAAACTTTGGGGCGTCAAGAGGTAATGCAGCATTCCCTGCCTCTGGGCTGCATTTTTAGCCACAGTATTTAAATGGCTAGACCAGCAGAGAATTTGTCCCTGATTCCTATTGAGTTACATTTTGGTAGGCCTCCTTTGTGCCACATTCAATCAAATTCAGCTTTGATGTCAAAGGGAGTCACTTTCAGCTCACCTGTGGAATTCAACTCTTTTTTCCATGTTTGAACCAAGGCTGTAATGAGGTCAGGAGCTGGGTAGCCCTGGCAGAACCTAAACTGGACATCACTGAGCAGGCTATTACTGAGCAGATGCTGCTTGATAGCACTGTGATGACACCTTCCGTCACTTTACTGATGATCGAGAGTACACTGATGGGGCGGTAATTGGGTGTGTTGTATTTATCATGGTTTTTGTCTACTGGACGTTGTCAAGCAATTGCCAGTGTTATAGCTGCACTGGAAGGACTTGGCTAGGGGAAACGGTTAGCTGTGGTGCACAAGTCTTCAGTATTATTGTCGGAATGTTGTCAGGGGCCATTGCCTTTGCACTATTCAGTGCCTCCAACTATTTCTTGATATCACATGCAGTGAATCGAATTGGCTGAAGACTGGTATCTGTGATCTGCAGCCAGAGATTGCCAAAACAGACCATTGGCTCAGCACTGCTTGCTGAAGAAGGTTGTGCATGCCTTAGCCTTATCTTTTGCACTGATGTGCTGGTCTCCTCCATCATTGAGGATGGGGATATTTGTTGAGGGTCAATGAACAACCACTTCAGTGCCTATTCAGACGACCAGCACAATTATGTCTGTTATCAGCAGCATTTTCCATCAATAAAACAGAGCGGTTTACTTGTCTGGTTAATGGGGACTCCTCAATCTGGGCTGATGGGCGATCTGGATGACTTGTGGGGAGTGGGTTGGAGGGGGTTTGGGAGAGGTGTGGAGCCTTTCAAAGCTAAAATCATCTCCGTACCCTCCTGGCCATGCTCTCTATATGCCACAGCCTGTGATTTCACCCCTCACTGAAATGCCACCTACCTTGTCCACTGTTCCTAAACTTCATAGTTATCTGTGGTCTCTAAGGCAGCACTGTCTCTTACAGTGTCAACCTTTGTATATCCAGCAGCTTCAGCTGGGATCATACATCATACAGGAAGTGACCTGAAGGTAGTCACCTAGTTGCCTGATATGTATAAGATCCTTGGGCTTTTCCATTTGCAACA
This sequence comes from Hemiscyllium ocellatum, assembly GCF_020745735.1. Classification (NCBI taxonomy): domain Eukaryota; kingdom Metazoa; phylum Chordata; class Chondrichthyes; order Orectolobiformes; family Hemiscylliidae; genus Hemiscyllium; species Hemiscyllium ocellatum. Next base: position 46,282,737 of record NC_083404.1, read on the forward strand.
GTGGGAACCATCCTACGCTTTAGGCAGCCATCACCACATCTAGACCAAAAAACTCAGGAAGTTCCTGAGTTGGCCATTCAGCCTTTTGACCTAAATCTTCCATTCAATTAGATTGTGACTTTGGAAGCAATTGAGTCACCAAGAAAATGTAGGTGTAAGTCAATGAGTCAAAGTGAAAGTGATACTTGAAAGTCTTCAATTTGTGATTGAGCCAACAGCAGACAGTCTCTTAAGTGCAGCAAAGTAGGTTTTATTACATGTCATTACATGCAGATTATTCTTTTAACTTGTTTTAAGTAATGTGCACATGTTATAAATTTTGGGTGCAGCTTTAGAGCTGCATGATCAAGTTGATTAAAAAGAATCAGAAGCTTCCTGTGAAAGGATTTCCAGGATCTGCAGTATTTTGCTTTAGTTAAGTGATTTGATAGGTCCTGGCTTTTGCTGGCTGTGTGTTGCTTGTTGGTTACTTTTTAGTGAATGGAAGAAATGTGTTTTTTCCTCCAAAAAAGAATGATAATGGTTTTCAAATTTGGCCATCTTAGCTAATCACTATGTTCTTTTGGCCTGCAGGCATTTCCCACACTCTGTGGACATGTGCTAGCTGCAATTATGTGGATTTGTGGTAAACTTCTCATACTGTTTTTGAGATTCTGTAACCACATTACTTATAGCTATTTTCCAGTGATTGTGGGATGTGTTCTGGGGCACAATTTAGAGACAGGCCAGGGTAAGATTTTTTAAAATCCTGTTTTTAGTATATTTAAAGGGGCACCATTAAACTGAAATTGACACAAAAATAGCCATGCTGTTCAGAAGTTGAGAGCTTTCTGAAGCTGAGGTGAAGGAATAGAATCAAAGACTTCCATCTTCACTTAAGCCTGATCCAAAAGCAAATGTTCAATTGCCAGATATCTTGAACACATTATGTTCAAAAATAGACCTTATCAGGCTGAAAGCCTCCAAATGCAGGCAACAGCGTCACTGAAACTTTTCAGCGTTTGCAAAGATATTCAGTGGTGTAGAACATCAATATATTCAGGAATGCACCTTGTGGATTGTCAGGGAACTGCTGGGTGGAATAAATCTAATAACGTATACCAATGCCATCAAAACACCTTTAAAGAAACAGATAAATGAGAACAGGTATGGACGGCACGGTGGCACAGTGGTTAGCACTGCTGTCTCACAGCGCCTGAGACCCGGGTTCAATTCCCGACTCAGGCGACTGACTGTGTGGAGTTTGCACGTTCTCCCCGTGTCTGTGTGGGTTTCCTCCCACAGTCCAAAGATGTGCGGGTCAGGTGAATTGGACATGCTAAATTGTCCGTAGTGTTAGGTAAGAGGTATATGGAGGGGTATGGGTGGGTTGCGCTTCGGCGGGTCGGTGTGGACTTGTTGGGCCGAAGGGCCTGTTTCCACACTGTAAGTAATCTAATCTAATCTAAAAGGTACAAAATATGCATAAGCAATTCACAATTAAAATACCTCAACATGGTTTTCTTCCTAACGTGGCTGAAGAAGTCGCCCTGAATTTGTGCAACTGGAGGGATCTATATTCTCACTTGAAAGCAGGAGGCATGTGGGTGGAGATGTTTCTGGATGAAATTTTGTTGGATAGATCCATAAGAGTGAGGAGCCTTGGGTGATATTCAGTTACTTGAGGAGCTCATTTATGCTCAATACCTTGCAATATTTTAAGTTGCATAATTTGCTTGGATAAGATTGAGTGGAATTAAACCCAAGTGTAAAATAAACTCTCTTTGAATGCTTGTGTGTGAATTGTCTGAAATGAAGAGGACAAAGAATTCATCAAAAACCTTGGCCCACGATTTCATTTTGTGAGTACAAATGGTCAACAAAACAGCTTTATTTATTCATTTACTTGATTTATTTCTTGACAAGGTAGTTGTGCAGGAAGTAAAAGTTACAAGATGTGTACAAGCTGTGGGATTCTGATGTTGGTGAAACAACGTTGAAAACCAGGCAAAAGTGAGGACTGCAGATGCTGGAAACCAGAGTTTAGATTAGAATGGTGCTGGAAAAGCACAGCAGGTCAGGCCGCATCCGAGGAGCAGGAAAATCGATGTTTCGGGCAAAAGTCCTTCATCAGGAATAGAAGTTTGAAAACCACCAGATCACTAAATACCCCGGGTAGAAAGCATATATATGAAGGATTGACAGTATAGGAAATCATTAAGCACTGCAAATGATGTGGAAGGTTGGCATGCCAGTACAGCACTGAGGGAGCACTGCATTGTTGAATGTACTGCTTGTCAGATGACATGTTGAGGTCCTGCTTTTCCTTTCAGGAGACTATGAAAGATTCCACGGATCTATTTGAAGAAGAACCAGGATATGCTCCCATCTATCGATCAACTTTACAAAAAACAGATCAAATTGTCATGATCTGTTGCTGATCTGGGAGCTTGTTGTATGCAGATTAACAGCTACATGTCCAAAATTATAACTGTCCCTAGAGTTCAAAAGTACATGTGCCATACAGCATTTTGGTGCATCCTGGGATTGTAAAATACAGTAAATAATTATAAATGTTCTTTCTCTAACAACCTGAAATCTGGCAAATGTAGATCTTATATTAAAAAAAAATTCCTTACAACCACAGACACAGATAGAATATTATGACCTGTTTTATTAACTAGAAAATGAATGCAAGTAATCATCACAGAAAATAAGAGTAATGCTCCATTTTAGTGAAAGTATCAATTGCCATAGCAGCCTAAGGTGATCCAGTGATAATGTATCCTGGCAGATTCCCTTAACAAACTGGTGAATGTTGGTTTCAGTAAGGCATGAATTGGGATTACCAAATGATTAAAGGAGCCTGGGTTGAAATGCTGCATGTAGCAGTTTGGATTGAAAGTATGGGGAACTGGAAGTAGCTCGCAAAGAAAGTGATTTAAGAAGATTACAAATCTAGAAGCAGTCCTCAAGTAAGAGAGAAAGATGGAGAGTGGAGAAATTGTGACTAGGGGAGAGATCAGTTGCTTGGTCAGCGGAGAGTTCAGTCCTTGGGGGCAGGAGAGCTGAGTGATCCGTAACCAAGATAGAAGATCATTCTGAGGGAGAGACAGTGGCTTGCAGTCAGGGGTAGTGGGGAGATATTGGGTGGAAGTGGAAGGTGGGGGGTAGAAGCTATCCTGCCAGTTGGCACCAAGTCTCTTTGTGAGATCAGCACAAAACAAATGAAGTGCTGTGGTCTTTGGAAATTAAGTAAAAAAGCACAAGATCTGAATTGAAGTCAATGGTTTCTACATCTGAATATTCTTGCCAGCAGTCTTGATGCCAGGCCAATAACTTTGGCCAATATGGCAGACATCAGCCAACATAATATTTGAAGGTCACATGCTACGAGCTGGGGTTGTCTGGAATGGGGATTGAACCTTTCACCTGCTCACTTAAAGGTGTTAATGCTCAATCTAAAACATCGTCTCTGCTCTATGAATTATTAGGCTATTAAAAAGCAGATTATCCCATAAACTACACTAAGGTTAGGTAAAAGAAATTGAATTCAAAGAAAATGTTACAACAAGCCATCATATAAATTTGGCCACTATGCTTCCAGCAACGAATAACAGTTATTCACCTGCCACTTATCATGTTGATGGGAAACAGGAAGGATATCCATCTACTTTAAAGAAAAAAAACCACACAGTATCGAGTGTGCCAGTTCTGACAGGACATAAAATGGGCAGAAATTAGATATTCACTATTTCTGGTCATTTTGAATTCAAAATTTGAAGGCAATTGTTCATTGACTTTACCTCATTACATGTATATATCCAAATGTTCTTGTCCATGGGACTTTGTCAAAATAGATTGGGAAGTGTTATGAAACTGATACAAATGAAGGCATGATCTTATCCAAAGCAATCTTAAGTTTGATTACATACTAGAAAAGTTTCACATCTCCCATTAAATGATTACGAGGCAGACACACAAACTGGAAGGTCAACCCCTGAGCAGAACACACCTCTCACAGGAGACTGGCAAACTCTAATGCAAAGAAACTAAACACAATTAAAACCAGACTTGACTACATTTCAAGTGCTAGATTAACCAACAGAAATATCATTTTAGATTTAAAATTGGATAAACAAAGTATCAGCATTTAATTTGATTTAAAGACAAAAGAGCTGAATCACCCTCACCAATTACCACTGTACGAGAAATTACTTTTTAAAAATTTCAATTAAATTTACTAAGTTTGCTATCAACAACCTTCTGGTAGATTTTCGATAGAATGTTGAAGTGCACCACACTCCAGTTAATGGATTTATCAAATACCTTATTTCATGCTCTCTGCTTTTGATTTATGAATTTTGATCTGGGAGACAAGGACCCTGTGAGTATTGATTGTGGGAGATGTCAGAGTAACAGAAGTTAATTTCACTGGTACATTCGGAAGTCTCTGAATCTCTGACAGGGCTGTCTACTGAGAAAGGGCTGTCGTGAAACTGGAGTGACACCAGGCCGTCACAGCAGGGAGCCCTTCCCTCGCTGCCACTAAAGGAACATGATGTTATGACATGAAAAATCTTGTCAGGAAATTGTAGCATACACTTTTCTCCTTTTCCTTTTGTGCAGCCTTTTTTTTTATTTTATGGGGAACTGATTTTACATCTGATAGCAGGGTACGGAGGAAGCTGGAGAGGATGTTTAGAGCAAAGTCCCTTTGAGAGCCGTTGTCTTTGATTTCAGAATGTCTGGCAGGATAATGGAATGTCATCCTGCTAGCTTTTCAGCTGATTGGAGAGAGTTTGCTAGCTATTGATTGCTTTTGTTTGCAAATGATCGCTATACAAGCTGGGTCATTACAATTTTAGATGAAATCGGCTCCATCGGTGGTAAAATAAATATAGGAGATTTCTTTTAATGATTAAGGACAATTTTGTTTCATGCCTAATGTAGCAGTATTCAAGTATTAATTTCAAGAAAAATAATTTTATGGACAAGACTTTTCACATTAGTTGCTAACTGTGAGAATTGTCGTACAAACAAGAATAAGAATGGATTTTTTGTTTAAATCTGCCCACTTTCATGAACAAATTGAAAAGTGAATTATTCAGAAAACACTGTAAAGGGCTTACGTGTGGCATTGTGAATTGCATACCTTTATTGCTTAAATCATAATAGACCCAAATATCTTTGGCTACATTTCTTAAACTGACTTACTGCTTCCATACTGGATTCTGCAGCTTCCAAGACAGAAACCTACCAGTGAACCGCAATCAAACTTTTCCCATTCTTAAAACAAACACGTTTTACTTAATATTTGAGAGGGGATAAATACATTGATGCCAAAAGTCCTGCCAGAAATTAGATGATTGAGTAATTTTTCATCAATTACTCCTGAAGATAACTCTGCTGCAAGTGACTGCAATTCAGTTCAATGCACTCTTTCTAATATGTAACTATGTTCCACTCCCAGCATTTTGCTTGCCTTTATGAGGGCACAATGCTGCAATATTGGCCCTGAATTTTGTTGGTTGTAGTTTGTAGGGATTCTTTCTAAATTGATTCTTTTTGTTGTTTGGTTTAAAATAGATGACTGTAGTTCCGGCCTGAAGTTTAGCCTCGCGACAATGCATTAGGTGTCATTGTAGTCTAAGTATCTTACTGTGGCTTTGGGTGAGAGAGTGCTGCATGTTAATGATAAATGCACTAGATTAAATTCAGACCAATTATACTTTGAAAACAACTACGTGAAGAATGCAATTGTCAAATGCATGCAAGATATCTGTTCAGCATTATTCCATATAAATGCCACAAAGTGTGGGGTGTTAAATCAAACACAGGTCATTTTTCATGGAATCATATAATTTAAAATGTTAGCAAAAATGTGACTTGTTGTGGTTTGATGAATGATCAGGGTATGATATTAAAATTCAAGTACTAAAACTACTATTTTTAATTTCTGTTTAACTTAGCAATGATATATCGAAAATGTTGAAAGTAATCAGCAAGTTCATCAGTTATTTATGGAGAAAGAAACAATGCTAACATTTCAGTTCTGTGGCCATTCATGAAAATAGTTCTCTCCTTCAATTCTATTTGAACTGCTGAATGGTTCCACCATTTTCTCTTTGTATTTCAGATGTTCAACATCCACAATATTTTAGTTTTGACTTTGGAGACTGTCACAAATTTGAAAAGTTAAATAACCAGTCTCAGCTTTTCCTTGTGTCACACATGGTCGTGTAGACAAGAATGCACTTGGAAGGCTGTGGTAAAGTCTGAATTGCTATCCTTGGGCACAAAGGTAAGTACTCATGGCTTTCATTCCTTGCCTCTAACACAAACATCCAAATCATACATAAACCATTTCATTGAATTGAATCTTAAAGATATCGCATTACAACTGTACATTGAACGTCCATACACCATTCTTTTTAATAAGCCAAAAGGCATATGTTTTGTAGAAATACTCATATGAGGAAATGCTATTATTTGGTGACAAGTATTCATACTGATACTTTTTTTTTCTCTCAAATGCCCCCATCTCTGTCAAAAACAAGTGTCAATGAGAACTGTGGTAACTTTTTGAGAAATTACACAGTTCCAGATGGAAGAATTAAGTAATGCCCTCAAGGGTACAATCTAAGATGATCAGACTAACTTTTAATCTTCCAAAGGAAAAAAAGTACTCCTGGATGATATACAAGTAAACAGCATAGAGTAGTTCACACATGTGCATTAACATTTTTTCTCCTTCCTTTCCCATGAATTATCAATTATCAATGATGAAAGCATTGCTTCTGGCCATACATGAAATGGAGAAATTTTCAGTTACTCATACACTGCCTGCTACATGTTTATTTGAGAGTATTAGGTCAATTTATATATTTAATTTTCTGAACCAACAAAACTAACCTCCACTATTCTGTACATTATTTTCCTAGTATTTATATAAGTAAATGTGAACAATTCATCAATCTGTCAAGTCTTCATAATTCTCATTGTCTACATAGATCTTCCTCCTTTCTCATTCAAATTGCTCAGTGTCTCCAACACAGTTTAGTTTTACAGACTTTCATAGCCTCCTCAACTGCACCCTTCTGATTCCCATATGCTGCACTTCCAAAGATCTACCACTGGTGATTGTTTTACAGCCATCACATTTTTGTCCTTTGGAATTTTGTTCCTAATTCCATTTGCCTTGCATCTCTTACAATTACGTTTAGACATACCGTTAAGTGACCTCTTGCCTCCAACTACCCATCTATTCACATATCTGGCATTGAACACCTGTCATGCCCTCTTGTTGTACCACTTGCCACATTAATTAATAAGTGCACAGATGCTGTTACCTAGTTGGAAGTTCTTGACTGTCTGTTAAACTTCCTGTTTTCTCTCAATCATTCAAAGTCCTTTACAATTAATGAATTAAAGCACCAAACAAAATGAAACAAACTCAATTCTTGCAAATGTTTCTCTACTTTCTCTCAAGTTACTCACAACAGTGTCAAGATGGTCAACTTTTAATTCTTGGCAATTCTAAGACATTTCAGGAGGGTTGATAACCATACAACATGTCTTCTGACTCTTCAAACACTTTTAAATGTACATTTACCACTGCCCCTCCAATATCTGATTTGCTTCTTCTTCTAACTCCTTTCTTTTTTTCTGCGCTACAATTATCTCAACAAAAAAAACATTTCGGGGGAGAAAAAGGCTATTACATTTGATATAATTTTGATGGATTTCATGTTGAAATAAATCCTAATGCTCCCCACCCCCCAAAAGTGTTTGGATGTATATAATACAATCCCCTCTTCCTTTAGCATTGGCTGAAAGTAAGTCAACAAATAAACATTTCAGATTTGTGAGTTTTTGACATGATTCCTGATGAAGGGCTTATGCTCGAAACGTCGAATTCTCTATTCCTGAGATGCTGCCTGGCCTGCTGTGCTTTGACCAGCAACACATTTGCAGCTATGACTCTGATGAAGCCCAGTGACCTAAAACATTTGTTTCTCTGCCCACAGATACTGCCAACCTGCTGAGGTTTCCAATATTTTCCATTTTTGTATCAAATTTACAGCACCCATAGTATACCATGCTTTTTCTCTGACTGACCAGACTGCCTGAGAACATGCTTTTTATTTTCAGAAAACATGGTTCTTTAGGTATGATGAGAGCCTCTTTGTCCAAAAAGAATGATGAAAGCTGGCAGTGTTTGTTGATAGTTGCATTATAAGATTTGGAGCCATGAAGGCAATTATTGTATCTGGCCAGCATGATATGGTGAGATCCTGAGTATTGAATTGGACTTTTTAGAAGTAGTTCTAGTGGAACTGAATGGTTTGTTTGGGATTGTTTCTTTCTTCATTCATTATCTCTCACAAGGATGTGGCCATTAATTTTGATTTCACTAGCTTGTGCATGACATTTTTGATTGGGCTCACATGGATGTTGGTTAGCATTACAATAATCTTTTTGCACAGTGCCAGGTTCTAAACCAATTGGAATGACACTATTATCAGATGTCATTGGTATGTTCAAGATAATATATTACTCAATATCTAGAAAGTGATAACTTTTGCATGATGCACTTTAATCTGATAATAACTCATTGTCTAATCTTTGATGTGCAATTAAATGTAGTATTCTGACCAATTCTAATCCAAAATATGTTTTTTCCACTGGATTTTGACTTCAGAAACGGCCTCTGTAATCTGTGTCTTTGTTTCATGTGCTGATTCGATACATACTTTTGCTTATTGATTTACGTGGGTGAAAAGCTTCCACAATTTAATTCTTGTGTTATTGAGCAAAAATATGATTGGTAGGAGATTATATCTTGTTTAGGAGCATATTGTTTAGTTGGGGTTTATTAACCTCATCAGAAACTGCATCATTTTCAGTAAACAGGCAATATATTTGCAGGATATTTACAGTGAAGGGAAGATATTTGGTCTATCTTAACTTATACATCCAGTACAAACCTATACTCCAACATTTGCTGCATTTAATTGGTGGTTAAGTAGTCCAGAACTTCTTCCTTAGCATATAAGAGGTTTGAGAAGAATCCACAAGAAGTATTGTGGGTTAATTTCAAACCTTTTCGGATTTAGAGAAAATATTGGCATGGTTGAAAAATTTTTAAAAGGGTAAGAAAATGAAATAAATTACAGAACAAATCAATCAAAAGATTTAATTGACCCTAAAACCATAAGATATAGGAGCAGAAACAAGCCATTTAGCCCATTAAGTTTGTTCTACGATTCAATCATGGTTGGTATGTTTCTCAATCCCATTCTCCCACCATCCCCCTGTAACTGTTGATCCCTTTACCAATCAAAAACGTATCTCTTTTAAACGCACTCAATGACTTGGCCTCCACAGCCTTCTGCAACAATGAGTTCCACAGATTCACCACACTCTGGCTGAAGAAATTCCTTCTTGTAAAAGGTTGTCCCTTCACTCTGAGTCAAACAGTAGTAAATGAATTATAATCTAGACTAATACAATGGGTCACACTGGGGAAGCAAATATTGTTCAGCAATAAACTCCCATCAGAAGTGCTGAAATCATCCAGAATTATGCTGGATAGCATTATCATTATTTGGCAAAATGAAACAGAGCTAGAAATGTGGATTTAACAAGTTCAATTCATCAACAAATTGAACAGAACAATAGACTACACAATTCTTCTCATAACCTTGATACAAATGTTCACTTTTGGCACAAAGAAAATTCCAATATTAGAATTAAACTAAACTTTTACTGGTTGTATGTCCACCTTTACACACAACACCACCACAACTCCACAAGCCCCATCATGTCCTACTGTCCTGATTTAGTTTAAAGTGGCATTAGGCCAACACCTTTTCATATAATTTTTGCCCTTTCTTTACTCTTCGTCCAATTTATTTTATCCATGCTAAAGTTTTCTCTAATTACAAAAAAGTCTGAAATTAACCCATGACCTGTTACCAATTTATTGTTTTGCATAATGCAATGAGATTGCCTTTCAGGTGTGTGTTGTCTCCAGAAAGAAAGTTAAAGTTTCATTCACATTCAAAGTCTCACGTGAGGTGGCTGTCATGTATCTGTTTTCAGGGCTTAAGTGTCACTTCATCGTTTCTCAATGACCATAACGTCATCTGGTTGCGATCTGACAGTAGCAGCATAAGCATTTATCTGGGCATTCTTTTACCATTAACAGCTATCATTTTGACCCCACAGATCATAGTAGCAACCATGTCAAAAGCCATCAAAGCATACATAGACTATTTCACCCCATTTGTCATATCTCGATGGTACTGAAGTAGGTTCTGGGTAGCTTGATCAAGGCTTACATTAGTATTGAGGCATCACTGAAGTCAGGGTACAGTACTGATGTTCTGGTGATAAAAGGGAATCTCAGATCCATACTTATTGATCAATTCCAGACCTATAATGAATACAGGAACACATGCATTTATCTACAAGACTTAATACACCTAAATCCATCTACAGTTTGCTGAAATTTAATAATATTTTTAAACCATCAATGTTTTTTATTTCATTTTTCTTTATGAATACTGACTAATTTGTTAGAAAAACTTTGTGTTATTACATATGATTTTTTTTTCCCAACAGAAAATTCTACTTCCAGGATGAATATATTGCATACACTATGAAGTATGTGATGAACACAAACAAAATGTAATCAGTTAGTGTGAACCATGCACCATTAGTGCATATAATGAATTACATAACACCCCATTTGACCCCGCATTAAAGTTGACATCAGATTATTGTTGTTTTATACCATTTTATAAATACTGTTTGTTATATCTATTTACCGCTTTTCATTCAAGGCAATTCTTAAAACTTACCTCTTTGATAAACTTTGAGTCACTTGTCTTAATGTCTTCCTGTGTGGCTCAGCATCAAATTTTGTTTGACAATTGCCTTAGGGCATTTTAATACATTAAGTTCACCATATAAATATGAGGTTTGTTACAATTCTTGGTACTCATATTAGCCTATGTCTCTTATGAGTTAAAGTGATCGCGGTGCAGAATTTGCAAGACAAAATTGAGTTACTTTGCATTTATCCAAGAAACAACACAGTTAATTAATCTTCCAATGCAAGCCACCTTCTTAAATTTCCAATTTTGAGAAAACTGTATAAAATTAGCCTATAATATCTATTTCAAAGTGCGAGTTTGATGAAAAAGTTGAAATATGAAGATAAATAAAGCATTCTTGGTTACAAAGAATAGAAGAGATGAAACCGATGGTTAATAAAGTAAAAGAATAATAACATTTGATTTTAATTTTAATTTATTGTGAAAAGCTACAAGGTGAACAATAAAGCTGTCATTTCAGTAAATCAGTTCAATGTTACAAGAGTAATATTCTTGGCATCCTGCTTTTCTTTCTACCCAGGATCTCCCTTCAACTCCAGCAGCAGAATGGCTTTGATGCTTTTTGTTATATCTCTTTCAAATGCATGGAGGTGAGCAAACGCGTCATCCCCAATATAATAGGTGGCCGGGACCATTCAGATCTCTGCCTTTACAGCTGTCAATGTTGCATTGACTTTCTGTCAGGCTTGTTCGTTTATTGTTTGTGAGTTTGATTAAAAAAAACAAAAAAAAAACAAAATGCAATTACTCGGGCTGAGGGAACCAGACTCTATCACTCATACAGATAATCTCAGGGTAATGTGACAAGCGTTACCTTGGCAACTGCAGGAAGAACTTAAGTCCAAGAGTTTGTCTTCTCATCTTTCTGTTTATTGTTTAATGGATTAAAACTTCCCACTCCAATCATTGAAAATCTGCAACGGGAAAGGCAACATTTCATGAGAGCTCCCAGCAATGTGTCTGCTTTGCTCAGTCGAGCAAGGGAAGTTAAAAGCATTTTTTGTGGTTTCTGCAAACTCATAGCCATGTGTAAATTTAGTTTTAAGTTAAATTACTAAGCTTTTGGCTAGCTATAATAATCAGTGCCTCTGTTCACAGCGTGATTTTTGAGCTTTATCCTTCTACATTCAATTGAACATCACAGTTGGATAAAATATTTAATGAGCCAGGCCTTGCTTGTGTGTTACTTGAGTTTTATTCCTATTTTTTCTTAAAGGGAAATTGAAATGCGCTTTAAAGTAGTCACATTTTTGAAGTAGCTTTCTCATAAACACAATCCTTTTCTTGTTCTAAATCTTGTGCTACAGTGTCGTAGGGAATTTGTCTTGTAACATTCCGCCTGAGTATCTCCATTCAGTTTGCTTTCTATAATGAATCTACTCTTCACAATGGAATAGCTACATAAAGTCTGCAATATTGTTACATTAATTTCCATGGAGTCTGAGCTCATAAGCCACATATTTCTTTTTAAATAACCATGAACGTCCTGTCTTCTCAACATCGCCCATTGCCTGAGGTGAAGTGACCCTCAAGTTAAACTCACAAGTTGGACACTTTAATTCAGTAATGAAAAGAATATGAGCTACACATTTGTGATTTATTTGTCTATTTAAGAATTTTACATGCCTTCACAATCATTTGTTAGTTTGGTCCCTTTAGTTTTCTCTTTATCGCCAGTTTAGCTAGATTGAGTTGGTTTCAGTGGGGTAGGTTTTAAAGGGAATGGTCTCCTAGAGTATGGAATACTGGGGTAGTACCTAACAAGTATGAGCTAAAAGGAATACTTGCAAGTCAATGAGACAAGGTCAGAGAAGCTCTAATGGGATAGAGTCTGATCGAAGTTGTAGGGCTTCATGAGATAGAATCATGAGAGTTTGGGTCTAATGGGATGGAGTTGAATGGAGTAGAGGGTGATAGTGATTTGCTAAAGAGAACAGCCCAAAGGGATACGGTCAAATGGGTAACACCTAAATATGTATTGGTTACTGGAGTAGGTTCTAATTTGTTACACTCTAATGGGGTAAATTGAAATATTCACTGGCCTTCCACTTGCTATCTTGCCCAAGTGACCATTCATGTTTGCTTTTGAGGTCTAGTGAACCATTTTGGGTAGATGATTAAATCAAATTCTGCCATCACCCAGGATGACATAGATCTTGCAAGTGCAAGAGCCTTAGCTATTCTTTCTCCTCCCCCTCCAACACCTCTCTACCACTGCTCCCCCTCTCCTGTTATGTATTAGGATCAGCTAGCTGGAGTCTTTTGGTGCTGATTTCGTCTCAATTGCTGTACAGTTGAAAACTGCTTCAGTCTAAGCAATACTAAATAACTATTTTTTAAGGTTCAAAGTCAAATTTCCTAGCTTTAATTCTTTAACTCTACCGCTGTCAAAACAGTGGTGGTGGAAACAGCAAATACAACGTTGCAGTGATGATGCTGATTTGAGTTAATGTGCATGCATGCGTAGCACTTCCAAGTACAGCAAACCGCTCTGTGGGACTCACATCTATTGACTTACTTCATTTGCTGCTTAAAAATTACATTGTATTAGGGACTATGTGTTGATTGTGTTCACAACGATTAACACCATGGAGTGTACCCTCTACAAACGAATGATCAAAAAATGGCAATCGAATGACGGGCCACTATCTTACGCTTAATTCCCCACACATCCTTTGACAGGAAGAAAAGTAATCTGAAGACTACTTTGAAGTGTATGATTCATTCAAGGCAGACCTGATGACAGTAACACTATAGGCAAAACAACGTTTTATCAAGAAATGAATACAAAGTAACTGTCATGGATTTCTTGGCATCACTGGTAATGTGCTGCTTTTGTGTGCTCCTTTTAATGAAGATCAAATGTTTTACTTTTCTTTTCCTGAATGAAGTAAACTTGAATCCAGAAGCTTCCCTTAGCCCAAAATGTAATTTAAGCTAATTATTTGAAGTTCTCATTATGATTTTTGCTTGGATTTGCAGCAATGCAAGCCTGTAGAGATGACTTTTTCTTTCTTGGTGAGATGGCTTTGTAACATCACAGCTTGTGCATTGTTATAGGGGCGATATAGGGAGAAACTAGCTACTGCTTGTTCAGTAACTAGAGAGTATTGGTTCAAAATTGGAACCTGGCATAACAAAAAGGTTGGAAGAGGTTTTTTTTAACCATGCAAATAGAATCAATAATAGCTTTGGAAATAGATAAATACATATAAAAAGATTTTTAAAAAGTGGAAAGGGCAGGTGAATCAGATTCGTGATGCTAATGTAGCTAAAAATAAATGAGTGACTTCTTTATGTACCATGACCACAGTTAATCACAGAGTTAAAACAGTACAGGAGGAGGTCATTTGGGCCATCATGTCTGCACCAACTCTCCAAATGATCGTCATGGCTAAATATCATTCTCTTGCTCTTTCTCCCATACATTATTTCTATCTAAGTAATCATCGAATGCTCTCTATAATGCCTCAGTGCATTCTAAATCTGAAACACCTGCTGTGTGAATTTCTTTTCCTCACATCACATTTATTTCTTTTTCATTACACTAAAATGTCATAAATGGCTTTGTTTCTGATACTAATTACAAACTAACAAAAGGAACTGTGAAACACAAAATCACTTCAATCTTGATCATCCTTTCTCCCTTATCGTTTCTGTCTTATCTTTATTTTGTTTCACATTTTTCTAATGCACTTTAACTGTTTAACCTTTTCCATCTCTACTGTAACTTTATACTTCTGTAATGTTTCTAATATCTTGGCATGTTAGACCACCTGGGCACAGCAGATGAAAGAGAAATGAGGAGAGTGGAGCACACCCTAAAAAAAGGAACATACTTGGGTATTCCTCCAGTTGTCATGCTCAGATAATATGTCCATGTGCAAGAACTGAACAATACATTTGCTTAGTTCAGCCTCATTTTCAAAAATGTGAGTTATGATCTGGAATGTAGTGCCTGAAAGGGTGGTGCAAGTATCGTCCATAGTAACTTTAAAAAAGGAATTTGACAGTTTTCAAATATGAAGAGTTTGGTGGGGCTATGGAGAAAGCACAGGGACAGAAGGATTATTTGGATAGTTCTTCCACAGATACAATAGACTGAATGGACTAATTCTGTAAGACCCTTCTCCCTCATGAAAGCTGTGGATTTCATGTCTTTTAGGTCATCTTACTTAAACATAAGTTTAAACTGGCTCACATGAGCAAGGTGTTAGTGTCATATTCAAAAAATAGATTTTCCAAACCAATTGTTACAATTTTAACACAGAACGTAGTGAGTTAGAGTCAGATGCCCCTCTTTCAGTCTTCCCATTTCAATCTCTGAGATCAGTGCAGAGTAAATTTGGGTAGGGTTTAGAAATAGCATTGTCTCCAAACCAACTCAATGGATTGAATTAATTTCAGCCTAAACAAGTGAACTCATTACATTAATGTTTCAAGGAATACCATTTAACAGTTGCTACCAATTCGTATTAGCTCTGAGAAATCTGGAACACTGGATTGAGCACCACCTTTGACTTAGACTGATGAGCTCATGCTTTCTATGTCTC
Organism: Hemiscyllium ocellatum; assembly: GCF_020745735.1. NCBI lineage: Eukaryota > Metazoa > Chordata > Chondrichthyes > Orectolobiformes > Hemiscylliidae > Hemiscyllium > Hemiscyllium ocellatum. The sequence continues at coordinate 46,298,173 of NC_083404.1, forward strand.
TCACATACACACCTGTAAACATCCTCTGTCAAACCAATTTGGACAGTTTCAATCCATTACCCAATGTTACAAAATAATTCATGGCTGATGCTAATTGACAATCTTGTTAACAAAAGCCAGAATGAGATATTGATATGACTTATAGAACTGCTATGATGGTTCAGCGGAGAATACTTCTCCGAGTTTTAACATTAACATGTAACTTGCCCCCATGGTGGCTCGGTGGTTAGCACTGCTACCTCACAGCAGCAGGGATCCAGGTTCAATTCTATTCTTGGATGACTGTCTGTGTGGAGTTCTCCCTGTATATACAGAGGAACCTCGATTATCCGAACAAGATCACAAGGTTCCGATACTTGGCTAAACTGTGTTATCCAAACATTTGATTATCTGAACAAAATATTCCCCATCCATGTCGTTCAGATAATTGAGATTCCTCTGCTTTTTCTCTGGGTGCTCTGCTTTCCTCCAACAGTCCAACAATGAGTAGGTTAGGTGGGTGAGCCTTGGTTAAAATGCAAGGTTATGGGAGCAGGTGGTTGCAGCTGCAGGGTGTGATGCTCTTTGGAGGGTCAGTGCAGACTTGACAGGCCAAATGGCCTGTTTCCACACTCTAGAGATACTTACTTGATTTTTAATCATTTGCTACGTCATGGAAAAAGGGTCTAAACTATGTTTAAACACTATGCTGTGGGCATAATTTTGACTGTTCAGAAGAATGTAAAATAGCCAAAAGTGAATAGTAGTTTGTTTTAAATCTCTACCACTTTTAAATTCCTTTTGAAAATTAATTTCCCCTTGCCATTTCTATATTATTGCACAAAGTCAAAATCACCCTGGAGTAAACTTGCAGAAATTCAGTTTTGTTGTATTTTTCCAATCCACAATATGTTCCAATAAAGGCCCATTGCTCAGCCCAACATTATAGAACCAGAAGAATTAAAAACATTCAAATTTTGCTACCTCTTCTCAGGTCAAGAAATACTCAGGCATGTTGTGGTAAAAGACACCACAGCATGATTTCAAGTAAAGTCTGGGGGATTCTCCCCAGCACTCTGTCCAACATTTATCCCTCAACCACCGTCATTAAAGTTGTTGTACTTCAACCAAGTTTTCAGGCAGTGCATTCCAAATCATAACTCACATAAACCTAACCCTAATTTGTCAATATGACTGTTTGGGGGAGCTTGTGTTCACAACTTAGCTGCCACTTCCCCTCCATGATAACAGTATAAGAAGGATGTTTACCCAGCAATGGTGCCTAGAATTAGGGGAGAAAGTCTCAGAATGAGATGTGGGCCATTTAGGATTAAGATGGCAAGCAATGTCTTTACTCAGAGGGAACTGGATCTTTGGAAACCTCCGCTTCAGAGGATTGTGGAGACTCAGGCATTGGGTGGAATCTCCCGGTCCCAATGTATGCAGATCTGGAAGTAGGAAGGCAGTTAAATAAGGTTGTGGCAAATCAGAACCCCCACACCTTCCCAACTCCACTCAAATTAAGTTTTCATCAAGAAAGCCTAAGTTCGATCTTCCCACTTCATTGCTAATTGAACTTCTTAAGTGGTCAGTTAGTGAGGACCAAGTAATGGCCTATTCCTGCCTGGATTACAATACTCTGAACTTCAAGTGGAACAAATAAGAGATGAGCCATGCAACTAGTAAACCCAGTGTGGGTTGCTTGGGTTGGAGGGGGTGTGAGGATAGTATAGTGTGGTTCAGGGTCCCTTGTTCATCACTAACTTGTGCATGATTGAGGAATTGGATATGGGTTAGCAAGTTAGCTACTAACAACTACTGTAGATGATAGTTTCTGAAGGAAAATCTGAGACACCATGAGTAGATATGAACTACTGATGTAGCAGGAAGAATTATGGCACACAAATGCTTTGGCAGTAGGTAGGCTTTATCTTGATGAACAATAAAAAGTTATTATATATTACCTAGTAGCTTGATACATTACCTCTAAACACATGATAGTCTCCTAATTTGGAGATGCCGGTGTTGGACTGGGGTGTACAAAGTTAAAAATCACACAACACCAGGTTATAATCCAAGAGGTTTAATTGGAAGCACACTAGCTTTCGAAGCAACGCTCCTTCATCAGGTGATTGTGGAGGGATCGATCATAACACAGAATTTATAGCAAAAATTTGCAGTGTGATGTAACTGAAATTATACATTGAAAAATTGATTGTCTGTTAAGCCTTTCATCAGTTAGAATACAGTGATAGTTTCACTTCTTTCATGTGTAAATCACAAAACCCTTCTTTTTAAAGTTGCATTCTTGGGTCAGCTCTGAGCTCTGAGCTCAAAAACTGCAGGAATTTATGTAAAACACTGTTATCTCACTTATTAGATTAGAATCAATCTTAACATCAGGTCATAGACAGAGAACACAGGGGGCTAACATCTTCAACATATTGTCTAGCTATCACCATTGTTAACAGCTAACCCGAGAATGCAACTTTAAAAAGAAGGGTTTTGTGATTTACACATGAAAGAAGTGAAACTATCACTGTATTCTAACAAATGAAAGGCTTAACAGACAATCAATTTTTCAATGTATAATTTCAGTTACATCACACTGCAAATTTTTGCTATAAATTCTGTGTTACGATCGAGCCCTCCACAATCATCTGATGAAGGAGCGTCGCTCCGGAGGCTAGTGCGCTTCCAATTAAACCTGATAGTCTCCTAGGCATGGGTCATCCCCTATTTGGGGATAACATGTGGAGGTCAACAGTTGCAGTGTTTGAAGAGAAGGGATAAATCAAGTAAATCTAGTAGGAAGAACAGGCAGGGCCAGATTAATGCACAAAGCAAAAATGGAGATCTGAAGTGTATTTATTTTAATGCAAGGAGTATAATAGATAAGGCAGATGAGCTTAGAGCCTGGGTTAGTACATGGAACTATGATGTGGTAGACATTACAGAAACTTAGTTGAGAGAGGGCAGGCCTGGCAGGTCAATGTTGCAGGGTTTAGATTGTTCCAGGCATAATAAAGAGGGATGTAAAATGGGTGGGGGGTGGGGGGTGTGGAGGTTGGAGGATTGGAAACGGGACAATACTGATTAAGGAACTTTTCACAGCTGTACTGAGAGAAGACATCTTGGAGGGCTCATCCAGCAAGGCCATATGGGTAGAACCCAGGAATAAGAAGGTACAATCACTATGATGGGACTATAATATAGGGTTTTCAGTAGTCACCAGGAATTAGAATAACAGATATGTAAACAGACCATGGAGAAATGCAAGCAACAGGCTTTGGAGCGAGTGCAAGGGAGTTTTCCAGGATATTGCCTGGGTTGGAGTATATTAATTGTAAGGAGCAGTTAGACAAACTTGGATTGTTTTCACTTGAGTTTGAAGGCTGAGGAGCGACCTGCTAGAAGTATATAAAATTATGAGAGGTTATGGACAGGGTGGATAGTTAGAGTCTGTTTCCCAGGGCGTAAATGTTAAATACCAGATGGCATTGGTTTCAGATGATGAGGAAAGTTGAAAGGAGATGTATGAGGCAAGTGTTTTACACAGAGGGTAGTAGGTGCCTGGAATGTGCTGCCAAGGGAGGTGATAGAAGCAGACATGATAGCAAAGTTTAAGAGACATTTAGACAGATACATGAACAGGCAGGGAATAGAGGTTTAAAGACAATGTACAAGCAAATAGGATTAATTTAGAATAGCATCATGGTCAGCATAGAAATAATGGGCTGAAGGGCCTGATTCTATGCTGCATTGCTCTATATGACTATCAGGGTCAACTTAAAATGAAATAAACATTACTACTTTAGCTACACGCTGTTAACACTGTGAGAAAACATTGAAGCTCCAAACACACTCTGGTGAACACATGCAAAACTCATAGAACTCATGGAGAGCTGACTAGTTTCTACCAGAAACAGTAATTTCATTCTTGATGGATGGAGTTTATCTTTTGATGTTGATTATCTCTTTCAGGTACTGTCTGGCGCAATATCTCTGCTCAAGCTTTTTTTTCTGTTTATTAAATTATTTGTACTATTGTTTCAAATAAATATAACAGATTTGTCACTACCCTATCTTTCCCTTCCCCCAAGTCTCTGACTTTATAAATTACTGATGATTTGGTTGGGTTGAAGAATATTCAACCACAGCTCATTGCTATCCTGAAGTCTTGGTGGGTTTTTGATATCTCAAATGTCCTTGGCAGAGAATGAATAATGCAAGTACTGTTCTTCCCAATGATGATGCTCTAATTTAGTCCATACTCTTTACTGAGGACATTCTCTGACATCAATGTCACTGTCAAGCTTTTGTCTCCTTTGGAGGATTTTTATTTTCCTCAAGTTGTGTCAGAAAGATAATAGTGTGCCTGAAAGGAAAATCTTTTCCTTTTCACGGTGCAGTGAAGTATACTCAACGTGAATCTTCAATTGCTGCTTGTATTCTTTCCAATAACATTATTTTATCAAGTTCAATTGTCGACAGTAAAGCTGACTAAACTATTTTAATACTGCTTCTTTTAAATTGCTGAATTGACCATAACAAGAGTCTACCATAAACTTCAAATGCTGTGCTGTCAAGGAAATCAACTAACCAGATATTGGAAGATTTATCTGCAGTTGGAAGACAATCAAATAATTCCCCAAAAACTCTGAAATCAGTGGTTTCTGCTGAAATCTCAGTGCTGAAAAGTCATTAGACACCCATGCAATTCATGTCCAATGATGTTTTTGTTTTCTTACATTCCATGAACATTTTTCTTACACCAATGAAGTATTCTTCTTGCTGAGTAACATTACAATGATCACTGGTATTTGGCTGCTAAGTTGATTGAGATTTTTAAACGTATTTTGTAGAATTTGAACGTGAAGCATGTGTTTCTGTTCAGAGATGAGAAGTTGGTTTCTGTTGACATACACCTTTTCCATGTGTCTATGGTCTCTGCATTTTAAGATTGTTCACGCCATTCCTTCAATTTTGAGCAGTATTCTGTCAGCGCCAAGTGATTCAGTAGACTTTTGTTTCATACTAGGAGACAGTGAGGTCTGCAGATGCTAGAGATCAGAGTTGAGAGTGTGTTGCTGGAAAAGCACAGCAGGTCAGGCAGCATCTGAAAAGCAGGAAAATCGATGTTTCGGCCCAGAGCCCTTTGACCAGGCAATTTTCACAGCTAACCCTGTCATACTTACCTCTGTGTGACATTTGTATTTAGTTGGGTGGCAATCAACATGTACAATCCATGTCAAAGCTGGTTCAGGTGAGCCACCTATTTATTACCCTTATGAAAAGTTTGATTCACGTCATTCGAAGGTATTATATAATGATAATGAAGGTAAGTTTTGATATTCACTTTTTTCTTCTAGAGATGCTTATCATACGGTGCTAACCATTGTGCAAGCAAGTATTTTTAGCTTTGCGATTCAATGGTTATTTTTGACTTTTGTCGTTCTCCAGAAATGCCATCTTCTCACAAAAATTGCATTAGCGTGATAAAGCTGGGCATTGTGATTGTGTGATTTCTCAACTCTCTATCTAAAATGCTGAGTTGCAGCATCAAAAGGTTTAAAGACAATTTTTGTTGATCCACAATATAATGCTTCAGTGTTCATGTACCTTAGAAAGTTGACAACGTCTAACGAGGCTGACTTTCCATTCCCATCAATCTCTTGTGCTGTTTTTGGATTCCAGTTTCTAATACCATCTAGATAGTTCTTTCCATGTGAGATCCTGTTTTGTTTGTAATATCTCTGAAAGAGACAGAACAGAAATTCCAATGACAATTCTGACTCAGATTAATTCTGGTTGTAAATCATTGCAATCACATAACCTTTACACAGTGTCAGAATTATCAATAAAGTTGTCAACAGGTTCTCACTGAGGCTTTACTCTTTTGTAAAGGGGCTCAGTTAGCACATTGGCTAGTCAGCTTGTTTACGATGCAGAGTAATGCCAACAGCATGGGTTCAATTCACACATCAGCTGAGGTTACCACAAAGGATTCTCTTTCTCAGTCTTTCCCCTTGTTTGAGGCATGGTGGCTCTCAGGTGAAGCCCCCATTGGTCATTGGTCATCTCGATGTAAAGAGAAAGTGGGCCCATAGTGGTCTGGTCGGACTATGACAAACTACCTTGATAGTCTTCTATAAAGTCTTGCTTTTGCCATTCCACAATTGGAGTTAAAAACAAAATTAGTTTTCAGCGGAAAAATAATTATAAAGTGCTCTTGCAATATTGTCAAAAGATAACTGTATCTTCTCTTAGATTCTATCATGTTAAGACATTATCTACTATTGGCTCTACAGTATAAAGAAATGTGTTTATATGCTCTTCTCTGGTCTCCTTCTGTGAAGAAGGAGAAACAAATCTGCATTGTATAAATTCTCTCTTCCACAACGTTCAGTTTAATTCCCTGTCTGAAGGATCTGTAATTTTAAATCTGCTTGAAAGCATATTCTTTTCTCCACTGACATTGTGCTTAACTGTTGGTGTTCCTCTTTTATAAATGATTTACATGACAGCCATTACAGGATTTTTCAAAAATAAATATTTTTATAGACACACATGATTTTAATATGTAAAATTGTACAATTAGTTCAATTGTATGAAGGTTGGGTATTCTTCAATAAGCTTCTAAAATATTTTCTATTTTTGAACATGACAATTTTTAAAACAATTTGCTGAAACTCTCAATATGAATTGTTAATAAAGCTTTATAATTAAGATTTTTTGTTGTATTAATAATGGATCTTAACTTCTGTACTACTTTCTTTTTCCCAGAAATTTATTTGATTTCTATTAATGTTGAAAAACTTGGAAATGGATTGGAACTTGTAAATTTTCTGATTTCTGCTGGAATAAAATGCTTTCAAGCATTTAAAGATCATTGAAATATTTTAAAATAAAGAAATACTGTTTTTTGGAATTTCTTCCCAAGAAAAAGGAAATGCTGGTATTTTGTACTGTTTTCCCCTTCTTGGTGATTTTTGCATGCTTTTTAGCAATATGAACAATTTACATCCAATTTATTTCTTCTTTGTGATTCTTGTGCTATTTTGATGGGAAAAATGGCAAGGCATTAAAGAAATAGTTTTAGTTTCAGGATACGAATGCAATTTTCTCTCAAAACAAACTATTTTTCCACCTTCAACATTTTTCAATCTAATATTAAATTATCGTACTATTTGAACAAGTTTCTTAACAAGTGTCCCTTCTCCTAAAGATTTATTCCACAATATTTCCTGATAATTTTAAATGAGCTTAACAGTGCTTGTTTGCTGAATATAACAATGTAAGTCATCTGTGAGTTTCTCACCGTCCTGAATTTTATTACATGTAAAAAGTTTCACTTTGCCTCCAAGGGGCTGAAATTACTTTGGATTTCCAATATCTGCCACTTTATCCTAGGTTTCTGCTTGCAGTTCTGGTAAAACTCTTTGTGGTCTACACAAGCTTTTTCAATATTTTATATTGCTTCTAGATGTTTTTAGCAATTAAGAACGCGTTTTTAACTCTCTTTTTAACTCTTGGCTACTGCATTCACAGAGACTGTATACTCTAAACTCACAGTTTTCTGAATGAATGTTTCTCTTCTTTCTTCTCCTCGGATGGCTGTGATTTTTGTAGAACTGAAGTTTTTTTTCAGGATTGTCACCATGACTAGCACATTGTCTAAGCTAGTGCTTCCAAATAAACCTGTTGGATAGTCTAAGAGACTGGTGCAAACTGCTGTATATGCTGGGGCTATCTGAGAAGCCTTAGGTAGATTCACTGCAATTTTGATTGATACTCGATTTTGATGAACAATTAATAGGTTTATTACTGTATATGTTAGTTTAAAAGTATAGCGCTGGAAAAGCACAGCAGGTCAGGCAGCATCCGAAGTGTAGGAGAGCGGACATTTCCTTTCACGAAGAATGTGGGGGGTGTGGAGGGGAATGGTGGGTGGGTGGGATGAGGGGTGTAGTGCGGGGGGGGGGAGGGGAGGTGTGGAGTGGTGAACTGGGCTGAGAGATAAATAGGAGGGTGTGGGTGGGGAAAGGTAGCTGGTATGGCAATAGGTGAATGCAGGTGTCAGGGTGATGGTGATAGGTCAGTGGGGAGGGTGGAGCGGATGGTTTGGAAGAAAAATGGACAGGTAGGTCAGGTCAAGAGGGCAGTGCCAAGATGGAGGGGTGGATCTGGGCTGAGTTGGGGGAAGGGAGATTTGGAAATTAGTGACTAGTTGTATTACATTAAAGATATATGATTGTCTTCTGTGGTACTGTCCAGCACAAAATTAGTTTAAATTCACATTGCTGGTTTAGCTACATGCTACTAACACTAACAACATTGGCTGAAACACTACACAATCTGGTGAATGCATGAAGAACTTGTAGGACGCTTGCAAACACTGATTAGCTCATCCCAGTAAAATATTTTTACATCCTGATGGGTGGAGTCTATCCAATAAGGTCAATTAATATTTTCAGGTAATATCTGTCTTATAAAAGGAAGAACCAACCTCTGCCCTTGCTTCTGACCCTCCTGCCTTGCAGAAAATGCACCCCCTCACAAAGCACTTACCTGACACCTTGATCATTCTTGTCCTTGGTTGTCCTTCCAGCAGTAGACACAGCATCTCTGTTGTGCTGCCAGGCATGACAGCCAGTGGCCTATGACTGGCTCTGGTTGCTGGCTGGGACTTCCACTCCCTTGATTTCAGAGGAAGGTCCACTGCTGCTCTCAAAACTGCCTAATTGGTGGGAGATATAGTGGGCATGGCGCTGAAGAGAAAGCTCAGCTGTCTCGCCACCTTTCCAGCAAACAAGAAAGACACCCAACATTCAAAACAAAGATGGAGACATTGCAAGATATTGATGTATCAGGGAATCTGAGGATAGTGTGGGAAAATGCTACTGAGGTAGAAGATTGAAGTAAATTGTATAACACACTCAAGAGGCAGAATGGCCTATTTCCAAGGTATCGATGTTTCTATTTCTATCCTTCAAAATTACTTCAATGGCTGTAAAATGGTGTTGGATGTCCTGAGATCATGAAAGGTGCTATAGGAATGCAAGTTCTTTCTTTCTGGAAGTGCTGTTAATTACCTACCAGTGACTCCAGCTCCAGCATCTATTAACTAAGATACATTCCATAGTTAAATAGCTTGATTGCATTCATGAAGTTTAGCACCTTTGGTAAACCAGGAGAAAGTGAAGGCAACAGATATTGGAGATCAGAGTTGAAAAGTGTGGCACTGGAAAAGCACAGCAGGACAAGGAGCATCTGAGGAGCAGGAGCGTAGATGTTTCGGGCATGGACCCTTTATCAGGAATGTTGAGGGGGGGTGCTGTTGTGGGAAGCGGGCTCAGAGATAAATAGGAGGGGGTGGGGCTGGGTAGGCAAAAGGTGGATGCATGTTGGGGGTGATGGTGATAGGTCAGTGGGGAGGGTGGGCGGATAGAAGGGAAGGAAGATGGACAGGTAGGACAGTTCAAGAGGGCAGTGCTGTTTTGGAGGGGATTATCTGGAATGAGGTGACGGGAGGGGAGGGGAGGGGAGGAAACTGGTGAAATCAACGTTAATGCTGCGTGGTTGGAGTGTCCCAAGGCAGAAAATGAGGCATTCTTCCTCCAGGCATCAGGTGGTTTGGATTTGGTGGTGGAGCAGGCTCAGGACTTGTATGTCTTTGGCGGAGTCCTTTGGCAATCTATCAATTATTTTTGCCAGTGGAACTGTACCCAGAAGAAAAACAGATCATTATATTTAAAACCATGCGTTTATTTTCAAGGAAACTGTTTCGGTGACACAAACAGTCAGTGGAAAGATGAAAATAATTTATCTTGATTCAGTATCTCTTCCGAAAGACAGCATAGTATTCCATTCGTACTGCATTGGAGAGAATCCTTAATCACCAGATTTGTACCTGTGTTGAAGCTAAATATTACTGTAAATTTATAATTGGTCAAAAAAATTTAACACAAACCATTTTTGCTGGAAATTAGAAATTAAAACAGAAGTGGTGAAAATGCTCAGAAGTGTTGGCAGGAGCATGGGCATCATATCTTTCTGTAGACATTCCCAGGCCTGCTGAGCATTTCCAGCAGCTTCTGCCTTTATATATAACTGGCTACCTCAGTATTTTGTAAAATATTGCTTGCAAATGTTGCATAGAACTATAAAAATTATTACATGAATTACTATTAATAAAGCAGCTTCAACATCACGAAGGTTGAGCATGAGGACAGGGATAGAAATAGACAATATACTGACAGAATTGCTCAGGATGTTGTCCATTGACTGAACTTTAAGATAGCATGTTGTAACAAATTAGTTTATTATGGGAATGGGGGCCATAGTAATACATCCATCAAGAGCATCCAATTCTGACAGGTCCACCTTTCACCCTCTGGGTCTTCCCACTGCCATAATATGTAGCAAACTAACACTTTCAATACTCTTTGCTAACGAATTGCATTAATGCCATGATCTTGTATTGTTAACAATGTATTTCTTCCCTATTTGTTCCAAGCTTTCTTGCATTTACAAACTCTTAAAAAAATTGCAGATTAATTTATCTCACAATTCTGGCATTTTCACCCAGTACCCAGTACTTTATGATTGAACCGTGACTATTTCTGTAGAGCTAAGACTGGTCCTGACCTTCCCCAAAATTCAACATTTATGCATTTTCCATTCAGGATCAGAAGCAAGGATACTGGCTCTCAACTATTTTTACAGTAGTAAATGCTGTAAGATGTCATACAAAGGTCATTATCAGAAGTAAGATCTGCATTAGGTAGTGTTATGACAGGTGACTAAAATGCAGTTGAGAAGGTAAATATCTTAACATGGCCAGGAGAAGAGGCGAAGGAGGGAATTTAGTGTTTTGGTCCATAGCTGAATTTGTGGCTGATAATACTAAGATGTTAGAAAGAAGGGACAGGCAAGAGATCAGAATTAGAGGAACACAGATACCTTGGAGGGTTGTGAGCTGAAAGAAATTTCAGAGGTCTTGAACAGATACTAATTAAGTCAAATGATCAATTCTTCAATAACAATCTCAAACTTGCCATTTTATGACAGCATTCCAACATTTATATTGCTGCTACACAATCTGTTGTCTGCTTGGAACAGTGGAATGAGACTATACTGGTGGACACGGCAAACTGTCTGACTATAGGAATACACTCAAAGTAACAAGTTTGAAATTGCCATTACAAAATTGCGTATCAGATTTATTCAGGGTGCATTGACACACTGCTGGGATATGTTCTTGTTATTTTAATCTTGTAGCAGTTAACAACTTTGCACCATTTCTCCAGAAAATCTACAAAATGTATTTTGTTCATAGTCCTTTTGTTCTCCCACTTTGTGGTTTGAAAACTTGCCTTGCATGGTTATAATTGCACATGAACGGGTTTAAGGAAGAAAAGCACCCTGATAATGCTTAAGGATTGAGAGGAAGCACTAATGTAAGCAAGCAACATTTTTGTTTCGACAGAGTGAGCACTTTGTGGCCAGAAGCAGTATCAATATACACCGCAACTCTTAATCCCTATCGCAAATAACTTCCAGATGCACAATTCACCACCATCAGTCTGCTGGACCTGCCCTCCACAGATGGCACTCTATGAGGGGGGTCTGTGAGCAACATCGGGAGCATTTTACTAATCGTTCATTTCCAATCATCCTGAAGGGGAACTTTTTATTCATAAAATCTTTTTCATCTCTGTCTCTTTGATTAGGAGAGGAGATAATCACTAAGTCATGTGCTGTCATGAGAAGGGGCAAAGAAAAGGGATTGGTAGGGGGTCAGTTTTTAACATGTGCCTGACTGCAAAGAAACAATTTTTTTTTAAAAAGTGCAGAACAATAAGAGTCTTAACAGGTTCCAGTTGAGCATGAGCAGCAGTGCATAAATAGGAAAGTGTAGGATGGATTGGGCATGCATGATGAATCAAACTAACTCACTTCCTCAGTTGCAGCCATTACCCATGGAAGTGTGAGCTTAGAAATTTTTTAAAAATCCATTCAATTAAATTATGCTTGCTGGACAAACTGATCATCAAAGAGAAAATATTTCATTTGTGTCTCAATCTGCAGCATTTTCATTTTGTGGAAATTCTTGCATAAGAATCCTTCAAATATTATGTAAGAATTGTTTTAGTGCAATGTTTAGCTGCATATGACAAGTGTAAGGAGTTCACCCAATATCTACAATTCACCTCATTATTAAAACAGATTACTTCATCATTTGTATCATCAATATTCATGGGAGCTTCCTGTGTACAAATTGGTTTCGGAGTTCAATGGTCACTGAAATTGGAACAATTACTTCATGATAAAGTTTGTGGCAACCTCCTAAGACTGTGAAAAATGCTATAGAAATGCAAATCTTTCTTTCCTTAGCCAGTTCCCAAAAAGTATTGAAAGCATGATAAATGTAAGGTAAGAGATAGCTGATTGAAGGGTTCGGATGTCGTCACCAACTACAGAACAAAACTTATGACTGTTCATGAGCATTAAAAGAACTGCTGCCAAGAATAATTTCCTGTCTTAACTTTGCACCCAGTAGCTTGTTATTTGTAGAATAGAAGCGGAATAATTAAAAGCTTTTTTTTTCCCAACTTCATGTCTCATTGATATCTTTGGTAGGGTTTCTTGGTTGACGTGACACGACACACATGAAATAATACTTTTGTTTCAATCAGTATGGTAGCATATGACGTGATAATCTTGGTTTTCAAACTTCATTTGTGGTTTGCCTACCTTTCAAATTTGATGATTGTTCTGTGTTACAGATTGTTGAAACACCAGCTCCTTTTCATTCATTCAAATCTACAGATGGTGAGTGTTAGGAATATTTTCAAGTTCTATCTTGTTTACACCCAAAATAAATGATAATGGCTTCTTGAAGGGTAATTGACCTTCATTAGCTCTCCATCCAGCGAATGATGAGCTTAAAATTTTCATTGACAAGTTCCAACCCAATTTCTCCCCAGTCTGAACTCTATAACAAGGCCTGGCCCTATACTCTCAATGAACTCAGTATTCTTCCACAATTCTGAACTCTTCAGCATTTCCAACTTGCTTCACCTTCCACTTGCTGCCTAGATGACAAGCTTTGGAACTTTCTTCTCTCAACCTATCTTCTTCCTACGTGTCTCGTTTTTTCATATATTCAAGATCATTATGCAGAAAATCAATTAATTGATAATTATCACATTTGTAGGAGTTTTCTTTGTGAAAGCATGTTTCCCAAAAACTGTATTTCCTCCATAACAGTGACGAAAGGTTTTTCATCAGCTGTGAAGTGCTTTGGAACATCCTCAACTTGTGATGGCTAATGAACTAGGAACCTGAGCTATGTCACTCTGATTCTTCATACATTTGTGATAAAAGTGGAAGCAACAGGCAGAGATGGTTCTAGCTATGTTATTCGGCTATCAAAATGACTCCTTTTCTTAGGTAATGTCCAATTACACTGAACCAGATTTGTTGGGTCACAGGCTGAGTGAGGTTGACTTCACCCAGTGTTGCGACTTGACCTTGACTTTTCCTGGGATGGAAGCTTTAAGAATGTAGTCTCAATTCTGGCAATATTCCTGCTGTCAAATGTGAAGCTTCCATGTTATTCAGAATCAGGAATGTTCTCTCTTAAGCAACAAACAAAGCATTGATCTGTAAAGCTGATGAGATTGCAGATACAGAACAAGCAAATGATTTCAAAGTTGAGTTCCCCAAATTCTCAGGTTTGTGGGAGAATAAAGACACAGAATCACATACCCCTCCAAACATTTCCTTTCCATGTCCCTATCCAAATATCTTTTATATGTTGTAATTATACTCATCTCTACCACATACTCTGGCAGTTCATTCCATTTATGCACCAGACTTTGTTTGAAGAAATTGCCCCTCAGATCCCTTTTAAATCTTTCCCTTCTCACCTGAAAACTATTGCACACTAGTTTTGGACTCCTCTACTCTGCAGAGGATACCTTTATTGTTGATCTATCTACAACTCTCATGATTTTCTAAACCGCGATAAGGTGACCCCTCAGATTCCAAGGTTCCAGGGAAAAATATCCTAGCCTATCCTGCCTCTCCTTATAACTCAAACCCTCCAGCCTCAGTAACATTCTTGTAAATCTTTTCTGCATCTTTTCCAATTTAATAACATTTTTCCTATAGCAGGGTGACCAGAATTGTGCACAGTACTCCAAACGTGGCCTCACCACTATCTTGTACTGCCACAACATGACATCCCAACTCCTGTACTCAAAATGAAGTCAAGTGTGCCAAATGCCTTCTTTACCACCTTGTTTACCTATGTTGCCACTTTCAAGAAAATATATACCTGTACCCTTCACTCTCTCTGTTAAACCACACTCTCTAGGGCCCTACCATTAAATATGTGAGTCCTGCCCTAATTTATCTAACCAAAACGTAATATCTCACAGTTATCTGAATTAAATTCCATCTGCCACACCTCAGCCCCTTAGCCAACTGATCAAGATATCATTGTATGCGTAGATAACCTTCTTCACTGTCCAATAAACCACCAATTTTAGCATTATCCGACTCTGATGTTCTCAACCGAAATTGTTTATATAAATGCCAACAACAGTGGACCCAGCACCAATCCTTGTGGCACATCACTGGTCACAGGCCTCCAATCTGAACAACAACCAGCTACCACCACCCTCTGTCTCCTACCATCAAGCCAGTTTTGTATCCATTGACTAGCTCTCCCTGGAACCCATGTGATCTATCCTTACTAACCAGTCTACCATGTGGAAATTTATCAAAGTCCTTGCAAAGGTCCACGTAGACAACATCTACTGTTCTACCTTCATCTATCTTCTTGGTCATCTCTTCAAAAAACTCAAGCAGGTTTCTCTATCTCTGTCTCTCTCTCTGTTGTACAACTCTATGACTCTAAATTTGTGAGATACAATTTCCCACACACAAAACCATGCTAACTGTCCCTAATCAATACTTGCTGTTCTCTAATATTAGGAGCTAGCTTACACTCATATTTCATCTTCTCCCTCCTTATGTTAGTTGTCCTTTGTTGGTTTTTAAAGGCTTCCCAATCCTCTGTATACTTTCTCCTTTGCTTTAATGGCATTCTTGACTTTCTTTGACAGCCACCATTGCCTCATCCTCCCCTTAGTATATTTCTTCTTCCTTAGGATGAATTTCTGCTGTGTCTCCCAAATTACCCCCAGAAATTCCTCTCATTGCTGCTCCACCATCTTCACTGCTAGGCTACCCTTCCAATCAACTTTGGCCAGCTCTTGCAATGTGCCTTTGTAGTAGCTATCAATGCAATACAGCACTAATAATTTGAACAGCACAAATGTCACTGACATTGATGACCTGTTCATCTTCATTGGGAGATTTATACACCAAGAGCTCTTCAAATTGAAGAATTACAAAGTGTCCTGCAAGGGTGAAACAATCAGACCGATTGCCACATATCACTCACTCTGGAAATGAAATGATTTCTAATTGCATTCCACCGGTTGTTAACAAGGGGAAAAAAAATCATATTTTTCTCTTCTCTGTGAAGGTCAATGGATGAGTTGGGAGTGGATTTATTCCAGTTCAAAGAGTAGACCTTCATTATTATAATCGATTACTAGTCAAGGTGGATTGAAGTCAACCATTTGCACAGCACTACAGTAGATGCTGTAAGATAATCTACTCAACACATGGAATTATGGACATTATTGTATCAATCAATGGCCCACAGTTTGGTAATGAGCACATTAGGTGGTTCACTATCGTCAAGGTAATGGAGAAACTGAGCAAGGAGTTTGGACAATTCAATAATTACTGAAGAGAAGGAAAGATTTGAATCTTGCAGTACTAAGTTACCATCCCTTGCCAACACTGAATAGGTTATCAACATCAGAGTTACTTTTGGATAGGACATTGAGAACAGTATTTCCACCTCTTTCTCAGCCATTAATGTTACACGTTACACAGAAAATGATCACAAAAGAGTGAAACAGCACAAGGACTAGCAATGAGACAATCTTGCTCTAAACTTCAATAAAAGGCTCTGAGCACAAGGGATTGTTAAAAACCTCTTGTACAGAGCACAAGGGTTACTGGTGTGGGAGGGATAAGAAATCAACAGAGAGAAGGAATGCCTACAGTAAAAACACCACAACCGACACCATATATGATAAAAATGTGTCATAGGATTATAAGGAGAAATCAATCTGTTGTTATAACAGAACAAGAAACCAATAGAAACTGGAAACTATTCCTCAAATGAGGAGGAAGAAGAAAGATCTGCAACTAACCAGGATGAGTCAGATCCCAGACTGAAATTTGGCTTGATGGAACTTTGTTTATGAAATGATGGTGTCTCACTGCGACAAATGCATGCACGGTAGCATTCTTATGTTGAAGTTTTTTAAGCGATGGAAACATAGATATAATAGAATAAGCTGCAATTTACTTAGAACACAAATTTAAAGATTTTCAAACACAAGGTAACATTTAAATCCCATTTATCCCAAAATACTCCTTTATAGATCCCAAAATACTCCTTTACAGCTTCTCAAATCACCCTGTACAGTACTGAAAAGCAACTTTTATATGTAGTCACACCAGAGAAAAACCACCTTCTGTAACACCTCTACGGATTTAATTTCACTTTGACTTTCCAACCTGGAAAATCCAATAGCCTCTTCCTGCAGTTTTCATACATCTGAACCGAAACATTTCCAGCTTCAAATGAACTCCTTCAAAGTTTTCTCCCAAACATTACTGGACTGAAATCATTATAAAAGTCTTGCTACAAAGTAATCTGTTTTTACTATCTCCCCCCTTTCTAAGGAAGACTGTTTTATGAATATATCTTCAACCAAGATTCCTACAGAACTGCCCCAAACTGAAACCAATAAAAAAAGTTTGTATTCAAGCTATGAGAATTCTCCTTAAGCATAAGAAAAAAAAGACCAGAAATTTCTGACTGGAAATTTGATACATAATTGTTTACCTTGCTCATTGTAAACTCTCCTAATTTAAAAAGACATATTGATCCTGGAGAGGTTACATTTCTCAAACAATTTGTAAAGAAATCACCATGGCTACAGAAATAAATACCAGCAAACTATTAAGCACTTCAGATGTGCTGAAAAATCTATACATCACTGATTCAAAATTCAGAAAAACAACCTTAAAGATAAATGATATTAAAACGTATAAAAATTACATACTTACATGACTGGGAGACATATCGAATAATGTCATTAACATTAGAAGTATACATAATGATAATGAGAATGTAATAATGGTGTTTGAGTCACTTGGTAGATGAGGGAGAACTGGGAGCAGAAGTTCTGACTTAGTGTGAAGTGAGTGTGTGTAGAGATCAAGCTGTAAAGAAAGACTTATTGCAAAGAATTCGATAGATGCCAGCAACAAAAAAACAGCACTTGATCCTAACTTTGAAACATCTTCCTGGGTTAGACCTGAGTGCTGTCACTGCCATCATTGCTGGCTCAGCTCCTCTAATCTCACCTGTAACCCAGGACACTCACTGGATGCCAAACCTTCTGAGTGCTGCTGCACATTGTTGCTCTGTTGTACAATACATGTGTACAGAATAAACAAAAAGGTAGAGAAAAGAAATATAGAACAAATAGCGACCCAGGAAAGTCAGTTCCAGGATGCATGATGGAAAGCTAAATTCTGTGATAATCATGAGACCCATGGTCACCCCGTGCTGCCTTGCTACAGATTTTTAAAAGGCAGAGGAATCTAACTACTGAGGAAAAGATTGCAAACTCCAAAGGTGAGTCTCAGGAGACAGAAATGGGAGCAATAAAGATCTTTGCTTCAAGGGTCATTCCCTCCATCAAAAGATATTGGGACTTGGCCATTGCTACCTCAGGTCTTCCTTTACCTTTCCCTTATGCTCCTGACTGTTTCAAAATAACTGCATACTGCTGCAATAGAATGCGGTGTGTTCTCCAATCCAAAGGTTACTTTAGATTGGAGGTTACACTAGTTGGGCCCACTGGTTATGTTCCAGTTGAGCCTGCTACGCCCATCCTTGACTAACTTTATCAGTAGCATTCTCTATTGCCTTCTCCCTCATTTAGCTTCCCTTTAAATGCATCTATACTATTCCACTCAACTGCTCCCAGTAGTCTCGAGTTCCACATACACCTTGATCACTCTTCTGGTAAAGGCGTTCTTTAATTCTGAATTTCCTACTGGATTTCTTGGTGTCTGTTTAAATAGCTGCATTCACTTTACTGCACAACAGAAAACATTCTCTCTGCAATCACTCTGACAAAACGGCCTCTCCTCCTTCAGTCGTCTGTTTTTGGAAGAGACACATCCTGATCACACTTTGCCATCAGGTATAATCTCAAAGCCTGCTATTATCTGAGGAAATCTTTCTTGCACCGTCTGCTACTTCCATTTTTATAATACGGTGACCAGAACTGTATACAAATGTGATCTAACCATGATTCTATAAGATTTTGACATGTGATGGAGTAAAAGAAACCTCGAAGCATCCTTCCAAACTTATACACCAGGATCAATTTGTTATGATGTAAGTTTGAAGCTAACTTTAGAATTCACTCCTTTTCCAGGGACTCATTTCTGTTCAATATTCATTATGCATAGTCTGTTAGTCTGTTCTGTGCAGGCATCTAACCTGCCATGCACCTTCTTGTCAATAAAACCTATATTGTCTGATGAATTCATGTTCTGCCTTATAAGGTGAGTAAACCATGTCTCTCTGAGGGGAAATATTGAGGCTGACCACTCGGACAAGTGAAGTGTTTCTTAACTGAAAAGGGCAAGGGCATTAACTTAATTGTTGAGTATAAGTTTAAACTTGACCTTTAGTGCCAAAAAAAGGGGCCATCTTATGTTCTGGATCAACTTAAATACTACAATCTGTGGCAACCTCTCCTAGATTCTATTGTTCCAGAGAGAACCCCTGTGGGGCCTGGATTTTTATTGCTATTCTAAATTATCTGTGCTCTTTTTCTCACAGATGTCTTTGGTCCTTAAAAGCATTTAAGTTCTTATTTTCCAAGTGAACCTTAAGGTCAAAATCTTCCACTCTGCAAGGTGTTGACTTTCGTGATGGGAAGGGCATTTAATGATGTGGGATGTTAAATCTTGCCATCTTCCCAACCTCCTCTAGAATGAATTGAAAGACCAGGAAGCTCATGGTGAATGTCTCTGCCTTCCATTGATTGTGCTTCTTAGGTGCAAATTCAGTGCCAGGACAAGGGCTCAACCCATCACCACTGGGCCTAACCTATTTGAATGATAGCTCAAAATGTGCTGGCTGTTTATTACATCAGGGCTGTGGGGAGAATCATTCCAATAAATCAGTGCCCTCTTGAGGATATTGAGGATCTGGACATTGGGAAGGTGAGCATATGAACTGCTGACTTCCTTTTGGCTGGCAGCTCTTGCTAATCAGGATCTACACCCAGGGTCTCATTCCCATTTTCAAGCCTGCCCCTGCCTGATCTGTGTTCTTTTTGGCAGGTCTTTCCAAAAACAGGCAAAGCCGGTCTTCTATTGTCTTGCTGAGAGCCCTGATACCATAGCAACAATCTATCCTGGAAAACTAAAAAGTGGAGCAGAAAGTTTGAAATAATCCCACGTCATGTGCAGTTTGCTTACATAAGCTTTGGTGAAGGAGCAGGAAGATTTATTAAAATGACACCAAGGATGAAAGACTTCAAATATGAAAGTCAAGAGACTGGGAATGTCTGCCTTGGAACAGAGAAGCTTCAAAGGAGCTTCAAAGTGATACATTCTAATGTAAGAAGAAACTATGTTGGCAAGAGGGTCAGTAACCAAAGAACAAAAGGAAATCCACATTAATTAATGAGTAAATGAACCAGAGGGAGATGAGTATGCACTTATTGTTCACATAGAGTAGTGCTGACCTGGAATGCACTGCCTAAAAAGGCAGTAGAAACACCTTCAACAGTAATTTCCAAAGGAATACATGTTTGAAAAGGAATTGTTTGCAAGAAATGGAAGGTTGTAGAAATATTGGGGAAGGAATAAAGTATGGATTCCTGGGGAACTCTTCCAAAGAGCCAGCACAGTTATGAAGAGTCAGATGGTCTCCTTTGGTGCTGTATAATTCTATTACATGCTTCAATGAAATATATGCTCAGTAACCTCCTGTGAGGCTGAGATGACTGAGTTTTCTATTAATTAACATCAGCGGTGACCTGGTGGTACTATTCCTAAACTAGTAATCCAGAGGGCCACGGAATGTTCTGGGAATAGTGGAATTTGAATTCAATAAAACTCTGGAATTACAAGCCTAACATTGACCATCAAACTATTGTTAATTTTTAAGTTTCATTGAGTTTGACTACTTCCTTTAGGATGTGGGCTGCATATAACTCCAAACAGATTGTGATGTCTTTGCCTCTTAAGTGAAATGGCCTAGGAACCGCTACAAAGTCTCAAAAAAGCAATGAAACTGGATAGCATTAACTACAGCACCAGAGTCAACAATGGTAACACAGCCCTGTCGATCCAACTCCTTACCAACTGTCTCACAATATTCAACCAACTACCTGAGCATATTCACACTCACAGAATCATATCTGACAGACAATGCCCCAGACAATATTGACACCCTCCTTGGCAGAACAGACCCAGCAGAGATAGCAGCACAGTGGTGAACAGTTGGAAGCGAGTTACCCTAGCACTCTTCAACATTGTCTCCAGCACCCATGAAGTTTCATGGCATCGTGACAAACTGGGCAAGTAAATCTCCTGTCAATTATCATGTACTAGCACCAACCCCCGCTGATGAAGCAGTCATCCTCCATGTTGAACAAGGCACTGAGAATGATCAGAGAGCAGAATGTACTGCCAGAAACACATTAAAGACCAAACTGAGTCTCGAAGGATTTCACTGCTAGACTGGGTCTACAGCAGCTGTTGATGAAACCAACAGGAATGAAAACTATTTTTACCACATGCTCAAAATTTGCCTGCCGCAGTTTTTTTGTTCATAACAGTATCTATAAAAGTGACCGCCACACAGTTCTTGTGGAAAGAAAATCCTGTCTTCACGTTGATCCATCATGTTGTATAATATTGCCACTATAGTAAATTGGAGAGACTTCAAACTGGTCTAGGCTGGGTAGCTATGAGGCCCTATGTGTCATTAGTAGTGGATGAATTGGACTCCAACACAATCTGCAGTTTCATGCCTTGGCATATCTCCAACTCCATCATTACCATCAAGCCAGAAGATCAATGCTAGTTCAAAGAAGAGTGAAGGAGGTGCCCTGTGCAGCACAAAACACACCTAAAAATGAATTGTCAACCAAACAAAGCAACAAAACAGGATTACTTGTATGTCAAACAGAATAAGGAGCAGGTGATAGAGAGGGCTAAGCACTTCAACAACCAATGGATCAACCATGAACTGTGATGAACAATTAAACAATTTAATGGACGAGGAAATTCCACAAATACCCCATCCTGAATAATGGCAAAGTCCAGTACATCAGTGCATAAGATAAGGCTGACATATATGCAACAGTCCTCTGAATGGATGAGCCATTTCAGCCTCCTCCAAAGGTCCCAGCATCACAAGTGTCAGTCTTCAGCCAATTTCATTTACACCATGTGATATCAACTAACAGTTGGAAGCAATGGATACTGCAAAGGCGGTGGGTTTTGATGACATTCCAGAAATAGTACTGAAGACCTGTGCTCCAGAGCCTATTGTGTCCCCAGCTGGGCTGTTTCAGTACAGCTACACATTGACATCTACCCACATTGTGGAAAATTACCCAGGTTAATCTTACACACAAAAAATGGGTCAAAATTGATCCATCCAATTCCCACTCCATCAGTCTATTCAATCATCTGTAAAGCGATAGAAGTTGTCAACAATAGTGCTAGTAAGCAGAACCTATTTAGGAATAAACTGCTCACGATGCTTAGTTTAGATTCCCCTTTGGTATCTCAGTTCCTGTCTTCATTACAACCTCGGTTTAAATATGGAAAAAAGAGCTGAAATCCAGAGGTAAGTTGAGAGTGGCTGCTCTTGACATCATGGCCACATTTGACCGAGTGTGACATCGAGGAACATTAGCAAAACTGGAGTCAATGGGTATCAAGGATGAAACTTTCTGGTTAGAGTTGTACCTGACACAAAAAAAAGATGGTTATGGTTGTGGGAATTCAGTCATCTCGGCTCTGAGACATCACCGCAGGAGTCCTAGGCCCAACTATTTTCATCTGTTCCATCAATGGCCTTCCTCTATCACAACATCAAAAGTGGTGATGTTTGCCAATGATTGCATAATATTCAGCTCCATTTGTGACTCCTAGATACTGAAGCTGTTCATTTTCGACTGCATTAAGGTCTGAACAATGTCTCAGCTTGGACTGACAAATTGTAAGTAATATTTGGTGGTCATGCAGCATCAGAGGAGCAGGAAAATCTATGTTTTGGGCAAAAGGCCTTAATCAGGAATAGAGGCAGGAAGCCTCCAGAGTGGAGAGATAAATGGAGGTGAGGCGGTGGGGCTGGGGAGAAGGTAGCCAAGAGTACAATAGGTGAATGGGGGTAGAGATGGAGGTGATAGGTCAGAGGGGAGGGTAGAACGGATAGGTGGGAAGGGAGATTGGCAGGTAGGACAGGTCATGAGGATGGCGCTGAGCTGAAGGTTGGAACTGGGGTAAGGTGGACGGAGGGGAAAAGAGGAAATTGGTGTAGTTCACTCCTCCTTCCCACTGCCAATCTTCCTTCTCACCTATCTGCTCCACTCTCTTCTCTGACCTATCACCTTCATCCCCAACTCCATCCATCTATTGTACTCTTTGCTACCTCCTCCCCAGCTCCACCCCTCCGTCCCATTTATCTCTCTACCCAAGAGGCTCCTTGCCTTCATTCCTGGTGAAGGGTTTTTGCCCAAAACATCGATTTTTCTGCTCCTTGGATGCTGCCTGACCTGCTGTGCTTTTCCAGCACCACTCTAATCTAGACTCTGATCTCCAGCATCTGCAGTCCTCACATTTGCCCAGCAACTAAATTGGACTATATATATGTATTTGTGTGTGTACATATACACATACACCTACAACAGCAGGTCAGAAGGTACAAATCTTACCATGAGCAACTCACCTCCTGACTCCCCAAAGCCTGTACACTACCTACAAAGCACAAGTCAAGAGTATGATGGAATACTTCCCACTTACCTAGCTAGGTGCAGCTCCAACAACATTAAGGAAGCTTGACATCATCCAAGACCTGTTCAATTAGCTGCACATTCTATTACCAACACTCAGTGACAGTTGTGTGTACTATCTATAAGATGGACATCAGAAGTTCACCAAGTGCCTTTAGACAGCACCTTAGAACCATTGATGACTGCCATCTAGAAGGAAAAGGCAATAGACATATGGGAACATTGTTACTTGCAAGTTTCCCTCCAAGCGGCACGGTGGCACAGTGGTTAGCACTGCTGCCTCACAGCGCCTGTAGACCCGGGTTCAATTCCCGACTCAGGCGACTGACTGTGTGGAGTTTGCACGTTCTCCCCGTGTCTGCGTGGGTTTCCTCCGGGTGCTCCGGTTTCCTCCCACAGTCACAAAGATGTGCGGGTCAGGTGAATTGGCCAAGCTAAATGTAGGGGTATGGGTGGGTTGCGCTTCGGCGGGTCGGTGTGGACTTGTTGGGCCGAAGGGCCTGTTTCCACACTGTAAGTCTAATCTAAAAAAAAAGCCACTCACCATCATTGTTCCTTCATTCTTTGTCAAACGATCTGAAGGACTTGACTCAGTCGTGCTGAGAGGATGTTTCCCTTCATAAGGAATCTACACTAGGGGTACAGCTTAGAAATAAAGGATCTCCATTTTAAGTCAACAATTAAAAAAAATTCTTCTCTCACTTTTTCACTCAGAGGGTGGTGCGTGTCTGGAATGAACTGCCAGAAGAAATGGTGGAGGATGGTACAATTACAGCAATTAAAAGGCATCTGGATGGATGTATGAATTGGAAGGATTTAGACAGATATGGACCAAGTGCTAGCAAATGGGACTAGATTAATTTAGGATATTTGGTTGGCATGGATATGTTGGACCGAAGGGTCTGTTTACATGCTGTACATCTCTTTGACTCTGTGTCATGTAATGTACCATTTTACATTGTGTCACCAATGTAAAGAAAGCAAAATTTTTTTTTCCCTCCTTAAATCTAACTTTCTGTCCTTTTAAAACATTCCTTAGAATATACCTCTTTGACCAAAGTTTTGATTACTTCTCCTAATATCTCTTATTTTAATGTCCAGTTTTGTCTGATAAAGGGACATTCTATGCTAAAGATACCATATGCACCTAATTTTCATGTTGTTTCACATTGCCATAATATAGACCATTATTTTATGTTTTACATTACAGAATTCTTTTACATGTTCTAATAATAAAGATATATTTTCTTAGCTCATAAAATTGCCCAGTTTAACAAAAGATTGATCATCAAAACAGTCACATTAGCAAACATGAATGATAATGTACTCGCTATTGCTGTCATTAAAAGTAGTATTTTTCATGAAGAATCTTTGGTCAAATAAAGACATATTTCTATAGCACATTTTATAATGTCCCAAAGTACTTTATAATTAAGTAATACTCCAGAGGTCTAGTAATATGGTAATGCCAGATAGTCTGATGTTTATTGAGGAGTGTATATTATCCAGAACCTTGGAATAATTGCTCTGCTCTGCTTTGAAATAAGTTCTTTTACCTCCACCTGCCAGTGTAGATAGGGCCTTCAAGAAATGTTGCATCCAAAAGGTAACACCTCTGACAGCTCAGCTCTCCTGTGGTACTGCAATGGACTGTCTGCCTTGGTGTTCAAATTGCTGAAGATGGAATAGAATCATCTGATTCAATTGGGAGATTGATGCCATCTGAACTACAGCTGATCAAAGACAAAATTGAGATTAATAAACATGCAGAATGATTGCATTGCAACAAGATCATTCCCAATAACATTTTGTGGATCCTATCATAAGAAATGTTTATCCCAAATACAGGCCAAGTGATACTTTGCAGTGTTCGAAATTACACTCAGTCTTCTGAACCTACTCTGTCTAAGGTGGTGTGCATGAACACCCAGCCTCCTCAGATTCAGCCTAAAAGGTCCCATGGCATCTTTTTGAAGAGGAGTGAAGAATTATCCTTGGTATCCTGGCTAATACTTATGCCTCAATCAATCTCAAAAAGATTAATATTTATTAGTGCTTACTGTTTGTGAGAGTTAAGGTGCACACACTGGTTACTGCAATTCCTACATTACAAGTGACTGCACTTCAAAGTTCTTCATTAGCTGCAGTGTACTTTGTGACATCCCATGATCATGCAAGGTGTTAATGCATGTCTTTCTCTATTTTCCTTTCTGATTATTGAGGGCAGATTTACTGTGAATACAGCCAATATTGACTTTTTATTACAAGTAGAGTCATAACCCAAGGGTTAAATACTTCAAATTATACAAGACATTTCATCAACTATGTACTTTTACTAAACATAAACTATGATTAACATTGATTAAGATGTGCTTTGTGGATTATTGGATATTATCCAGTGATTAAGCTGTAAAGAATTAAGTCAATAATTTTCTAATCTGAAATCCCAGATAATTTGGTTTTTGTTTACTAAGGTATGTTTTATAGTCAAGACAGGCAAATGATTAGTTTTCAAAAGAGTCAGGGGATTAAATGTATGAAATGAGTTTAGCAATTTAAGATTAATGCCCATGGAGAGATAAGTTAGTAGACACTTGCTTTTATGGAGAAAGGAGGAATGCCTGCAGATTACAATTTTTGTAAGGAATATTTAACTCTTTACATTTATCTGCATCCACATGTTTTAGATTTACTCCCATAATAGTTCTCTTAAGGTCAAACAAAATAAATAATTTGTAGTAGAGAAGTACCACCAATTTTGCGCTATGAGGGAGGGTGGCTTTTTTTTTAAAGCCCTCAGGACTAAATGTGATAGAGAGGTCCTGTTTTCTTAGGTCTTCAGATATTGTTACATTCATTAACTTGGTAACATAAAGAAAATTAGTTGTTGCAACTATAGTCAGAGATGAAATCTCTAAATGGACCACTCTTTATAAAGTGGGTACATATTTTTAACATTTGTTACAGCTCTGAAGATTTTTACTTCTCTGACTGATTGCTGCACCTTCTTTGGGTGTCTTTGGGGTTACTCATTATTGGTTCAGATGTACAAAAGACAGAAAATCAGCTGGATGGTGTTTGCACAGAATCTATTCGGAAAATTGCACAGTAATAAACCAATTTTAGTGTAAACTAGTTCATTGGGCAGATTCATTGTAAAATAATGATGAACAAATAGAAGTGTGTGATTGGACAATAATGCATCCTTTTGAATTGTATAGTTCATGCCAGTGTACATGATTTACCTCTCCATAATTATTTATTTATTTATATATATATAGCATACAATATACAGCAATGCAGATAAAATGTGCATGGCATATATGTTACCAATAAAATAAAATGTACATAAACTACCTGTGATATTGCTTTACTCATTTTTTGGAATGTAGGCATCATTTGTAACGCAAGTGTTTAATGCCCATCTCTAATTTCTCTTCCAAAGGTAGAACTGAGCTAACTTCTTGTTTCATTGTAGACTGTGCACTGCCAGAGGTAGCTTTAAGACATTTACTCAAGGACAAGTAAAAATGGTGCCATATTCTCAAGTCAAAATATTGTTTAACGTGGAAGAGAAGTTGAAAATCATAATGCTATCCCATGTGTGTTGCCCTTGCTCTTTTAGGTGGTAAAGTACATTCACTTGAAATACATTCACTTGAAATACATTACGTAAATTATATTGTCTCATATACATGTATATTTTGTGGTTGTAATTACGAGATATTGGCAGCATATGCCAGCAACATTTTATGGAACTGACAGCAACTTCTGGTGTTAGCACATGAACAGTTCATCCTCCTTTTCAAGTTTATCTGATGTTTCTGCTGGTGATACCCTGTTCATCCACAGAGTGCACTACTGCAATTTGTGGAGATGCAATTTCAAAATAAATTACTGATTTTATTGGAACTTCAACTTATTATAGACTATTATCAGTCTAAAACTACTGAAAAGTGTTGTATTTAATAAGGTGGAATGGAGCTTTTAATGGCATATGAAACATAAAATATGCTGAGCAACCTTTCTTGCCCTGGAAAATAATATTTTATTGTTTGCAGTTTATCTTCTACCTTAATTCCTGTACCCCAATCTTTTTCTCTCTCTGTAAAATGATTAAGGTCTGAAGGGAAACCAGTGCTGTTTACTCTTAGTTTGCTGTCTGTGAGAATCCATTAATCAGATTGATTGCCCAGCCTGCTTGACGATGTCACTGCTCCTGGTGGACAAAGATCCTTAGAGCTAGTAGATGCAAATTGCCATTGCAGTTGGAGAATTCCACACTATAGAGCTTTCAGTGGGCAGAACCTGTCTCCACCATTGCAAATCAAAGAATACTGTATATTACAATATATAATATTTAATATACATAATACATGCTAAATATACAATGTATATTTATAGAATCCCTACATATGGAAAGCAAATGGAATCCTGGCATTTATAGCATTCCTACAGTGTGGAAACAGGCCCTTCGGCCCAACAAGTCCATACCGACCTTCCAAAGAATAACCCACCCAGACCCATTCCCCTGCCCTATATTTACCCCTGACTAATGCACCTAACCTACACATCCCTGAGCACTATATGGAATCCACCTAACTGCACATCTTTGGATTGTGGAAGGAAATCGGAGCACCTGGAAGAAAGCCACGCAGATACAGGAGAATGTGCAAACTCCACACAGACAGTCACCCAAGGCTGGAATTGAACCCAGGTCCCTGCTGTTGTGAGGCAGTGCAAGTTGTATATAACACAATATATCAACAATGTTGTGACAACTACAGGATGGGAAAGCCTGGGCTGATACCTACAAATTTTACTTTTGTATGTCCATATGGTTTACACTGGTCTAGATACTACAGGGACATTTTGCAACACACAAAGGAACACAGCTGTGCAGACACAGTAACTTTATGTGCAAATTTTATTTTCATTTTTAGAAAGCCTAATTCAAAATTAATTGCTGTTGATTTATAGTTGAGATGGTTTGATTTATAAAATGGACCTTCGCTTCTGAATTTCTTTCCACTTTTTGCAAGTGAAAATGTTAAGTATTTTGACTCTACTAAAGTGAACTACCTGAATGACTTAAGAATAGAGGTTCAAATCTGGGTGAGATTCCTTATTTCCAAAACAGAACAGACAAAAATTTGCCTCTTTCCATTCCAGGAATTTTTCCATCTGGCATTCTGATGCAGTGTCAATCTCAACAGATGAAGTCCAGCAGACCACAGCTAGCACTGGAGTGGAATGTCGCAGAAGCCATACCCAGTTATCCAGCAAAAGCTGTTGTATTACAGTAAATAAATAGTCTGAAGGTCTCAAAACCTCTTTGATAGCGATTGAAAGAATGATATGTAAGGTGGGTTGGCAGCTGGATCGGCGGGTGGATGTATGTAGTTATGTTTAGTAAAGCCTGTTAGTGTTCATTTACAAAAGTATGAATCTGATCTTAAAATAATTATCTCCCTAAACCTGTTCACCTCTCTATTTCACTCTCTCATCCTTATGGTGCTCACGGTAGCCTCTGACCAATCTTTAGGGCACTTATCCTAATATCTGATGTGGTTTGGTGCAAATCTTGACTGGAAATGCTACAGTGAATCATCTCGTATAGTTAAATTAATTATATAGGCACAAACCTTTGAGGAATAACACATTTTAATGATTTTGTGAATTCTGGGCTCTCCCACCAGGTCCTGAGGCCATGGTGTCAGGGTGGGAAGGAGGGCAGGAAGGGCTATTTAAGTTGGGTTTGTGGATAATTAAACAAAGCACCCAAGCCTCTTCCAGTTTGCGAGATTCTACGCTCCACTGATTAGCCGAGAAGGATTTACAATTGTGATTACTTCTCCCATTAATGGCACTGGTGGCAGAGGTTTGAGGATTGCATCATCTGTCAGCACTCAAGTGAAATAATGTTGTTCTGTTAGACATCAAACAGTGGGGACCAAAATATGCAGCAAAACAAAAACAGTGTACATCATGCAGAATTGCCTTGGCGCGCAGGTCATTGGTGATTTCATTTGTAAGTAATGTTTTGATTGTCACAGATTATACGTTTGCTCTCATCCCCTTGACATTTGTTGTACAGCTGGATTGATTCTTGTGCTCTGGTATGAAAAGGTCACTTTGATCAATGCAGTGTAATTGGCACTAAATTAGGATCATATCAGGTTATTTTGCCATTTAATGATGAAATATTAAAGAAAAAGAGGACTGACTTTGTAGCTTTTGAACCACGCCTTAAGGACCCTCAAGATTTGTATTGTAGGCTAATGAAATCTGAAGATATGAATATTGTACTACAATAATGAGATTGCAAAACTTGTTTCAGATTCTGCACTTGAGAGAAATTCAGCCATTCAAGACCAAGGCAGAAGAACACTTGGGAGGCTTTAAAATGAAAGAGCGAGGCATTGCCTGAGCACAAGATTAAAATCTTAGTTTAATATTCCTCTTCAGTTCCTCTATTTTTAGCTGCATTGAACAATATTCAAATGGCTTCAAATGAGGAATATTCAGTCATTCAATTATTATTCTGAATAACATCATTGTATACTCGTTATCCAGTGCATTCCAATTTAATTGTGTATATAATGTATGGCACTATACTTTCTAGTGGGTGAAAATTTAAAGCTGTTCTTTCCTGTCACAATCTATGGCATGGACACACTATGACCCTTCACTCCCGACCACACTGAAATGGATGCTTAATTTCAGGTCAATTAACCATTTGTAAATATTTTCTGGGGTCAAGACTGTCAGCTGAGGAATAAGCCAATGGGTACCATCATGTTGCCTGGACTCCTGACTGCTTTGGAGGGTGTCCATGATGTCTCTATTGTAACACAAATGCCCACAAGAATGGGATAGGGAGCATCAAGTGGCTCTCACCATCTACTAATCTTCAGTAAGCAAGAACCTTTAAATGGTTTATTGACCTTCTTTCAATGAAAAGAATCATTTTGCTCTTCTGTACTGCCTGTCATGACCTCAGGACACCCAAATATACTCGACATTCAATGAAATTTTGTTTGGACCTTCACACCCACCTTTATTTCACTTTAGAACATACATCAGTGCAGCAGCACAGGAACAGGGCCTTTAAACCATCATGTCTGTGCTGACCATATTGCCATTCCAAACCAAACCCATCTGCCTGTACAATTTTCCCTCTCTTCCCTGTCTGTTCATATCTCTGTTGAAATGCATCTTAAACATTGCTATCATCTCTACCTCTGCCAGCTCCCCAGCAGCACATTCCAGTTACCTACCTCCCTCAATGTAAAAACCACTTGCCTCGCACTTTAAACTTTTCCTCTCTCGCCTTAAGCCTATGGCTGCTAGTATTTTATATTTCCACCTTATCCATCCTTCTCATAATTTTATTTATGTTTCCATTAAGTCACATCCTCAGCCTCTGATGCTGAGCCCAAGTTTCTGCAACCTCTCCTTATAGCTAATACATTCTAATCCAGGCAACATCCTGCTAAACCTTTTATATCCTTCCAGCAATGAGAACTGCACACAGCGATCCAAATGTGACCTGACCAAAATCTTATCCAGTTGCAATATGACCTACCAACGTTTATACTCAATGCCCTGATTGATAAAGGCAGCATGCCATGGGCATTCTTTGCCATCTTATCCACCTTGTGTTGCCACTTGCAGGGAACTTGCAAGATAGCTCTCTGCATATCCTAAGGGTCTGGCAATTTACAGTGTACTTCCCTCTTGCATTTGACCTCCCAAAACGTTGTAGGTTAGTGAGGAAGTGTGGAATGATGAGAAGGCTAATTAGTAACCTACTGAACTCCTTCCGTGGTCATAGAGTGGAACGTGTTTGAGTGACTGGAGTGGAATTTGAACCCATGACTGATGGAATTGGAGTGAGCCATGACTGACACTAAACAATGGGGAAGAAAAATCTTTTTATGGAGCCACACAATTTGCTCAAGAGATTCAAGCCAGGATTTCTATTTAGGCCCCACTTATTGATTAGGACTTTTTCACTGATAGACTTCTGTGGATTCTTGTCCCTCAACTTCCAGATTGATCATAACATTCTTGTTTCCAGATCGAAAATAAATACACTGCAACAGCAGAGATTGTGACAGCTTGCACATTCTACATTCTAATGTTCAAAAGCTAATCAATATATTTAGATTTGTTTAAAAACAAGTTCCAACAGAGGTTGGAAGTCATCTATTTCAAGCTATCTGCCAATGGTTCTGCAGTATCTTTGAGCCTCTGCTCATCTGCTTCAATTGCCTCAATCTCAAGCCTTTCCTCCTCCACCACTATATGTCAGCTTGCTGTGATGTAAAACTGTAGAGGGCCTAATGTGCTGGAACGACTTTAGACACAATGCCTATTGCACCGAGCATCTCAGTTGACCCAAACACTTTCTTTTCGATGTATCCACAGCTCACTCCATTGTAATGTAAGTCTTGATACGAACTCCATCGTAGAGGTCTTGTTGAGCGGTGGGAAGCATTCCTATCACTGAGCCAGATGATGCAGATTCGAACTCCATTCCAGCATTAAATGGGAAGGTGCATTCATAATATAACCAGCAAGTTGGACATCAATCTATGAATCCTTCTAACATGTCAACAACAAGTGTGAGAGTGGGAGAGTTTCCTGGTCAGAGATGTGAGGGAAACAGCACCGGAGTCTCTCCCATCACTATCCATTGCTCCATACAGCAACATTCATGGAGAAGTGCCACAGCAACTCAGACTTTCCAAGTGAACTGTGACTCACCATGAGCTGTATTGCAGCAGACCTGTGCTACAATGGTATCTTTGGGGGGTCATAGAGCTGGCAGTACTGGGGAAGCCCTTATCACAAATTGCCATCCTCAGCTTATTCTTGATTCTGAAAGTATTTAAAAATACTAGATTGCTGTAGTATGAAAGAGTTAAGACAATTCCTGCATATGTAGAATTATCATGAAGAAAGCTGCCCTGTGGCTATTGCACACTCCCCCAATAGACCATTAACAAAATCTAACATTTACATAGCACTGGTCCTTTTTCCACAATGCTCACTCAATGCTCTGCAGCTACATTTGCTCTAAAGGCTTCCAATCCTCCAAGACGTTGCTTTATTGATTGTCATGGCTGAAAGTTTTCCCTAACATAACCATTGTAACTAGCACTGCCAGGCTTCGTGTCCATGGCCTCGGGTTTAATCGTGGCCTGAATTTGAAAGGCACTAGATGAAAAATAATGAGTTTCTATTGACTGGGCAATCAGTCCTGTTGACAGCCAGCAATACAAAACCATGACAGAGTGATTGACACATAATGTCTCAATGGCTAGCTTTGCTAAAAATAAATTAACATCAATAAATTAACAACATGATGAAAATACACAGAAGTGGTCTGTATGACCTATAACCCTTGATGACACTTCGGATCAGAGGGATAATATTCTAGCTTTCATGCATAATATTACATCAATTCAAATAGGTAATTTTATTGTTTTAAATTGCCATGACAGATGAAAGGATGCATGTTGGATTTTGAGCATGTACCTGATTCATGGGCCAACTTTAGGTCCATTCATTTTATTAGACAGTCTGTTTTTTTGCTTTCTTGCACCCTCTGTAAACTCATCTCAAACTTTGCAATCTATGTCCTTCTCACACCAAGTTTAATTCATCAATCACCCTTGTGCTCACCGGTTTACTTTGTTTCCTAATAAAGGAAAGCCCTGATTTTAAAATTCTCATCTTTGTTTGAAATCGCTGGATGGACTTGCCTTTTCCCAACACAGTAATACCATTCAGTTTTGCAAACCTCCAAGATCCTTGTACTCCTTCTGGCTTCTTGCACACTGCTGATTTTCATAGCTTCACCATTGGTGATCACACCTTCAACTGCCAAATTCATAATCTCTCTAATTCATTTGCTAAAACTCTTTGGTTACCATTAGGCCACCTTTTTATTCCAGATTTTTATTCAACTCGAATTTCACTATCAGCCATGGTGGGATTTAATCTCATGTTGGCCTAGGGTTCTGGATGTCTAGTCCAATCATATTGCCATAATGTCACCCCTTCCCAAATGAATCATATTATACTAGTATGAGTTGAGAGATCAAAGGAAAAAATAACATAATGCATTTCTTACCATCAAGGTAGGCACCAACAAGCCCCAAGAAGAAATTCAGGAGAACCTCCTTTTCCCAGAGATTTGTGAGAATTTGGAAATTCCCATTCATGGATGTATTTAAGGAAAAACTAAATATGTATTTGGGATAAAGAAATAAAGGGTTATCTGGATAGGTTGAGGATGACTGGGTGGAGGCTTGTATGCAGCATAAATACTGACATAGATCAGTTGGGCCAAATGGCATATTTCTGTGATATTAATTCTAAGTGATTAAATGTACATTGAATCATTATTGATCAGGATGAAAACTGCTTAAAAATAAAGGCTGCATTCTCCAGTTTCAATAGTTAGGAAGCAGGACATTGCATTCATTAGCCATTTCACAAATTGGAGCATTGTTTCAATGTCAGTTCTTGAGCCCAAGCATCTGAGCTCTGAAGAAGATGTTTCTTGCATTGGTGCCTTCACACACTCACTGACTAATAGTGGTAAATGTAAATAATACTGCTAAGTGCTAATGCGATCAGTGTATAGGGTGCAAAAGGAACTCAAGAAAGGAAAGTTCAGAGTGCTATCCACTGAACTAAAGCTAGTCTAAATTCAACAGAAAAGTAAGTGTCTGGACAGGTGCCAGAGGCCTTCTCTGTGAGGAGCACAGTGAGCATAATTTTCTCCTCTCTGCAAGTGGCAAAAGAGGGAGCAAGAAGGGGAAATAATTCAGTGATTTGGCCCTGGAGAGAAACGTGTCCTGTTCACAACTCCTTACTAATTAAGTTCAAGGTGAGAAGGTCCAAGGGTGATCTATTTGCCCCAGTACTAATTAAGGCCACTAAGTGGTCATTCCAAAGGCTTAAGAGCTTTTCTGCATCACCTCTTTGATCTGGTTTTCTTATTCAGTTTTCCCAACATCAAGCTTGTTTGGCACGTTTGGTAAAGTGGGATGCTGAAAATGAATAGACGAGTTGTGGCGTTAACAATGAGCATTGTTTTTAGTCAGTTGGAATCTCACCATGCTGCTTTTGAAAGTATTGGGACAAAAAAACTGCAGATGCTGAAATCCAAGGTAGTCAAGCTGGAGGCTGGGAGAACACAGCAAACCAGGCAGCATCAGAAAGTGGAGAAGTCAGGGCTGAAGACGGGTTACACCCGAAACATTGACTTCACCACCTCCTGATGCTGTCTGGCTTGCTATGTTCTCCCAGCCTCCTGCCTGTCTACCTCTGAAAAGCATAGAAGCTAACCTGAGTTACTCCAGACCTCAAGGTGGGTGTCACCACACTTGTAGCAAAATTCTGCCATGCATCTCGCATTGCTCACTTTGCTCAGTCCTGATAGAATTCCATTCATTGTGAATTTTGATAAACATCAAATATATACACCACATAGGATTATATAGAATACACAGTGCAGAGCATGCAGTGCTGTCCATTCTCTATTCAAGCAAATTCAAGCCTCCTCGTGACTTACTTCTATTTCACTTCACCATGATGCAGAGGTGTCAGTTTTAGACTGGGGTGGACAGAGTTAACACCGGATTATAGTTCAGCAGGTTTATTTAGAAGTACAAGTTTTTGGAATGCTGCTCCTTCGTCAGGTAGCTAGTAGGGCAAGATCATAGAGCACAGAATTTACAGCAAAAGAAACACACACACACACACACACACTCAATCTCTCTGTCTCACACACACACGCGCACGCAAGCACACACACACACACACACACACACACACACACACATATGGGTCAAATGGGTGAATTTGCATTGCAGATTCATATTTGCAGATACATTCTATTTAGTTCAAAAAGTACATTATCTGTAGGCGGTCAGTCCATGTGGCATTTTATAAATTCCTACTTTGGAAATAGAACAAGTCTGATTCAAGGTTTGAATACAGACAGACTCTAACCTTTAATGCATTGTCTGAGCTGAGATGTCACCTTTTTTCTATAAAATCTTCAGTTATCTCAGGAATGTGACTTGAAGGAAGGCCTTGGATTAACATATTAATGAATCAAAGCCTGCAACCCATTCTAAGTGATTAAGACTTAACAGTAATCAAGGTTTGTTCAGTACATCACATCAATTGTATGACACTTTGATCTTTTACTGTAAATTCTGTGTCCTATGATCCTGCCCCACTAGCTACCTGACAAGCAGTGTTCTGAAAGCTTGTACTTCCAAATAAATCTGTTGGACTATAAACTTGTGTTGTGTGATGTTTATCATCATCATCACAACCTTCCCTCTTGTATGCTGATCTGGCTTGAGTCACCTTTGCGTGTTTTGCTTTTGATTTACTGTATGAGCTGTGTTTTGAAACTGTGTGTTTTGAGTTCTGAGTTGAAAAGAGTTCTGGTCTCTACCTCTTATTTTGGGCAGAGGTGGGTATTGCAGATGCTGGAGATTAGAGTCAAGATGAGAGTGGTACTGGAAAAGCACGGCAGGTCAGGCAGCTCCAATTAGTAGGAAAATCGACGTTTCGAGCAAAAGCCTTTCATCCGGAATGACTTGACTTTATGCTCAGTCCACTAGAGTGCAGGGTTCAGACTTCTGATGCATAGATGAGAGTGGCACCCACTGAACTTTAAAGCAGCTGTCAGCCTGATTTGCACAAAGATTTGCCGTCTCACATCTTCGGCAAGTTTTGTTTCTATTCGGTCTTTCCCTTGATAGGATGGCTCTTGTTGGGTAGAGATCACAAGAGCAAGCTGGTTGTAAACCACGAGGATTTCAGTTGGATTGCTGATTTCAGCCAAGAGTTAGAGATCCTGTCATCTCTGAAATACTGAATGCCTGCCCCTTGACATTCAAAACTTTGTCACTTTCATTCCTGTCATTCCTGATGAAGGGCTTTTACCCGAAACGTCGATTTTCCTGCTCCGGGGATGCTGCCTGACCTGCTGTGATTTTCCAGCACCACTCTCATCGTGACACTACCTCTAATTCTGTCAGCTGCAATCCCCACAACATCATATCGAAGGAAACCTTTGACATTAATAGTTGAATCACATACTGCTATTGACATTATCAATATGCCCTTCAGGAACAGAAGATTTATTTTGCTCTATTATCACGATGTCCATCTGTCTTTCTCCATGAAACCAAATGTGTCACCGCAATAACCTGTAACACATCTGATGAGATATTTATAGGGCTCAGTTGAAAACTTTCCCAAAAGTGGTTGGGATCACCCCTTTAGGAATCAGATCTGTGGCTTTGTTGTGAAATACAAATGTCATAATAAAAATGTTGTCAAAAATTGCAGCCAATTGTCTTCTAAGAAAATTCCATTTAATTTCTAATGTTCAGTATAATTTTGGGTCACAGGTGAATGACTCTTTAAAAAGTTAGTATCATTTGAGAGATCTTGTCCAGTTTTGACAGAGTTAGCATCTCTTTTGGCTTTTCACATAGCCAGCCACTTAAGTGGGAAGGGAACTCTTTAACTGGGATATCCCATTTCTCTGCCCCATAGTGACATGGCATAAACTTCGGATCTTGTTTTCCGAGTCAGCTATGCCAATTTGATTTTTAGAAGGATATTATTTCTAGGACGATCTTCAGAGGCCCTGTGACTCAGAAAAGGTACACGGAGCAAACATAATACCATCTAATTTTGGATCACCATAGAAGTTTATTTTCTAGTGTACAACTTATCCTATTTCTATGAACTGTAATATTTAACCTATTTCAAATAAATCAGGCTGACAACTGCTTTAAAGTTCAGTGGGTGCCATTCTCATCTCTGCATTGGAAGTCTGAACCCTGCACTCCAGTAGACTGAGCACAAAATCAAGGCAGGCTCTCCCTTTGTGCAATAATGAGGAAGTGTTACGATATCAGAGGTAGCCTTCAGCTCCACCATTGAACCACAGGGAAAATACTGCTCTCTCAAGTGAACATAAAAGAGAACAGAGTCTTTTAAAAAGAACAGGAAAGTTATCTTCAGTGCCCTGGTCAAAACAGACTCTTCAATCAACATTACTAAAGTAGATTGTCTGATTACCATCACATTGTAGCCTGTGGGAGTTTACTGTGTGCAAATTGGCTGTTGCATTTCGTACATTTCATTAAGATATCCACTTCAGGAGTATGTCATTGGTTGTAAAGCACTAGGTGTCACAAGAAGTGATTTGGAAATTTTTTTCCTTAACATTGAGCAAAGAGGAACTTAATGGTCATTAAAATATTGTGGGAATTAGAGTACAATGCCATTGCACCTTGTTGGATTATTTGACCACAAACAAGTTCCAGGCTTCTACTTACCTTCTATGTCTAAAGACATTAAATTGTGGTTCATGATCCTCCCTGATTGTATTCATTTTCCTTTGTGCAAAGAAATTAGCATCTTAGCTCCATTCAGATGAATATGCAAATACCTATCAAGGAAACTGATGTCATAAAATTTATTATGTCCTGTCTATGTCGCCAAATGGTTCAGTGTATCTGTGCTGCTTTACTTAAAGTAAGTGAAAGAATGATTGGCAATTTTTTCCTTTCCTTGGAGTGGGGATTCTGCATTCAAACGGTGAAACCTGTAACTTTCAGCCTGGCAAGAGTTCATATTTTTAAAATGGTCATTGCCTGAACCATTAAATATGTTCGGTAAAATGGGATGTCCTTCAACATTCACACACAAGGGCACAGACTTAGAGTAAATGGAAGATCCTTTAGAATGGAGGTAACAACATACTTCTTCAGCCAGAGAGTGGCGAATCTATGGAATACATTGCCACAGAAGGCTGTGGAGGCCAGTCATTGTGTATATTTAAGACAGAGACAAATAAGTTCTTGAGTATCAAGGCATCAAGGGTTACGGGAGAAAGACGGAGAATGCGTTTGAGAAACTTATCAACCATGATTGAATGGCGGAGCAGACTCAATGGGCCAAATGGACTAATTTCTGCTCACATGTCTTATGGTCTAGTCAAACCTTGGGTTTAAACTGTAGCAATCATTTAATCCCAGAGAGCACTGTTTCTCTCCTGTTATGGATGTTGAGTAAAGAGCAGATGTTATTTAATTTGTTATATCCAATTTAACTTTGTATAGACCTGCATAACCCAAGCTTGAAGTAATAAGGGCTCTCAGTGTATTGAAGGCTGCAATTTGAGGATGGCTTCAGTGTCTATTTTATTGTCTCAGTTATTTGGGTCACACATATTTGTAGGATTTCTTTATTCTTGGGTGTTACAGGTTATATTTGTTTTGCTGCAATTAGACACTGTACGCCTCTTTGCAAGTGTGTAAATGTGATGCAAATAATTTGCAAATGAGAAGCAGAGTTTTCCCATTTTCCATTAAAGTGTATTTGAGTGGGATTCATGGTGCCATGGGCCATCTTGGCTCACAACTACTTTTCTCATGGTCTTCACCTCATTAATTATGAAACCAAGCCCTTCAATGTCTTTCTTGTGGAATCCCATATGGCTGGGGCTCACCAATACCCAAACCGTTGGCCATTCATGCTGCTGGCACCATATTTAAAACCCAATTGTATATCTCCTCAAATACTGCAAGCTAGGAAATGCTCCTCACTATGTGGTGCTTGACCATTATCACTGAGGGCATGGACCATTCAGGCAATCCTATTCTCTGCTTTGTGGACAGGCTCCTGGAAGTGTTGGAGGTTGGGATGGTAGAAAGGAGGGCCATCCTTTTCTTGCAAACCACACCAAGAGAAGCCACTCCATCAGACCAAGGCATCCTGGACACTGATTGTAGCCAGGATCACCAGGAGAAGTGTGATATCCAGGGAGTTAATGATCTTCCATACTCCACTACGGTAAGTGCCAACTTTTCTCTCTGCTACCTCACATTCCAAGGCTATCACTCACTCTAACTGCACACTTCTATTACCGAGGTTCATGGACCATATGCCCACTCAATGTTCATGTTCACCTCAACCTCACCAGCTAATTCCAAGCCCTTCCTATCCTCTTTGTTTCCTATTAACTCACTGGGGATACATCAACCCAAACCCTCTGCCCCATCCCCTTATTTTAATCCTGTATCAACACAAATAGCCCTCTCATTGAGTTCCAGGAAATACTGGTCTACAGCCTGGACAAAGGGACCCAGATCAGCATGGAGAGTAGCAGACCCCATTTTCTTTTGAGGAAAAACTACTCAATTTGGTCAGAGAAGAGCAGGAAAGGATTGGAGAGATCACAATAGCAAAGCAACCCCAAAAAGCTTCATTGTGCTGTGCTGCTCTCCTGTTACCACCAGTGCTAATACAGTCTTTGTCTGCTCGTGAGGTGGAGGTGCCAGTGTTGGACTGGGGTGGACAAAGTTAAAAATCACACAACACCAGGTTATAGCCCAACAGGTTTATTTGGAACCACCTGCACAAGCTTTTTTTCCCTCAATAATAATTAATTCCCTTTGTTCTCTAAAGCAGACCCCAGGAACACCCAGTGAAAGGGAAGTAAGGAAGGAAAGGGAAGCCACTAATCCCTCAGAGGATGTACTGGCAAGGTTGTCTCCTGTATCCTCCACCAACTCAGAGACTTTCACCTGGGTCTCGCTATCTTGAGATTAGACTCAGGAGCACAATCTGTCTGTGTGGAGTTCTCCCTGTGTCTGCATGGATCTCCATCTGGTGCTCCAGTTTTCTCCCACTGTCCAAAGATGTGCAAGTTAGGTGGAATAACCATGCTAAATTACCCATAGTGTTCAGGGACGTGTAGGTTAGGTGCATTAGCCATGGGAAATATAGGGTTACAGGAATAGGGTTGGAGGATGGATCTAGGGGAATGATCTTGAGGCGGTTGGTGTGGACTTGTGTTGAATGGCTGTTTTCCACACAGTGGAGATTCTATATTAAAAAAATGAACACATCGCTGATATGTCTCTTCAGCTGGTTGAGGTAGAAATACCCAAGGTCTCTGAAACTAAGAGAACTACTGGAGACCAGGCACTGACTCAACATTCGACAAAGGCTGATCCTATGATTTTGACATGAACGACTTGGTCAAAATGTGCAAACAGACACAGAAAGCAAGTTTGACAGAGACATTTGGTAAGATAGGTTGTGGGATGAAAGAGTTTACTGGTATTATCAGTGCAGTGCCGGTTTCAGCATGCACGTCTGGATATCTCATGGACAGGGTGACGAACATCAAGGAGGCCCAGTCCCAACACTTTTAGTGCCTGCCGCATATGGTCATGGACTTGCAGTCCATAACTCAAGCCTCAAGTGGTCAGCATCAATGACAAGAAGAGGTTAGAAACTTCACCCTTGGTACACCTTTCTATCTGGGAGATACGATGGAAAATGTACGCCACCAGTACAGATGAAGAGCCATGCACATAGAAAACTTGCCACATGCGACTCCGCCCCCCTCCATCTTGCAATGCTAAAGCCTGCAGAAGTCCAAGCCAGCGAGAGTGATCCTGCCTGCTAGAGATGAGCAATGCTTGGCCATCTTTTTCATTCTTGGGATGTCTGAAGAGGCTGCTTATCTCTCACATGGATGCAACTTAATCAGGTAAATATAACGCTAAGCAGACATTTTAAGAGTGCAAGCTATATCTACAAAAATACAATGTTATCTCCAATATGTCTGCAGTATATTTTTTCTTCATCACCGTCCAAGTGAAGGCCCGACTTCCGCAGTAAGCATGGAGGGGGCCTGCTCTGTAGTTGGTCTTTAAGGCCTAGAAGCCTTCAGCCTCAAGTGCCCAGGACTGCTGAGAGTGCCTTGCCCATGTGCAGGCAAAATTGCAGCTCTCCTCTCCACCAGCACCTCCAAGTCGCTGCCCACAAGTAGGTAGCTAATTCACCTCTTTGGGCCATTTCCTTCGTGAAAGTGGTTATGCGCCTTAAGGTGAGGGCATTCCCTGGTCTGCAGCATCCAAAGTATGGTTAGATTCCCTACAGTGTGGAAACAGTCCCTTCAGCCCAACAAGCCCACACCAACCCTCTGAAGAGTAACCCTCCAGGACCATTTCCTCCTGACTAATGCACCTAATACTATGGGCAGTTTAGCATGGCCAATTCACCTGACCTGCACAAACAATCATAGAGTCATAGAGATGTAAACAGATCCTACGGAAACAGACCCTTCAGTCCAACTCGTCCATGCCGACCAGATTTCCCAACTCAATTGCGTCCTACCTGCCAGCACCTGGCCCATATCCCTCCAAATCCCTCCTAATCATATACCCATCCAGGTGCCTTTTAAATGTTGCACTTGTATTCACCTCCACCACATCCTCTGGCAGCTCATTTCCATACACGTACCACCCTCTGTGTGAAAAAGTTGCTCCTTAAGTTCTTTTCATGTCTTTCTCCTCTCACCCTAAACCTATGCTCTCTAGTTCTGGACACCCCCACCCCAAGGAAGAGACTTTGTCTATTTATCTTATCCATGCCCCTCATAATTTTATAAACCTCTATAAGGTCACCCCTCAGCCTCTGACACTCCAGGGAAAACAGCCCCAGCCTATTCAACCTCTCCCTATAGCTCAAATCCCCCAGCCCTGGCAACATCCTTGTAAATCTTTTCCGAACCCTTTCAAATTTCACTATATCCTTCTGATAGGAAGGAGACCAGAATTGCAAGCAATATTCCAACAGTGGCATAACCAATATCCTGTACAGTGCAAAATGACCTCCCATCACCTGTACTCAATACTCTGACTAATAAATGAAAGCATACCAAACGCCTTCTTCACTATCCTATGTACCTGCGACTCCACTTTCAAGGAGCTATGAACCTGCACTCCAAGGTCTCTTTGTTCAGCAACACTCCCGAGGACTTTACCATTAAGTGTATATTCCTGCTAAGATTTGCTTTCCCAAAATACAGCACCTCGCATTTACCTGAATTAAACTCCATCTGCCACTTCTCAGCCCATTGGCCAATCTGGTTCAAGATCCTGTTGTAATCTGAGGTAACTCTCTTCGCTGTCCACTATACCTCCAATTTTCGTGTCTTCTGCAAACTTACTAACTATACCTTTTAGGCTCATATCCAAATCATATATATAAATGATGAAAAGTAGTGGACCGAGCACTGATCCTTGTGGCACTCCACTGGTCACAGGCCTCCAGTCTGAAAAACAAACCTCCACCACCACCCTCTGTCTTCTACCTTTCAGCTAGTTTTGTATCCAAATGGCTAGTTCTTCCTGTATTCCATGAGATCTAACCTTGCTAACCAGTGTCCCATAGGGAACCTTGTCGAAAGACTTACTGAAGACCATATAGATCGTCTTTGTCACTTCTGCAAAAAACTCAATCAAGTTTGTGAGACATGATTTCCCATACACAAAGCCATGTTGACTATTCCAAATCAGTCTTTGCCTTTCCAAATACATGTACATCCTGTCCCTCAGGATTGTCTCGAACAATTTCCACCACTGGGGCTTGTCCTTATCACCTTCCTTAAACAGTAGCACTACATTAGCCAACCTCCAGTCTGCCGGCATCTCACCTGTGACTCTAGATGATACAAAGGTAGGTGTTCCGCTGAGCTCACCTCCACACCTGGGCAGCCATTCTCTTCAGAGCCACTTGTCCCAACTTCTAACTCAACCTAACCTCCTCTCACCTCTTTCCCTGGGCAGAAACCAATGTCTGTGCAGCCAGTTTTAAATGTCAAGTCCATGGAACCATCGATCTGAGCCAAAATCTGTCGTCAATATCTCTTTATGTCATATTTTGTCAGCTGCCACTCATATTCTGATATTCGGGGCTTTTACCATTTTATATGGTGCTATACAAATGTAAGGAGTGTGAGTCCCCAATTTCTTCCTTTTCCCAGTCCTGACCATATGTTTTAGAAAGGGAATGAACCAGAATCCAAAGTCAAAGCCTTGATCAATTCAAGCTCTGCCTCAAGGAACAATTGGAGCAGAACAGAAGTAAACAGCAAATCCTTTGCAGAAATAACAACAAATTTTCAAATTTAATCTACATTTACACACTTTACACGCATCCTGATTTTGTACAGCTTCTTCTTTTCCCAAACACTATTGATTCGATATCAAAGTCTCAACAGGAAAAGTGAAACTCAGATTTCTCTTTTTGCAATTAATTTGTGAGACATGAAGGACCTTGCTGCATGAAAGTACAAAAAAAAATTCTTAAGAGCTTTCACTGAAAGAATGAATAAGAACTTCAGGATGACATCTCAGGAATCAGAACTTTGGTTGAGAAGGTAAATTGCCTTCAATCAACCTACTGGCTTTATGAATAAATATTTGCCTTGCTCTACCTGTCAGTCATTATGGTCAGTTTATTGAAAATAATTGTGCTCAGTGACTGCGGGAATGCATCATTTTTCAAACAGCAACAGCACTTACATCTGGCGAATTGCGACACTCAGTAGCAGTGAGCTGAAAGGATTGGAATTCAACACTGTCTTAAAAATTGAAAAATAAATCATTTTACGCTAATGAGTCAGCAGGCAAGAAATTATCAAAGTAAAGAAGCAAAGATCAGGTGAGAGAGCAATGTACAACGTGCATTTGAATCATGATATGGAAATGCCGGAGTTGGGCTGGGATGGACAAGGTCAATAATCAAATGGTACCAAGTTATAGTCCAACAGGTTTATTTGAAATTGCAAGCTTTTAGAGCTTGGCTTCTTCCTCATGTGTGGTATGGTAGGGAGGTATGAGACTGTATTTATAAGCAACAAGTTAACATCTTTAAAACTAGTTGCCCTTGTTGAATCCTTTGATCAGTTGGATGGTGGACTGCTGATTAAAATGCAAAATCCAGATTCCTTTCAAGTCTTTGTCCCTAGGTAATTGAAAGTTTTCTTAATGTACAAGAAGTGATATCTCACAATAGACAATGCACTTTGGGTGTGAGGTCCAGCTTCGAAACTTTTTACATTTTGAGCTGAGGTCCAGTTTTATTTTTCGACAGAAAATAATCTTGAATTAAATAGTTCACAGTGTGTGTGTGTGTGAGAAAATGTGTGTGTAAAAATGTGTGTGTGCATTTGAGTGCAGGTCTGTGTATGTATTTGAGAGAGTGAGCGTTTGTGCGCATGTGTATATGTGAATGTGAGTGTGCATGTGTGAGTGTCTGTGGGTAAAGTCTTTGTAAGTGTGCAAATATCTGTGTGTGTGCGCACACATGCGTGTGTGTATCGTGTGGTGGGGTTACCTGTAGTGTGACATGAACCCAAGATCACGGTTGAGACTGTCCTCATGGGTACGGAACTTAGCTACCAGCCTCTGCTCAGTGATATTGCATTGTTGTGTATCTCAAAGTCCGCTCACTCGAAGACTAGAAGCTGAATGTCCAGACCACTGAAGTGTTCCACTGGGAGGGAATCTTCCTGTGTATTGATCATTGTAAGGCGTCCATTCATCTGTTGTCATAGCATCTGAATGGATTTGCCAATGTACCATTTGTATCATGTCTAGTATAGTATAGTGCCCTGCACAGTT
Organism: Hemiscyllium ocellatum; assembly: GCF_020745735.1. NCBI lineage: Eukaryota > Metazoa > Chordata > Chondrichthyes > Orectolobiformes > Hemiscylliidae > Hemiscyllium > Hemiscyllium ocellatum. Next base: position 46,342,919 of record NC_083404.1, read on the forward strand.
CTCCACAGGAGTGATTTTCAAACACTAAACCATATAAGGAGAATTTAAGACAGGTGATCAAATGCTTGATCCAAATCACATAAGCTTTCAGAAGAATTTTGAAACAGGAAAGAGATCCAGGGATGTTGAGGAGTTTAAGTAGGAAATGCTACAGCTTAGAGCCTCATCAACTTGGGTGTATGATCACCTTGGACAGTGTTATTGTGGTTTGATAAATTTATGTTCTATTTCTCTAAGTTTCCCATTACCATTTTGTTTTGTTTCTGTTACAGTGCTCTGTCTAACCTGTTAATGTTTGCTATTTTAAGAGTAGCGCCTCACCAGCTGAAGGCACACGACCTAGTTAAAACCATCTGTGCTCCCATCTCACTCACCACTCTCTGCTGACCTGTTCAATCCACCCACTTCCTGCCTTGCATGCCAGTGCCCCAGTTTTCCAGTTGATGCTTATATTTAGAATTCAGTAATGTCCAGCAAAAGTAGAAACTGTGCAAAATCAGGATCCATGCCAAGTATGTAAATGTTTATTAAATTTGATAATTTGACATTATCACTGCAAAGGATCTGCCGTTCATTTCTGTTCTGCTCCAATTGCTGCTTGGATTGATCAAGGCTTTGGCTTTGGATTCTGATTCAGTCCCTTTCGAAAACTTATGGTCAAGACTAGGAGGAGAAAGTAACTGGGTACTCAACACCCCTATCTTTGTTTGACATCGTTAAAATGGCAAAGGTCCCCACTCAGTATTACAACACGGAGCACATAAAGCAACCTTCTTCAGCAAAATGCACCAGCAGACATCCTTTGATCAAGGAATGGGAGATACAGGAAGTCACAAGTAAGTTTCTTATGACACTAAATGAATGGCAGACTTTGAAATGCCATGGTGAGTGTCATCCTTGCCAAAGACTCAGGATAAGCCAGAATGCCAGCTTAGCTGACCTCCACCACCTCGATTTGAGTCTAAACCCCTTATGTACTTTGAAGGTATGTACATAACAATGCTGCACATTATCAAGGACTATTGCCTTAAAGATAAATGATAGAATAACCATCTTAAACACAGACAATGAGGAGTCTATTGCTTTGAGTCAGGGAGCTAAAGACAGTGCTGACAGTGTTCAAGTGCAAAAGATCAGAGGTACACTGGAGATCAGAGTTGGAAATACATAGAGATCTGAGAAAGCTGACAACCAATATTCAAGAAGATGATGGCTCATCTTCTCCTCCAATCTGACTTTTCTTCCTATCTCCAGATCCCTTAATTCCCTGAGTACCCCCAAAAAAAGCCATCAACCTCTGTCATATACTGAATGACTGAGCAGAGGGCGGCACAGTGGCTCAATGGTTAGCGCTGTTGCCTCACAGCGCCAGGGTTTGATACCAGCCTTGGGCGACTGTCTGTGTAGAATGTGTCCCATGTCTGCGTGGATTTCCTTCAGGTGCTGTGGTTTCTTCCCTCAATCCAAAGATGTGCAGGTTGGATGAATTGGCCACGCTAAATTGCCCATAGTGTTCAGGACTGTGCAGGTTAGGTGCATTAGTTAGGGGTAAATATAGGGTAGGGGAATGGGTCTGGGTAGGTTACTCTTCAGAGGGTCCATGTGGACTGGGTGGACTGAATGGCCTGTTTCCACACTGTAGGGATTCTAATTCTAATGCTAATCTACAATCACTAGGACAGAGAATTCCCAAAATTCACAACCCTCTCAAAAAAGAGTAAGCATGTTAACATAACAGAGGTTTGTCTCATTCTTGCTAGTCAGTGTCCCAATTATGAATGGAGGGATAACTACACCCAAAAAAATAGAAAACTTAACAAAGCTATACTTCTGATCAGATACAATTATTTTGAAGGTGTGTTAACTTTGCTTGTATATTCTTTCCATAAATCTTCCCTTTTCCTTTGATTTCTCAAACCAGATGCTCCTCCCACATCAGATCATGTAGGGCTTCAGTGATATTCCTGAAATATTTCTTCCCATTACTTATCATAACTGAAACTCACAGCATGAAGAATAATAGGGATGTGCCTCTATCTGCACAGTGGGTTGCCGATGTGCCTTCATTTCTAATCCTTTAAACTTGACTATTTTCTTCAAAATGGATAATGCTGCTGTTAACAAAATAAAAGTTTCCCTCTCCATCAGCAACTCATTTCTATTTCTTGTTGTAGATAAAAGTATTCATTGCCCCTGTCTACTGATGACCTATTTGAAACTTCCCTCATCCTGTGTTTAAGGTTCTCCATGGTCTTGTCTCTTCTCATCATTGCAACCTCCTTTGCCGCCTCCCACCACCTCTCAGCTCATCTAATTCTGATCTAATACAAATCCTTAATTTTTTTCACCTCACATTTCACTAACTTCAGCTTCCTACACCTTAAGCCCTAGTATGACTCCTCCAAGCCATTCTGTTGTACAATATTTCACTGTCAGTATGTCTGTATACCTTTAACAGGTCAGCTCAAGATATCATCTCGATTTCACAGCTGACAGTATAAAGGTCTTCTATCCATCTTAGCCCATGATCATATAAAGCGTACTTTTACTCGCAAGCTTTGGTCAGCATGGTGGCTCAGTGGTTAGCACTGCTGCCTCACAGTGCTAGGGATCTGGGTTCAATTTCAGCCTCAGACGACTGCCTGTGTGGAATTTGCACATTCTCCCTGTGCCTCTGTGGGCTTCCTCCTACAGTGCAAAGAGGTTAGGTGGATTGGCCTGGGTAAATTGTACATAAATGTCCAGGGATGTATAGGCTAAGTGGATAAGCCTTGGGAAATGCAGGGTTACAAGGATGTGGTAGGTCTGGATGGGATACTCCTCAGAGGGGTGGTGTGGACTTGATGGGCCAATTGGCCTGCTTCTATAATGTAGGGATTCTATGATTCTTCTCCTGCTCTGTGTAACCTAGTAACTTAATATGAGTCCAGACACTGACATTTGTGTAAATGTTATAGTTTTATGTAATAGTTAGTTGTAATTTTTTTTTGTCAGATTATTAATACCATGATGTTCTGATGTTACGTACAGGCACACACAATAGGAGCAGAAGTAGACCATTCGGCCCCTCAAGCCTGCTTCACCATTCAGTAAGATGATGACTCATTGTTTATGTTTCAGATTTCATGTTCCTACATTCCTCTGATAACATTTGATTCCTCTACCTATCAAAAAAAATCTATCTACCCTTAAAAAAATTCAACAACCCCACTTTCACTGCTTTCTGAGCTAGAGAGGCCTAAGGTCACATAACCCTCTGAGAGAAAGAAATTCCCCTCGCCTCTGTCCTAGAAGGACAGGTGAAGTCCTGAAGAGGAGACTTATGCTCAGTCTTCCTATCCCAATGTCTACTTCTGTGCCTCATCCTGTCATTACTGGTATTTAACAAGTGGCAGACATGGGAGTTGTTAAACAGGAAACCCAAAACAAACCTTCTTGCCTTTGCTTGCTCATTCCACATTCAGTAGTTGGCAGAGGGACTCATGTCCTCTCTTTTGACAGCCCCAGCTGACCACTAGTCAGCAATGCCCAACTCCCCATGATCAACAAATCCAGCCCTGCTCAACTTTAATCTGGATGCCTCTCTCCTCCTGCACCTTGAACAGGTGAGTTGCTGGCATCTACAATGTTTCTGGTTTGCCCTCCAAGAGAAAGCTGCCAGCTACTGAGAGGTTGCCCAGTGTCCCCAGTGTTCTTATCCTGGGAAAGGGCCACCACTGGTTGCTGGATAGATTAGCAACTAATATGGCAGACCTTCCCTAAAGAAATTGGTGTTAGGTTCTCAGTGACCCTTTGGGTGAGGCCTCCATTACTTGAATTAATTTGTGTTTTGTTCAATACTCAAACGTTTTACTATTCAAAACCATGCAAAAACAGCTTGACTTCTCTTTCTCTTTCAAAACTGCTCCCTTCCTATTTCATTTTGCAATCCGTATCCAGAAACACTCAAGTCGAACCATCTCTTCTAACTTTTTAGAAATAATGTAAAGCCACAATCTTTTCCATATTATGTTTCTCTTTATGGTTTCGACATGGATACATCGCATCATCCTCCGCCATTTCCGCCATCTACAAACAGGCCCCACCACCAAGACATATTTCTCTCCCCACCCCTATCTGTGTTCCAGAAGACCATTTCCTCTGCGACTCCCTCGTTAGGTCCACGCCCCCCACCAAAGCATCCTCCACTCTCAGCACCTTCCCCTGCCACCACAAGTGCACCCACACCTTTCCCCTCAACTCTGTCCAAGGCACCAAAGGATCCTTCCACATCTGAAAGAATTTACCCATACTTCCACACACATCACTTACTGTGTCCGTTGCTCTCAATGTGGTCTCCTGTACACTGGGGAGACAGAACGCCAACTTGCGGAACATTTCAGAGAACATCTCTGGGACACACACTAAACAACCTCACCATCCTGTGACCGAACGCTTTAACTCTCCCTCGCACTCCGTCAAAGACATGCAAGTCCTGGGCCTCATACCCTGCAAAATTCTAGCCACCCGACATCTGGAAGAAGAACACCTTATCTTCCGCCCTGGGACCCTCCAACCACACAGGACCAATGTGGATTTCACCAGTCTCCCCATTTCTCCTCCCTGCACCTTATCCCAGATCCAACCTTCCACTTGGCACCACCCTCTTGAACTGTCCTACCCGTCCATCTTCCTTCCCACCTACCCACTCCACCCTCCTCTCCGACCAATCACCTTCACTTCCACTTTCATCTACCTATCGCTACCTCAGCTACTTCCCTACAGCCCCACACCCCTCTCATTTATGTCTCAGCCCCCTTGGGCCACCCCCTTATTCCTGATGAAATGCTTATACTCAAAACATTGATCCTCCTGCTCCTCGAATGCTGCCTGACCAGCTGTGCTTTTCCAGCACCACACTCTTCGACTTTTAAAACCTTTCTCATCAAGGCCCAGATTATTTTAGCTGACCTATCTGGCTCACAATAGGATCAGCAACTGAAATTCCTCTTGCTGTTGAGAATTTATTCTTGGGATGTGGGCATCGCTGGCTGGACCAGCATTTACTGCCCACCCTTATTTTTGCTAAACCAAGTGACCTGCTAGTCCATTTCAGAGGGCAGTTAAGAGTGAACCATATTGCTGCCGGACTGGAGTCATAAAGAGTCCAGATTAGAATGGACTGGCTAATCAAAGCCCGATAGACCAGAGATGGGTACGCAGCAACATTGCTGTGGAAGACTGACATGTCATTCGGAGCCATTTTCAACGTAGTGCGTGCCAGCAAGAGGTCGGTAGGTAGCTAAGGTAAATGAGGAGTCTCTTAAGTCCCTCTCCTACACCAACTGAAATTTTTGAATTGGGAGGCAGCTTCTATTTGCCAAAGTGCAACCAGTGAAAGGAAGTGGTCTCCAGGTGTCATGCGTGGGAGCCCAGCAGTCCCATATCACTTAGATATTTTAATACTTAAACATTAATCAACTCTATTCAGAGATGTTATTACACACTTCTGCAGCAGGTGGGATTTGAACCCAAGCCTCCAGGTCCAGAGACTATACCACTGTAACACTCATCCTCTGCGATTGCAGTCATGGGTGCCCTGTGGATGGGATCCTCCTCCACAATGGTGGCTTAACAGCTATAATCATTTTTAATTTCAACAATTTTAAAAGTGAAAGCGTACCTCCATCCCAACATGCCCACTTACCTATATTGGTAAGCTGCTGCTCTCTCGATGCTGATTGGTCTCCTATTGGTCCTCTAGCATCAGAAGCCCACTGACTTTAATTGAACACCTTGCATACTGTTTATCCATTAACTGATCTTTCCTTCCAAACTCAGAACATGTATGTCATTCAATCTACACATCCACTGGAATTATCCCAATATTGGGTTCCTAATCTAAAAACAGAAGTTTGTCCTGCTATATCCTACTAACATTAGTGACTCCTACTAAAATGTCCTGGTATGGTAGTGGTCTGGGCCTCTGAAATTGCAGTTAAGAAAAAAATAAGCACTGGGAATAAGGACCAAGAAGATTGTGTCCATTGGCAATTGGACTCCAACGCAAGAGGAAACTGCTCATCTCCTCAGTAGCTGGCAGACATATCTATTTCTGACAGGTGAGGTAGCTAAGATGTCCTTGCCTGGCTAAATCCTGCAAATGAAATGCCCTCCCCCCCCGGTGAACTGTGGGCACAGAAGAACACAAGTCCTCTGCAATGCTGTAGCTGCCCAGTTTCCTACCAATAGTATCGATCACTGACTGTTATACGTCTAAATTAAGAGTGACATGCGAAGAGTCTGGGAGATAGTTTTTTTCATATACCCATCTTGGTTGCAGTTGGCAGGCAAGCCATGCATATTAATAATGAGGAAACCAATTATACATTAACTCAAAAATATGAGGACACTTTGGAAGCTAATGCATTTGGTATATACCAAGTGTTCTTATTGGTATATACCAAATGCATTAGCTTCCAAAGTGTCCTCATATTTTTGAGTTAATGTATAATCGGTTTCCTCATTATTAATATGCATGGCTTGCATGCCAACTGCAACCAAGATGGGTATATGAAAAAAACTATCTCTCAGACTCTTCGCATGTCACTCTCAATTTAGACGTATAACAGTCAGTGATCGATTCCATGAGGGTGGTGGGGAACAGACTTTTGTCCATCTTGTTCTGGAATGTGTCCTTACAAAGAAGTCTTCAAGAGAAATTCAAAAGCTTTTTGCCAATGCTTATCCCAAGTAGCTCCACTTTTGATGTTCTCAGGCTGTTAATTTTGCCTCTAACATTTTACATAATGCATCATTTCTTGTGTCATCTACCAAAATATAAAAAAAACTAGGAGTGGATATTGTGGTATTGAAAATCCAAACGGCATTTATTACAACTAGCTTTTATATATGAACATTTCAATCCTCAAGCTGTCAAGTTTCTAAGTTATTATTAAGCAATTCATTCAAACAGGGAGGCATGCTGCCAGTACAGTGTCATGCTTCAAGTGATCTGAGGATGGAGTATGACTGCATATACATCAGATTACATGTTACAAATCAGTAGTGATATCATGAGCATGTTTGTTGAAGGTATACTGATGCTGACAATAAAACAATATACATCAAACAATAAATTGTAGCTGGAAAACCATCAACAAGGTGAAAAATGCTCTTTGGTCTGCCCAAAACTGATGGACTTCCTGTGCAGACACTTCATAACTGAATGCTGTAGACTGGCACTTTCCAAGATCCAGGACTGGGTGCTGAAGGGTATACTAAAGCTTGGGACAAGCACTGCAAAAAATACATTCTGTGAAAAGATCAAAGATCTTTTACTAACTGCGCATGGCAGGGCTAGTTTTCTCCCAGCAGAAGGGAAGTCTGTTGTTGTGTAGAAATCTCCGTAGATTGGGAGAGTTCACTTTATAGATTTTCAGAGTGTGTAGAAGTGTCCTGGCTCTAAGAACTGAAAATTAATTGAGGCATTCAAAGTGAGAAAGGAGCCTCTTGGTCATCAAATTTGGAACGAATCAGCTTAGTAAACAAAGAAATAAGTTTGGAATGATGCAGCACTTAAGATTAAGTGTGGGTAAAGGATATTGTGGGAACAAGATAGAGTCTTACTTTTGCTAATAATGTAGGATTTTTCTAAACTGTTTTATATGCACATATATAAGGCTTTATTTTCTTTTATTTCTTTATTTTTCTTTTATGTAATAAATTGCATTCTTTTGTAAAAGAGTGTTGACAGCCTTGAGTGAATGTTCAGTTACTATTCACTACAGTAACTGAATTGCAAGAATAAAATTTATGGTTTATCAAGTCAGATTTCTCTCTGGAATTTGACTTGTTTGGTATTGGCATCAGCTGGGATCATAACAATTAACAGCAAATGCAAAAGAAATAGTACACAGTATTAGAAGAAACATGAGATCTGAATAGTCATGCAATGTACTTTCATACATAAATTTTATGACTAAAGTATAATTTTGGAAAATGACTCTCTCCCTGAACAGCTATCCCTTGTACCCACCATCTTGTGATGCTTCACGTTTAGTTTCCATTATTTTACACTGATGCAAATTAAATAACACTCTCTTATGTTCTGAAGATTATACCTTTATTGATGTTAAGTTAAATCATTTCTCTTTTTGCTTCTGCTTATTCCCATCCTTATTTTCTAATTGATTTACTTCTGTTGCTTTGATGATGTATGTGCGATTGCAGGTAAAGATGAAAAAGACAAATAGGATTTAAAAGTAGTCCAATTGTAAATGTACTGCTTATATTCAGAGCAGGAAGTGATGTGTTTTAACTACCAGAGTGGACCTCCAGGGGTGAAAGTTTAAATTGACATTGACCTGGTTACTGATAACCAAGCGCGCTCCGAGTAGGTTGATTAGAGCAGCACTTGTTTGTTCAGATTGGCCGCAGATGAAATAAAGTGTTGGTGATGTTGCAGATACCTTGTTGGTTTATCTCCCATTCTAATCAGGATGGATCGCCCTTTAAAATCAGATGTAACATTTATGTTTAGGGTAATGGGAGGGAAAGCTGTGCCAAGATTTTATCGCTAAATCTGCAGCTGCAGTTATCAGAGGGAGCTGCGTACTTGTACTGTTTGATATGCATTTTACATTTCTCAGTAGAAGGCCGCTGCTGGGAGATGCTGAACGTTTAATGGAGTAAGTGATAGCGAGGCACATAGTGTCACCCACTAACTCAACAAATGACAGCAACAGGGGTGACCTCGATGCCTTCAGGTTGAACTTGCGAGTGACACCAGCACGATTATTTCTGCAGCATCCTGCTGCTTATCAACTGATTATTCTGTTTAAGCCATGCATTGCTGAAGTTTTGTTTTAAAAACATGTCTACATATTCCACAGATAGTTGCACTTAGAAGGTCAAGCAGCATCATTAGCACAACCTTGGTGTCTGAGTATCTCTTGGAGAGAACTTCAAACATCCTTAGCGGTCTACACATTAAGTATGAAGTGATAATCCATTTAGAAACAGTAGTTTCAGCTTTAATGACTGAAGCAGGGGCATTTCCGGTACTGCAGCCGACAAGCTTTTTAGCGGTCGGTGTATGGGATTACATTACAGATTTTGGGGTATTTACAATTAATTAAATCTATCTGCAGCGCTGCAATACATGTCATACTTACCATTAACGGTGTAAGGTTTTATTTGAATAAGGTATCTTGTTTTGTTTCACCAGCAAATTGTGTTAGAGTCCACTAACGGCAGGGAAGAAAAGGCAATTCTTTAGCAGGATAATAGATGTGGATCAATGATAATTCTACTTTTGAACGAGTGAGGCGAGGGGGAGGACTAGAAGGGGTGTGTGGGGTGGAGGGGGGGGGGGGTGGTTGGAGAAACAATTTACGGGTCTTTCTTAGAGCTTAATTCTAAGACACTTGTCATTCTTAATGATTCATGCACCCTGTGGCAGAGCTTTCCTGCAAATGCTATTCTTCTGGTAAAGCTGCATGACATGCACTTCCAAAAACAAAGCCACATTTTTCAAAAACAAAATAAGCAACTATCACTGACATTGTGAAGTAAAAAGAAAACAAGAAACTCTTTCCTATTGCTTTTGTCTTACACATTGTTAACAGCTAACCTGAGAATGCAACTTTAAAAAAAAGGTTTTGTGATTTACACATGAAAGAAGTGAAACTATCACTGTATTCTAACAGATGAAAGGCTTAACAGACAATCAATTTTTCAATGTATAATTTCAGTTACATCACACTGCAAATTTTTGCTATAAATTCTGTGTTACGATCGAGCCCTCCAATATCACCTGATGAAGGAGCATCGCTCCGAAAGCTAGTGTGCTTCCAATTAAACCTGTTGGACTATAACCTGGTGTTGTGTGATTTTTAACTTTTTTTTTACAGTATGCTGGGATGGTGTACAGAAACACCATCTGTAGCTGATGCCATCCCAGTGAGGTAGCTTCACATACACACAACTTAACCCCAACTACATTATTAACACAATTCCTTACTTAGCCTTTAACTGACTAAGACTGAAAAAAAATCTATCTCTGCCACCCTAAGCTCAATCCAAGAACATTTTGAATTCTGTTTTGATTCAAGCTAAATTTGTAAGTTAGCCACAATGGGCCTAACCTGATTGTTTAAACATAGATTTCATTTGATGATCACTCTGTATCTTTATTAAGCCTGCCTATTTATCTTGTGACCTTGGTCTGCACATCATCCACTGAGCAGAAATCCATAAGTATATATAATGACAATAAAGTTCATTTAAAGATGAATTGCATTTTGGAGTATCAGGGTTACAGTCCACAAGGCAGTGGCAAGGACTACATGCAGGAGATGGGAGATTACTGGACAATCTTGGAAAGGAAGATGTGTGCAAATTCCACCAATTATAATAATGCATGTGGTCCCTTACATAATTACGTAATGACTGGCTGAAGATTTATATTCCTTGGATAGGTATAATTAGACAACCGCAAACCCATTTGACCATGTCGAGATGAAGAGCTCTTCTGCTTTTTGTTTCAGCAGATGAATCAATACTCACACGTTTTGCCACTGTTGAGTGAAATTGAGGAAATGAAAATCTGATAATTTTGCTCTCTCTGCAGTCTAGACGGAGCAGAGGAGTTTTGTGTTTGACAGGAAGATCTATTTCTAGCTCCTCAAAGGCTAATGTCAATTTTTAAACTGCTGGCAAAATTGATTTTCACTTTTTTTTAAAGAGTGCTTTATTAGACATACTCTTCACTAAACCCTGTAAAATTACATCTTTGCTCCTCCAGCTTTGTCAACTTTACATTTCAATACATTTCACTGTTTAACAGTTATGCATTGATGTGGCGAGTGTCTAACAACACTCATGGAATACGTTATCTTTGTAGCATGGTTTCACACTGAGATCAGCCAGAATTGGAATATCGGCTTAAATTGATATTTATTATAAAGGGTGGGAAGCATAATTTGCAGTTCAGGCCAGCTGAATGGTGTGATTTGATCCATTTAAATCCACTTGATAGAGCCTTTACAGGTTGAGTTAACTTGTCAGATCTGGACAGACATTAAGATGATGACTTGAGAACTGAAGACTGCATGCTATTGTTTCATTAGTGTCCATGCTCTGAGTTAAGCACTCCAACTGCTATTGAAAGTCATGGCTGTTAGGATAATAAATTCAGTACCAACTTCATGTTTCTTTGCCAGTGTGCCAGTAATTGTGTTATTGTGGGCTGATTTTTATCTCTGTACATGTGGTTGAACTTTGAATTTTGTTCACAGAGCCCAATTGCAACTCTATGGTGTGCTATGGAATGAACTCTCTCTTTTAAAGGCAGTAAGTAAACTCCATTGCCACAAATACATACTGACAAAACCTTATATTTTAAAAAAGTTGAGAAAACTGAATTGTTTAGTTTTTGCCCTATATGTCCCTCTACCTCTCTTTCTCCCTTTAAAATGCTACTTATAATTTACTGTGTTGACCAAGCTTAATATCTCCTCCTGTTGCTCAGTTGCACATTGTGTTTCATATCACTCCTGTGAAATGCCTTGGGTTGTTTCCACTAAGCTAAAGGCACTGTATAAATACAAGTGCTGGTTGTTATTTTTCAAAATGAATGAGCAGAAGATGCAAGAAGTGAGATGAAAGTGCTTGTTTGCAATATGCAGAGGATTTATATACTGATGGAAAATAAACTACTAAATTGCATTAGATTACTTACTACAATAGGTGAGTGTGTTACATCAGCCTAATCCTCGTAATGACAGTGATAGTCTAATGTTACAGTGACTTTATTCTGCATCTTTTTGTTCCTCCCTTACATTCTGAACTATCTGCCATTATGCTTTTGCCTCCTGTAATTTCTTCGATTAAAGGTACAGTTCAAAATCCTTTCTGCTCATCAGCTGTTGTTCATCCTTCACACTGGCTTCCTATTCCTCTTCATCTCAGCCTATCTCTCCCTCATGCGTTTATCTAACTTCACCTTAAAGCATCTGTGCTTTTCAATTTGAGTACTCCTTATAGCAGCAGCTTCCACATTCTAGACCATTAGACCTTGGGATATGCTCTCGAACACTCTACCTTAAAAATTCTCCTAAAGAAGCCCATTTCTTTGATTATCCACTTAATACCTTTCACTTCCAGCTTGAAGTCCAAATGTTCATTATTACAAATGATTCCAGGACATAAATTGCTGAAGCAATTTATTTTTCAGGTACCCCAATAAGGTTCAAGGCATGGTGTATACTTGTATTCATTCTAAAAGCACTTTGACTACAGCAAGGGGTGTCTATCAAGTGCATGTGGCTCTGCTGGAGCTGTCGCAAAGCACATAAATGGCCCCCTAATAGATAAAAAAAAGTTACAAATGATCGTGTTGACAAGGCCAGAAATAATCACGTACCCAATATTTAGAGGCAGCACTTGGATTCTTTTTGTAACTGAACTGTTTCTTTGTTACACAGTAGGGGGTGAGTTGTGCTTTGCAATGAGCCATTTCATCAAATTGACATTTAAGTATTTGACAGAAACACACACAGGGTTCAGTGCGACCATGCATTGCGTAAGTTCAGATATAGCCTCTGTTAGGCAAGGTCGAGTGTGGTTCTTGTTAAAACTATAGAGTCAAAACCCTTCTGCCATTGAAGGTGCTGGTATTACCAAAAGCCCCTCAGGTAGCTTTGAGACGTGCAAGAGTGGGGGGAGTAGATTGTAAAAAAATAAGTAAAGCTAAAGAAAATATTTCCTTTCAAGTGCAGTCTAAGAAGCTTAGGATTAGGTTATGGTGGCAGCTGTTTCAGGGGCTCGTTTGAGATTACTTCTCCTGTTTAAATGAAACAACCGTGAATCTTGATTTTGTTTTGTTCCATCTCTCTGGTTATGCTTAAAACAATATTTGACACAGAAGAAATAGGAAACATTATTTCAGTTAAGCAACCAGAAGGTGATGTTTGAAATAAGGAGCACAGAGTTCTGTGTCTATAATGTATTACATCAATATTTTATTTATTGATCATCAAGTATCAGAGACTAATTGCTTATCAGGAACCTTAGCATTATAGGCTGAAAAGCATGATGCTGAAATTCATTTTTAATTAATATTTTTATTAAATTTCACATATTGTGAAGTAGCACTTTGAGAATGTTTTCACCATGGAGTGTTGACTTTAAGAATTTGTTCAACTATTAGTTAGTCCCTGGTTACATTATGATCCGAATGTTCACCATATGTAAAAATCAACAAGTGTGCTTCAAACAATGTTGCATGAAAATGATGCTGAAGGCTTCTTCAATCTATCATCAGAAACAACCTTTTAAAGGTTAAGTGCCGATTCTCTAAATTACAGAGTGAAATATTATTATACAATCACTTAGCACGTTCATATTAAATTATTCCATGTAGTATTGAGGTGTTCACCCATTTATTCAAATAAAGGACAAAAGAGTGTTTACAGCTGCATAATGGATTGATCTGAGTTGCTGTACTAGCAGAAGTGAATGACTGCTTGATAGTAGACATTTCTGGCAAATTGTGGAAACTATTCCCGCAATATTTCTGGTTTGACAGGCAGGCCGGCTGCTCACCTGCACAACACATTCAAATGATCAGCCATTAGGTGTCGTACAACACTATTACACAGTGTAATTTCCAAGCTAATATTTCTTGAGGTCATTAATTCAGAAAACTGCTGCTTCTTGAGGTCATCCATCGCATCATTCATGAATGACACTGAGATTACTTGAAGCAAAAATTCCAATGCGCACTCCTTCAGGAATACTACAACTTTAAGAAATTTGAAAAATAACTCAGCATTACATTCTATTATAAATAGCAGCATGCTTATTTTACACCAAGCTAAGTACTTTATAAGCTAACACTTACAATATGATACCTGAATATATCTTAAATAACCCAAATTTCTTGAATGAAAAAAAGGAAAAATGCATTTATTTTTGCATCATGGAGAATGTACATTGAGCACTGTCAGCAGCATGAACATTTCAAATGTGATTTCTGAGAATATAAATTTGTTAGTGAGTCATGAATTGCACAGAAAACAAGCTAGCTCTGCATTAAAAGTCAGTAAGAATGCAGCCAGAGAACTGTATGGAATAAAGAAGAAAAATAAATCAAAAACAACTATTAAATGTATATGCAGTTAAGAAATCTGCCTTCAAGTCTAATTCAAATACAAAGTGTGATTGATGTCTGATATTCTACTTATGCCTTGCATGAACTTCAGATTGAATTAAGCAGTAAATTCATTATAACTACCTACTCTTACACAAGTTTCTGAAAAGAACTTTCACAGTCAGTATTTTTTCCATGCAATAAACAAAATCAATAGGTTAGGTGCTTTTGAGTGATCCTGCATTGAACTCTCAAATATATCCAAAAGAAAGCCCTCCATAGTTCTGTCAATTTGAGGTTAGTTGCCTGTCGAACGGCTGAGGTCTCTCCTCATGTTGGGCAGGGAGGAGGAGTTGCTGAGATGTTTTTGTTGGGCATTTAAGCTAGTCTGGTACATTTATTATTGATGTGTTCAAAGAAATCACAATTAATTAGCAATGATGTTAGCACCTTTCGTCTTGTGGACTACAATGTCCCTTTCACAATAAAAATGATGTAGCTGCCATTAAATGCTTTGAAAGAAAAGGAAAATAAACCAACAGCAACCGTGATGAGTTTTATCTAAATGTACTTTTTCTGCATAAAGCTCTTTCTGTAGCCCATCCAAATATTTGGATGGAGCATTTAAAACAGGGCCCTTGTTAAAACAGAGTCTGCAGAACAGTCTTTTTTTTAAGAGGTTTTATTTTCTGCTGCAGTACAGTCTCGCAACCGCCTTGTGTTATATGTTTCTGCCTTTTCAGTTGATTCCATTAGCAGCTGTGGCTTACGTGAGCGGTGGAATGCTAAGGGCAAAGAAGGGAGACAGGATGCAATTTTCTTTGAAGTAAGCAGACCGGCAGTTTATTTAATAAATTTATATGAGATTTTGTTCCCGACTCGTAAGAAGAATGGGTAGGGGGGCTGGTTTGGTGGGAACGAGCAGTAATCAAGATGTCTTAATTCCTTGACATAAACATGCACACAGATTAATGGAGCTTGCAGAGATTCTTTATAAAGGAAAGATTGCTTATCGATCCATATCAAAATTTTCATGCTAATCCTAGTGAAGAGACAGAGTATCTGGTATCAGAGTTAATAATCTGATTGCTGAGCTGTCTGAGACAATTCTACCCAGTGTGAACTCTAATCAGTCCATGTCTTCTCATTTCAGTGTGGCTGCTGTACCCAGCCCTCTGTCCCCGTGCAATGCCACAGCTTGGACAGTGATTGAAGATATGATGTAAGCCTGTTGACAAATTAAATTTTTACATTTCAGAGGCGATTTGCTGCAGACGATTTTCTTTTGGTGTTTGGAATATGGGTTTGATTATAGAATCCCATAGGTGCCCTGCCCTCCCACTCAAATCCCTACACCACCACCACACATCTCCCCCGCCTCCCCACCCCAAGATTAATTTCCTTGTTAGGTTTTGTCTTCTGTCCTGACCTTGGGTCTCCAAGTTGCACCTAATGGCAATTCATTTTCTGATTCTACGTGTAAAAAGGTTTCAGAGCCAAAGGGTTTTGAAAAGTTCCCTTCAATTCCCTGATTGCTTGCTATAGTGGTCTGATAAATTTAACTGGGCAGCAGTTGTTGCCATGACGACAATGGTATGATCCCAATAACAACTGATAATCCTGTTTGCTTCCTCCTGAGTGACATTTGATTGCTTTGAACCCAAATGTACTGCTACGACGTGTTCCTTACTGGCGTGTCCTTAACAGGTGGATCTGGGGAAGGATGTTAGGATCTAACAGGATTGTGCAGTATTTCTCCGACTGACCAAGTGTTAATTCTCACTGCAGCAATGCATTTGTTTATTTGCTGGTCAGACAGTCACAACTACAGGTTACTTATAGTATTGGACTTGATTATTTTACTTTTTTCACAAAGTTCAAATGAAGCAACATTGCAGCTTTGATGGATGGAATCTTTTTTTGAGATGCTGGGGGCCCCGCCTATTGGCTACAGAGACAGAGAGACATCTGTGCATCTTCTTTCAGGGAAGGCCACCAAACTACAAGCCAATCAGGTAATGTGAGGAGACCAGTAGGCCTTCCTCTGGAATCAAGACCCAGCATTGGCTGGTGGATAATTAGAGATGGAAGGCCCCAACAAAGCTAATTGATATATAATATAGTTTCTCGGATTGGTAGTAGTTGGAAATAGGGAATGGGATGTCAGAAGCAACTGGTGGGGAAGTTTTGGAGGGGTAGGGAAATCCCAACAGGCACACCCCTGCCCAATGGTCCCATGATCAAGTGTTGATTACTATGACCTTTTCCACTAGGCTGCTTTCATGATAACAGCAATCAGGTATATCACATGGATACAAGTTGGTAATCCTAGAAGATCAGGCTGTGACTCTTATATAGTTCTTAATTGGCCTCTTAAGGGCCCCTAATGGTGGTCAAGCAGGAAGGTTGACTCATAACATAATTCTGACTGAGGTGGAACTGTAGCAGGGTTTGCTCCCACCAGCTCCATGCCTAATTATGTGCCCATCTAAGCTCTAAGCTCTGGTAGCAAAGGTTCCACCCAGTGTAGAAATTCATGACATCTGGAATCCACTCTCATAAGAACTGATACAAACCAATTTGATATTAGACTGTAAACAAATGTACATTTCTCCATATCTTTCTTGCTTTTCTTTGTCTATATGTTATTCATAACTGTGAGCACCATTTTATTTTCACCAATCCTACATCACAGGCAGATTTTATAGGTTCCCTTTAATGATTGATTCTCAAACACTTACCCTGAATTAAATGCAATGTCCCAACAACATCTTCTCAATCACACAAATATTAGATACAAATTAAGGTAATATATCAGTTATGCTCAGCTTAATCTCGAAGTTATGATTCCCCATCTCATTCGAAGCAGGCTTGTTAGTTTTTTTAGTCCAGAGTGTGTGCTGGAAAAGCACAGCAGGTCAGGCAGCATCCGAGGAGCAGGTGAATCGATGTTTCGGACAAAAGCCCTTCATCAGGATTCCTGATGAAGGGCTTTTGCCCGAAAAATCAATTCTTCTGCTCCTCAGATGCTGCCTGACCTACTATGCTTTTCCAGCACCACTCTCTTGACTCTGATCTCCTGCGTCTGCAGTCCTCACTTTCTCCTTGTTAGTTTATTAAATGATTTTAAAATTAGGGTTTTGGAAACTGAAGGGTTGTCTGCTGGCCGTGAGGGTCCTTGTAATCAGATTTCTAGGAGGTTGGTTCTCTGGTGAACATGCAAGTTTCAATAGTATGAGGCAGTTCCTCTCTTATAGAATCCTTATAGTGCAGAAAGAGGCCATTTGGCCCATTAAGTCTGTACTGACCCTCTGAAAAGTATCCCACCCAGAAATAGCAGACCTTTACCTTATCACTTGCTCTAGACAATACAGGCCAATGCACCTAACTTGCAAATCTTTGAACTGTGAGAGGAAAGTACAGCATCCAGCAGAAACCTGCACAGACACCGGGGGAATACACAAAGTCACCCAAATTTGGAATTGAACCTGGGTCCCTAGCACTGTGAGGCAGCAGTGCTAACCACTCAGCCATCATGCTGCACTCTTTTGGCATCTCCTGCTTACAAGATATTGTTGTTAATTACCATGTCTGTTTAAATATCAATAGCTATTTGATGGAATTCTGCCTGCAAAACAGCTGTAATCTGATCTTAAAAATAACTAACAGCATGATCCCTTTATCATATGACTTTCCACCAATTCAAAACCTTTTTCCATATAATTGTGGTGTCCATGTTGATTCACAAATCCTGTGTTGTTGTTTAACACCATGAGGGCTTGAAATATGTAGTGACTTCATTTTTTAATGATCCATTCAATCTAATGATAATACTTTTTAGATCAGTTTCAGGGAAGGGCATTAATTCATACCAGTCTGGAACATGTCTTTTGCTCCCTCTCCATATACAGGAGTCAATTCCATCCTCAAAAGAAGTTAGTTGACCAGTGGAAATCCACTTCTTCCAATCTTTTGTGTCCATTTTTAAAGTGGAAAGGCTGAAAGTCCGAACATTTGGGACATGATAATTAATAAAAGACACAAATACCATTAGCGATGATCAATTTTGATTTTTTAGCAGTAACTGATGATTTTGTAACCGATTCCCCAGTGGATCAGTGACATATTGCATCACTCAGTGACGTGCCACAACGTTAAATAGAAATATCTGTGATTCATTAACTGAATTGCTACCATGATAACACATGGAATGTTACCACTGATCTCAGCTCTTAGTAAGTGGGACAGGGAGAAGAATAATCATTCAGGGGTTCTGCTAAGAGTCCCTTCTGGTGCCTATGTGGTAGAAGATGTACAATCGTGATGACTATAGCTGACAACAGGACTCAGACAAATCATTCTGACCTCTATCATTGAATAATTTGTAAGCATTAACTTCTTTAACTTGCACATTAAGTTTGGAAAATGGGTCTTGCAGTGTGAAACTGGCATTAGCAGTTGATCTTTCACCAAGCCAGTCTTTATTTTCCCTTGATTTGGAAAATATTGCCAATATTTAAAATGTCAAGCCAAGCAAAAGTTAAAATGTGATAGGGCAATGTGTTTCATAAAACAACTATTGTCTGGTGAACTTTAGCGGAAGTAGACCAGTTGCAGTGAAAATATGGCTGCCAATTCATTATGAGCCATTTAATACTGCTGGCATAGACCAGTTTCACCATGAAGAATGGTCATTCAGGTGAAACACAGAAGATAATCAGTGATTGTGTGAAGTGGTTCACCTCAATGAGTGAGAAGAACAAAGGATGAAATTTAAAGAGGATGTAGAAATGACCTGCCTCCACTTGTTTTGGTTGACATTGATCTATTAATGTTCATAGACATCCTGAACAACATTCTTCCAGTAGTGTTGTATTTAAAATTCCGTTGGAACTGAGTCAATTATCAGACTGCATGGGTGTTTGAGAACTCAGCTCAAAATTTCTACTGCCAGACTTCAACTATCAGTATTCCAACCGTTACAGGACTTTAGATATGTCCTGTGATCAGGGAAATGTGAATCAGGTATCTGCAGTGGAGATTCAATCCTGGACTCACCTCACTAATATTGCATAAGTTAATAAAACAGGCATTGTCTGTTTGGAAGGGAACATAATAATTTATGACAGATACAGAAATCTGATTAGGGAACAAGAATGGGAAAGGAGCACTCAAAACCAAATAAAGGATAGGGGAGATGTTTAAAAAAAACATAGGGTGAAGCTTTTTTCAACTTGTGGCTCTTCTTGCGATCTTTTGATTGGTAGTTTAAAGCAGCTGCTGTTTACCAGTTGGGTGTATCAAATTATATGACCCTGGAATCATTCTGCACCAATCTCACCACCTGTTGAACTAACCTAACAGATATTTTATTTGTCATTTCCCACGATGTTTTCTATATTATTTAGATCACCTGAAAAATCATTTATTAATAAAACAGAACTTGTGTGAAATGAATGATATGATTTGTAATTAAGCATCTGTATTCATTTTTCATTCATTCTCTTCAGTTTACACCATTAGCTTAATTTCTGGATATTCATATATTGCACTTTATATTCATCATACATAATAGCCTGTAGTACTTGAAATAGCAAAATACCTTTCTCTGGTTACACATATAGAGAGTACATACAATTATACAATGGAAATTCTGTGAAAACAACAAACAGCTTTTCTATCCTTTTGTTCCCTTTGCGTGATTGATAAGTCACATCTATTGCTGTCACTTTCATTTGCCAACAGCATATGACACCTTTGAATAGTGCAAGGGCAGCAAAGTTTATTCAAGAGACTCGCTGTGATTTCATTCCAAACATTTAATCAGAACTCACTTTGCTATGTACATTGTTGGAAAGAATAGGGACTGAGAAGGGAGTTGATTAGTGGCACGTAAATCCCAGATAACATTGGAAGCTGTTCAAATAACATGGCAACTATTTGGACTGTCATTTTAACCTCTCAAATGTGAACATTCTGAAGAGATAACCTATTTATTAAGTAGAGTCTAGGAACATGCATTTTTGTGAAATATTTGTATGAAATATTTCTGTATAATATCTCCGTCATGTTAAATCATGGTTTGTCAGTAACTTGACCAGTTTACTATACTTTTGACAAAGTTTTAAGCAATTTACATTACTACTAGAAAATGGTTCTAAAGGCAAGAAAAGCTATCTCTGTTTATCCCATTGTGTATAAAGCAAGTTCATGTTATTTCACTTTGCATCCTTTATAAATTAACAATTTCAAAGTTGTTTAATTAGGTCAGTTAGGTGGAGACAATAAATGTTGGCCTAGCCCACATCTCAAGAACAAATGAAAATAAAACATAAGTTTGCTGCATAACAAAAGACAGCAGGAGCTGAGGGGATGTGGAGGTGAAACAGGGTAGCAAGTTCTCACCCTGATGAAGAAAGTGTTGGAAACCATCATTGAAGCATCAAGGGTTGTGGTGAGATTGAAACCATTGGAAGTGATGGTGTGCTCATACCTAACTCTTTTTCATACATTCCACAATCAATTCTGATTCCCAATATTTAGCTGTTTAAACATGTACCACCAGTGTCCTCGTCATAATCCTAGCTGTGTGTCTTTCTTTTTTTCAGGTACCCAAGAGCTGCCCATGGCCAGATAACAGGACAAGAGCAGAAAGTAGTTGTTGAAGAGTTCAGAAGAAGAGCGTTATTGGACTCGATAAATGTTAACTCTGCTTCTCTCCCTGCAGCTCCTACTGAATTTTCTTATTCAGCACTTTCTGCTTTCATTTTAGAATTTCAGCATCCACTTTTGTAGATGTGTTAAGGATGTGGTTAAGTGTAGTGATGATCTGGAGGCTATGGGGAAGGTTTACCCTTCCACCTCATAAATGCACGTTCAGCTCCAAAATGGCGCTGCAGCACAGTGTCATGTAATGATTACCAGCATGATCAGTCCACCCTCCATGCTTGTATGAGTATTCTTTAAACACATGTCAATGCCTCGAACAAAAACACATCCGGCCTCTCTGGGACCAGATATGTGCACACACTCCTCTGATGCTGTTTTGGAGCCAAAACAGCACTCCAAGAACATCAAACAAGAGATATTAGGAGCCAGATTTTGTGGTTACCAATTCAGATGAAAGTACATGCAGCACTGATGCCTCCAAGCACCAGAGCCATATATCCGAGTCCAGCTTTGGGTGATTGTGTGGAGTTTGCATGTTCTCCCTGTATCTCCCTGTATCCACATGGATTTCCGCCGGGGGCTCCGGTTTCCTCTCACAGTCCAAAGATGTGCAGCCTAGGTGGATTGCACAAGCTAAATTGCCCTGTAACAGCTAGGGATTGCAGGCTAGGTGGATTAGCCATGGTAAGTGCCACGTTAAAGGGATAGAGTGGAGAGCTGGGTCTGGGTAGGATGCTCTTTGGAGGGTTAGTTCAGACTCAATGAGCCAAATGGCCTCTATATTCAATGTAGGGGTTCTGTGATTCTGTAATAATTATACAGTTATTCTAACTTACAGTCCTGATTGCTATATACTAAATATTATACTGCATTATATTTTACTGCAACTTGTACTACTGAAAGGAGGTGATGACCTAGTGGTATTATTATTATCTAGTAATATTATTGTTAGACCATTAATCCAAAGACCCTGGGTTTGGGACCTACGTTTTAATGGATCCATGGTAGATGGTGGTATTTGAATTCAATAAATATCTGGAATCTACTGATGACTTTAATATCATTGACAATTATTGTAAAAACCCATCAGTTTAAGGAAGGAAACTGCCATCCTTACTTGGTCTGGCCTTCATGTGACTCCAGACCCACCGAAATGTGGTTGACTTTTAAATGCCCTCTGGGCCATTAGGTAAGCAATAAATGTTAGCCTCGCCAGTGATGCCCACATCCTGTGCATGAATGAAAAAGATAGGTGGGGATTGATAGACAATTATTTTCTGTTGATTTAAGAGGTATTCATTTAAACAACAATACTTTGTGTTGGTTTTAGTGAAAGGCTGAATTTGTAATTCATAAATTCTGCTTGTAATATTTCTAATGCATGCATTTTAACTATTTTTGACGTTAATAATGCATTGAATTGGCAATATTTTGAGTCTGCATTTAGGGCAATATCGAAAACAATTGGGCTCATTTTCCTGTTGCTCATTTTCATACATTAGATTCCATAGATTTTAATTTTAGTGTTGCTGCTGAACCTAAATGATTTTGTTCACAAATTTAAATAACTCTGATTAACTGAGCATTTTATACAAATTGGTCTTGATTACACGCACATTGGTGTAACATTGTGAGTGACCTGTTTACTTCAATTGATGAAATTCTGGCATGAAACTGCAAATAAAATAAAAACATTCCTGCCATGAATGTTAAATGGAAAGCATTCAGAAAAGACACAAAACATAGCAATACTTACAGTGGAATTGTAAGGTTATAAAATGTAATAATACAGATACCATGAGGTTTATTTGAAAATGGGGGTCACCCGGATTCAGTGTGCAGACATTCCCTGGTGAGCACAATCTAAACTTTTATATATAACAGAAAATGGATGTACACCAAGGCGCCTGGGGATTCTGAAAGGAATAAAGATTAACTTTTTGGCATCAGAATAGGTATGAGATCTGATGGTGAATGTTCACTTGCAGGATTAAACAGTCCTTCATATCGACACAGAGGTACTTGATGTTTTGCAGGATTGTTATTTCTGATTTCCAGCACTTATGATCTGATTTCTTTCTTTTCCTCAATTAAGCATTGCTTCTATGTTTTCCAATGTTCCTTTGAAGTGCCTTGAACTTTTCATTATACTAAAGGTGCAGACAAATATTAGGGCTCTTGTGGCACAGTGATAATGGCCCTGTCTGAAGGTGGTTCAAGTCCCACCTGTTCCAGAAGTGAATTGTAATATATCTGAACAGACTAATTAGGAAAATATTCATATTTAAGAAGATTTTTTTCCATATGTTCTACATATAAATGTTTGCTTACTCTTGAATGGAGAAATAGATTCATGGACATTCTTCAGAGAGCCAAATGGCAAGGTGGACAGAGATGTGTTACTGTAATATCTGTGGCGTCCTTTCAGTGTCTTCTTTGGAGACTGTGGGGCCTTTTATCACACATGTCAAGTATGATTGTATGAAGAATTTGAATTGCACATAGAAATTTCCATTAAAAAGGATTTACCTTTCCAATAAAACACAATACCAGTAAAAATTAGGAAATGTAGCAAATGGATAAGAAGGGATAAATGATAAAATGTAATAGAAAAGTAATAGAAAGTCTGTGACCTATATTTTTGTCATCAATTGAAAACAACTATGAAAGCCATGTGAATGCACTGATACCATAAATGGAGGATTTTCGATCTATTTCTGTTGTGTACTGAGTTTATTTTGGAAAACATCAAACTTTAGTTTAAGCAACATCCCTTTGAAACAGTTTTTTTCCCACTTTTTAATAAATAATTTTTGAAATTGTTATTTTCATGGGACATTGAAATAATTTGGCAGAAAATAATAATCTGCAATATGGGTCGAGATAAATCAAATGTAATTATAGTTTTAAACCTCTTACTTGAAAATTGCTGGTAGGGTTCAGACAAGGAGATGTTTGTTTTTAATGTTGTATAATAGTTTATTTCTCCTTGGATAGCACTTTGTTAATAGATTGGTTTATATAGAGCGAGGAAGCTAGTTAGGTATAACTCAAAAATGCCAGCTAATATTGTTAATGATTTTTAGTATAGTGGATATTTAAGATATGAAGTTTGCAGTTCCTTTGATACCAATTTGGTTATCATCTCTTATGACCGGCTTTTCTCTGATTTAACCTTATTTTGAAAGAAATGCCCCTTGCAAGAATTATTGCATTTTTCCTTACTTATTACACTAAACATTTTCAGTGTCACGAAGTGTGGTAAGGTCATGGTTATGTGAATAGGCCAGTGATTCAGAAGGCTCAGAGTAGTAATCCAGAGAGAAAGAGTTTTTAACCCCACCATGGTGAGACACAAACTAAATTCAGTTTTTAAATGTCATACAATAAGCTAGTGTCTGTAATGATGACTGTGAAACAACTGGATTATTGGAAGCACTCATATTGATTTGTTAATATCTCTGGTCAGGGAAGGAAACCCACCAGTCTAGCCTGTACATAACACCATTCGCAGAGTCATCGAGATCTACAGGACTTGTGGCCCATTGTGTCTATGCCAGTCAAAAAGAACTGCCGAAGCGATCTTGCATTGAAATTGCAGAATCAAAAAATGGCCTTAAGCAATTCAATTCAGGAGCAACAAATACAGGCCCCACCCATGACATTAGCATCCAGAGTATAAATAATTAAAACAATAAGTTCATACTTACAGGCAACTTGCCAGATTTGTAAGCTACAAGAGGAAGAGACATTGTATAAAGTGTTGCTAGTTTTATTGGGACAGTTGCAGTAAAAATACCAGACAGGGTGACTGGCTAAAAACATTGCAGCGGCAGCACAGGAGAAAGAAATGCTTCAGTCATTGCCACTCTACCAGTATGCAAATTTTGTCCATTGCATTTAGTTTTTAATGCATGTCTTGACAAGATGCTCAGCATAATTTCTGTGCTCTGAAAAACAAGAACCGAGGATCCCATAAAGGGACTATCTGATTGGCATGGTCGTTTCCACCAATTATGCAAACTGAAGTTGTCTGCTATTCACTGCTTGTCACGTATCTTTGTGCTGATTTTGTTTGCACTGTATTGTCACAGGAGTACTGTACACAACTATTTTTTTCAATGAGCATTCCTGCACTATGACCTACCTGTTTTCCAAACAAAATCTGAAAATGTATTCTTTGAAATAAGATCACATCTAACAGTGTAATAAACTAATAATTATCCATGAATATTCTGAAAATATATTCTGCAAACTATTTTGCAATTGCATAGATCTTAAGATAATCAAGAATATGGGACAAGTTCAGGAAATTGGGATTATTGCACCTTTAGTGATAATAATGATGGTGCAGCCTTGATGGGTCGAAGGGCCTTTTCTGCCTTGTATGATTGTATCACCCTATGACTCTAATTAGTATGAGACACAAATTCTGTTTTATTTATATAGCAAGTTATTATGGCAAAAGCAACTTCAATGTTAACTTCCAATTGAATTGAATTGAATGATTTATTATCACTTGTATTTTACAATAAAATACAATGCAAAACTTGAGCTGTTACCACAATCCGGCACCATTTGAATAGTTAAAGAATAAAAAGATATAGCTGAAAGAGAGTCCATCTTCATTTCACCACCTCTGCCACATGTCCTGTGCTCTGAGCTGGCTCACCGACACCTGCACCTCCAGCCTTTCTCCACCTATTTGCTGAACCAACAACATCAGAGTCTCCATTCTTCAGACACCATCTCTTTGCCTCTAGGTCCATCTCACCGATGTTGCCGCTAATGCCAGGTCCCGTGCCGGATTCACACCTACCAGGTAACGAGGAACCCCCGGCTCTGCTGCTATCACTTCGCAAATAACCAGGAGTCGCTACTCTGCTGCTACCTCCTCGATGATGCCCGGCTCTGGGCATACTACACTGCCACCACTGCAGCTGTCGCCCCACTGGCACCTGGAGTCTCCACTCTGGGTCTCCAATTACCTGGAGTCCCTGGCTCCGCTGCCAGGCCAGGCCGCCGTCCCACCAAGAATCCGGCTCTGCAATATCACCTTCCCTGTCACCGCCGGCAGGAAGAAGATGAAGACAAAGAAAAAGAAAGAGGATGAAAAGTAAGAGAGAAGAAGGGAGGAAGCAGGAACAGGTTGAAGAGGACAAAAATCACATTGGAATTTGGAAAAAGCAGGGGTGCTGAGACTAATTGGATGGCGTTTTTTCAAAGCTATGCACAGGCAGAGTGGGCCAAATAATAGACAATAGGTGCAGGAGTAGGCCATTCTGCCCTTCGAGCCTGCACTACCATTCAATATGATCATGGCTGATCATTCTTAATCAGTATCCTGTTCCTACCTTATCTCCATAACCCTTGATTCCACTATGCTTGAGAGCTCTATCCAACTCCTTCTTAAATGATTCCAGAGACTGGGCCTCCACTGCCCTCTGGGGCAGAGCATTTCACACAGCCACCACTCTCTGGGTGAAGAAGTTTCTTCTCATCTCTGTCCTAAATGGTCTACCACTTATTTTTAAGCCCTCTGATTCGGCACTCACCCATCAGCGGAAACATGTTTCCTGCCTCCAGAGTGTCCAATCCTTTAATAATCTTATATGTCTCAATCAGATCCCCTCTCAGTCTTCTAAACTCAAGGGTATACAAGCCCAGTCACTCCAGTCTTTCAGCGTAAGGTAGTCCCGCCATTCCAGGAATTGACCTTGTGAACCTATGCTGCACTCCATCAATAGCCAGAATGTCTTTCCTCAAATTTGGAGACCAGAACTGCACACAATACTCCAGGTGTGATCTCACCAGGGCCCTGTACAACTGCAGAAGAACCTCTTTGCTTCTATACTCAATCCCTCTTGTTATGAAGGCCAGTATGCTACTAGCCTTCTTCACTCCCTGCTTCACCTGCATGCTTACCTTCCTTGACTGGTGTACAAGAATACCCAGATCTCTTTGTACTGCCCCTTTACCTAAATTGATTCCATTTGGGTAGTAATCTGCCTTCCTGTTCTTGCCACCAAAATGGATAACCATACATTTATCCACATTAAACTGCATCTGCCATGCATCTGACCACTCACCTAACCTGTCCAGGTCACCCTGTAATCTCCTAACATCCTCCTCACATTTCACCCTGCCACCCAGCTTAGTATCATCAGCAAATTTGTTAATGTTATTACTAATACCATCTTCTATATCATTAATATATATTGTAAAAAGCTGCGGTCCCAGCACTGATCCCTGCAGTACCCCACTGGTCACTGCTTGCCATTCCGAAATGGAGCCGTTTATCACTACTCTTTGTTTCCTGCCAGCCAACCAACTTTCAATCCAAGTTAGTACTTTGCCCCTAATACCATGCACCCTAATTTTGCTCACTAACCTCCTATGTGGGACTTTATCTTCTTCTGTGTTGTAAACATTTAACATTCACAACCAACCTTCACTCATACCAACAATAAAACAATGTGTATCACTTCCAAGATGCACTGCAGTAGCTCACCAAACCTCCTTCAACAGCACCTTCCAAATCCACTTTCTCTGCCACTTAGAAGGGCAAAGGCAACTGATGTACAGGAATGCCACCTGTGCAAGTCCCTCTCCAAGTCACAAACCATTCAGAATAGGAAGTGTATCTCCTTCACTGCAACTGATCAAATTCCTGAAATTCCCTTCCAAACCGCCCAGTGGTTACTTACTCCACATGGTCTACAGTTACTTCAGGAAGTGGTTCGCCAGCACTAGCAGAATGGACATTGCAGAATGGACACTAAATGCTAGCCTGGCCAGCAATGGCCACATCCATTAAGTACTACGTTTTCAAAATTTATCCTATGCTTGTAATAAACAGAGGGCAGAAGTCAATACAATATTCATATCATAACAAAGAGGCACTAAAAAAACCTGCCCTTACTCATCTGTATCTTTGGCTCAAATTGTTTCCAGATAGGCCTAGAATTCTTCTTGCTTTCCAAGCCATTAAGGGAGTTATCTGAACTTTGAGTGGAAAATCTCACTTTGCTATATAAATTTGACTTCCAATTTATCCTGACATGAATGCATTTAGTACAACATGTAGGAGTAAATGTGGATGAATCTTAAATACTTTGCTGATGTAATACAGGGAACCTGGTAGGCCTAGTTTGCAGTGGGGAATTCCTTCTACAAAATGCAAGTCAGCTGGAAGATTCTACCTCAACAGAATTCTTAACAGTTTAAACCAGTCGTCTGCCTCCATTCAACAGGCAGTTAGTCAGCATTGGAAACTACCCTGACAGTGGGACTGAGTAAGGGAATGTTTCCCCACTATATTCTGCCCAATACCTCCCCACTCAACCTCCACATCATCTCCTGACCCACCATCACAGAGCCTGTAAAATCTTGCCCATTACCTCTGTTTTTGACTAACTCAGCACTAGCTGAATGCCTAGGCAAAGAATCTCTGAAAAATCAGTGAATCATTAAAGAGACTTAATATATGACAGAGGTTGTTCAAGTTACTGACAGATTTTGCCACATGTACTTTTTATTGGCAGAGCTTGAAACATTCCTTCATTTGATTAGCTAGAAACAAAGTGACATCCAAATGTTCTTCAAGGGGTGTGCCCTGACATCACCACTACAGAAGTTTGTGATCTCTGCAGTTCAGCTTTTCTAATCATTTTTCAATTTTTCAAGCTCATACAGCTGAGTAGTAACCCCTGTGAGGAGCCAATAACTTTCTTGACAAGCAATTCCAAACATATCATCATCATTGGTGGTCTGTCTCAAACAAGGATGACTCTCTTTCACTCTCAGGGTGAGTCCGTAGGTGGCTGTACAGACTGATGGGCTACCCCAGGCTCTGTTACACTTGGGGCAAAAGGTGGTCACGGGAACGGGAACAGTGGTTTGGCAATGCGCTCCTTTCACTGTTATTGCCTGGCTTCCACATTTTCCTGACAGCCAGTGTTAGGTACTCAACGCCTTCCCAGATGCTCCACTTCCACTTTAGATGCTCTTTGGCCAATGATCCCCAGGTGCCTGTGGAAATGTGACATTTCACCAGTAAAGCCTTGAAGGTATCACTGAGATAGTTCCTCTGTCCACCTAAGGTTCGCCTGCCTTTTCGAAGCTGGGAGTAGAGCATCTGCTTGTATAGTGGACAAGAAACACCAATACTGTGACTGCTGATGAGCTACAAGTGCAGCAAGTGTAAAGTAGTAAGATACATCTCAATCATTATAAATGGTTGAGTTTGAATGTCATGTATATCTGTACGCCCCCATGTAACTCTTAACCTTCCTTAATCTATTTTTGTAAGAAATACCTATTTGGTCACATTTATTTAGTAATTGAAATGTTTATATTAAATCATTTAGCTTTGCTGGTGTTTTGTCCACAATTGCCCTGTGATCAGCTGTGGACCGTTGACAATCTTTGCACAGTGAGTTACTAAATCTTTCCCAGGGCTCAGAGCAATTTCTATCATCCATTCCCAATCCCCAGCATGAGGGAATGATTTCTCTGCTGTCTATATTTAGTAGCAATGATAAGAATGCCTTCTTCCTTAATATCCCTAATTCTGTTCCTTCCTTAAGGCCATTAGGCCCATTGTGTCCACACTGACCGATAAGTATCCAACCCAGAAACCCACCCTATCCCTGAATTTCCCATGGCCAATCCAGGGCCTATGCCCGAAATGTCGAATTTCCTATTCCTTGGATGCTGCCTAACCTGCTGTGCTTTAACCAGCAACACATTTTCAACCATGGCCAATCCACTCAATCCTGGACATGATGAGCAATTTAGCGTAGCCAAGTTACCTAACCTGCACATCTTTAGATTCTGGGAGAAAACCAGAGGACCCAGAGGAAACCCATGCAGGCATGGGAAGAATGTGCAATCTCCATACTGTACCCGAGGGTGGAATCGAACCCAGGTCTTTGCTGCTGTGAGGCAACAGCGCTAACCACTGAGCCATCATGCCACCCTAAAAACCAAAAGCTAGTGTGTTCAAGCTCCACTGTAGAACTTTGAGTATGAGAACCTAGGCTGACATTCCAGCACATTGCTGTCCAAATGAGGCACTAACCAAGCCCCATCAGCCCTCTCACGTAGATATAAAAAATCTCATGGTACTATTTCAAAGAAAAGCAGAGGATTCTTCCCAGTGTCCTAGTCAATATTTACCTCGGAACCAAAATTTTTTAAAAAATCATCTAGTTACCATCACATTGCTGTTTGTGGCAGCTCGCTATATGTACTTTGTTCACCATGTTTCCTATATTACAACACTGACTTCAAGACTGCTTAATTAGCAGTAAAGCACATTGGGAATCCTGAGATTGTGAAAGTTCTGTACAAATGTTTTGGTCCCTCCCTCTATTGTTTTGCCAGAAGGAAGTGAGGACTGCAAATGCTGGAGATTGGAGTTGAGAGTGTGGTGCTGGAATAGCACAGCAGGTGCAGGCATGAATGCCTGTTGGATGCTGCCTAACCTGTGCTTTTCCAGCACCACATTCTCGACTCTATTGTTTTGCTACCTCATTGGCATTAATGTACATTCTGATGGGATGTTTGTTCTTGGACACAAATGGCACCCCAAATGAGACAGGCTATCTGCCTTTAATCTGTTTCCTTAAATTTATGTTCGTTGGCCATATACTTCAATCTGATTAAGAAATTGTCAATGGACCCATCTGGCTCATACTGCAGGCTTTGAAATTTGACTCAATGAGCCCAGTAGGAAAATTCTGTTGAAGATATATGCTGAACTTCTCAATAATCTCTTGAAGTTCTGATAAAGAGTCACCATACTTGAAATGTTAACTTTGCTTTCTTCCCACAGATGTTGCCAGACCTGCTGAGGTTTGCTAGCTATTTCAGTTTTTGTTTCTGATCTCTGCCATCTGCAATTCTTTGTTTTATTCTCAATAATCTAGTTTGGACTCTGGCCTAGCATCAGCTTGAGCACTGTTGTCAATTCTGGGAGTGCTCGTGGGTGGACATGAAGGTAATAGAGAGAGTATGGAAAAAGATTGATGAGAATGATTCCAGGGATGAGGAATTATAGCAATGAAGGTAGATTGAAAATGTTAGGATTGCTTTCATTGGAGAATCAAAGAGGAGCTTTGATACAACTATTCTGGTTATCCTTGATGGGAGAAACAGTTCCCACAATCAAAAGATTGAGAGCAGGAGAGCACAGAGAAAAATTAGTTGGAAAAAGGTGCAAAAGCAACATCAGGTAAAAAGGACCCACACTGAGTGATTAAGGTCTGTAATGGACTGTCTGAGAGTGTGGTTGAGATAAGTTCAGTTGAAACATTCACGAGGAAATTAAACTGTTATCAGAAAAGGAAGAATGTCAAGGAATAGGTGGAGGAGATGGGAGAATGACAGGAAGCGGGTTGATCACTGAGAGACCTGATACAGACATGTTGGGCCAAATGGCCTCCTGTTGCACTGTAAGAATTCAATGATTCTGTGATGTTCATTTGGGGTGATGACTAGAATAGCAGTCACTTGAAAAGGAGTGCATTATTGGATAAAATATTTTGATGTGACAGGAGCTGCTACATAAACACAAGTATTTATTTTCTTTATCATCTAGCACCCATTTCAATAACTTATCATCACGTCCTCAATAAATGTTAGCCATGTCAAAATTGCAGCTTTCACTGGCAAAGTGAAGCAAACAGATCTTTTATAAAATTGCAAATGATCCAAAGGAATTATAAATACTCAGAGGCAGAAAATGGGTAGTGTTTAATAAAATTAGTGTAGTAAAAAAAATCTTCCATCAATTGTCCATTCTCCTCAATGTGTTCCTCAGGATCTCACAGACTTAAATGTTAGGCAATAGCTCTCATCAGCACGTCTGAAAAAAATTATAGTCAGTAAATAGGATTTCTTTTATCTGAAATTTGTATTAAACAGCAGGGTATCAGATAATTATTTTCATGGTCTGTCAACTTTGTGAACCAAAATTCATTAGACTAATGACTTACCAACAGCAAATCAAAAAACATCAGCATCACTTGTTTTGTTTTAAAAAAAACTTTTCAGTTTGAACTCAAGAATACATGTAAGTTATTTCCTCATCTGAGTGACAGTTCCGGGCTTCATGATGTTTCAGGCCACTATGTCAACAATTGATGTTTACCTTCAAGTGTCTTTAATTTAGAAGATCATTCAATACTCATTGAATATCAACAACTGCATTTGTATAGCATTTTTAAGGTAGTAAACATCTCAAAGCGTCTTCAAAATGGATTGATCAAACCACACTTGATACCAAGCCATACATCAAGGTATGAGTCCAAAATGCTGACCAAATGATTCAAGGAGGTTTAAGGAGTGTCTTAAAGGTGATGGAGGAATTGGCAAGAAGGAGAGGTTTAGGGAGAAAAACAATATTTTTTCCCCTTTTCTAAGCCTCCGATCCATAATTGTGATTTTCTAATTCTCATTGTATCTGTTCTCTTTGTGCTAAATTATATTAAATGGCTGTGCATTAAAATCAGATTTAATTTTTTTTAACAGATCCTTTTCTCATCAAATATACCACTCGAGGAGTTCAGTAAACGGTCTTATGTTACAGAACTGTGCAATTAATACAGTTGCATGTTTAGCTTTTGGAAGAGTTGGCCCACACTTTGTAACTGGTCTGTTTTAAGCTCACATCCACACTTGGATCTTGTAAATATTTAGCAATTCAATGTGCTCACTTTAAAAATAGTGAAAACACACAAATGCTGGACTGCATTTAACCCTGTCTTGTACAGCCATACCAGCCAGCAGAATTTTAAGAGTGCAGACAAACATGAGTGATAATCCATTAAGATTTTGTTCATGTATAGCAAGTTGATGTCCAACCATTTAACAAGCCTCGAATCTTTAAACACAAGGCTGTACATGCATTGAACAAAAGTATAAACAAGAAGAATTTTAAGGATATAGAACCTAATAAATGGAAGCATGAGAAGACACTATGATTCTGCCTCAATAGTCAATATGATTGTGGTTGGTCTTCAACTTCAACTCTGTTTTCACACCCACCCCTCATATGCCATTATGCTCTGAGGAATAGAAAATCTGTCTATCCCAACATTAAATATGTGATTGGTAGAACCAACATGGACTTAAAGAAGGAAATCATGTTTGGCAAACCTGAAAGAGGTTTTGATTATGTTATTCACAGAGTTGATGAAAGGGAACCAGTAAATGCGGTGTATTTGTATTTTTGGACAGCTTTTCATATACTCCCATGCAGGAGGTTAGGAAGTAAAATTAAAGCGTATAGAATTGACAATAATATATTAGCAAGGATTGGGGTTGGATAACACGCAGTAAGCTGAAATGGGTCATTCCGATGTTGGTAAGCTGTGACCAATGCTCTGTTACATGGATCAGTGTTTGGGTCACAGCTATTCACAATCTACATCAATGATTTGGATGTGAGGACCAATAGTAATATTCCAAGTTCACAGATAACACAAAACATGTTGGAAATGTGAGTTGTGAACAGGATACAAAGAAGTTTCAAGATGATACAGACAGGATGAGTGAGTGAGGAATAGCATAGTGGATGGATATGTCCAAGGAAATCCATTTAGGCTTGAGGAAAAAAGATACAGAATATTTCTTAAATGGCAAGTGATTGGAAAGTGTTAGTGTCCAAAGGCATTGAGGTGGTCCTTGTTCATAAGT
Organism: Hemiscyllium ocellatum; assembly: GCF_020745735.1. Lineage (NCBI taxonomy): Eukaryota > Metazoa > Chordata > Chondrichthyes > Orectolobiformes > Hemiscylliidae > Hemiscyllium > Hemiscyllium ocellatum. Next base: position 46,376,424 of record NC_083404.1, read on the forward strand.
CACTGAAAACCAACATGCAGGTGCAGCAAACAAGTCAGAAGACAAATGGTATGTTAGCCTCCAGCGAACCTTCCTCACAGGACCTGAAACGTTAACTCTGATTTCTCTTCATGGATGCTGCCAGACCTGCTGAACTTTCACAGGAACTTCTGTTTTTGTTTCTGATTTACAGCATCTGCAGTTCTTTTGTTTTTTTTAAGCAGATAGGATTACATTGGTGTAGTGATAACTTGGGAAGAGGATCAGCAGTAGTGAAATGGCACATGGGACGTTGATATCATAAAAGGTAGACCACCAAGAGTTAAGTTTACCAAAAGACAGGATGTCAGATTCTCTGCTTCCTTCATGTTGGTGCATAAGTGAGAGACCAGGATCTCGAACTGAATGGAAGCCTCAATGCTACCCAACTCATTACATGCCCAGTTCAATTTCCAGCAGCAGAAGCCATGACAAAAGAAATAAAAGTAGACAAATGCTGTATTTAAATATTAAATTGAAGGTATATTTGCCCTATTAAAGTCACTATAGTCCTACATTCATACTGGAGACAGAGATGACTGTGAGTTTAAACTGAAAGTCACACTATTGGCATCACTCTGCAAAGCAAATCAGCTGTCCAGCCAAATGACACCTAATATGTCCAAATAGCTCATTCAGGGCATCCCGATTTACACAGAGCCAAAAACAAACAGGTATCAATGCTGCTAGATGACAGGAAGTATACTCAAGTTTGTAGAAGGTATAGGGTCATCATTATCATGGTATTGTTAGATGTGTATTTCAACACTTGTGTAATTTTTAAAAAGATTTCCATTTGTTTCTTTTTATTTCAAATGTGTTGAGGGTTTCTGCCTCTATCACCTTTTCAGATAAGGAGTTCCTTATTTCCACCGCCATCTGGTGAAAAATTTCTCTTGAAATCCCCTCATACATTTTGCATTACTTTAAATCTATGGCCCTAGTTACCTCTCTGCTAATGGAAATAATTCTTTCTTATCCACCCCAGTTAGACCCCTCATAATTTTACACACCTCTGTTAATTCTATTCAGTTCTAACAGCATTCAGCCTATACAATGTTACTTCAGAATGAAAAATTAAGCTTGGCTTCCATGATGTAAGACTGGTAGAAGAGGGATTCAGTTTTGTTTTGCTTAGGATAGGAATTCAGTTTGCAAATTCTGCTGCTCAAACAATTTAGAAGGAATGTTGTGTAAGGGTTTATGCTGGACTCTGTGATCTGCTAATAACACAGCATGCATCATCACAGGAAGTGAGGCAATGTTACATGTCCTTGCTCACTCTTACAAGATGAAATCACAGAAAGATGTAGTTACTATCAAATGTGTTTCTGAAGTAAAGTTAATGTTTTCCTTACATCACAGATTACGTGAATATTCTTTAGCAGCTTGAGACTAAGAACATTACAGAAGTGACAATGGCAGGAAAGCTCAGTCAACCTGCCAAGACTGGAAAAATAGGCATGGCAATTTCAGACAAACTGTAATTTGCATTACAGAACTTCTGCACTTGACCAACATTCCAACACGAATCTATGGATTGCCACGTGCACTAGATACAAATTTCTCAAATGCAGCTACCATGTTACTGGAGTCTGCTGGGGTCATTATCTTCCCTCATATGGTGTCTCATGGTTAATCATTTTCCTTTTGCATCAAATGTCTCATACATCTGTTATTGTCGTCTTGCAGGATCTGCTTGACGAAGGCAGAAAAGGAAATGTTGGAGTCAGAACTCTGAAATTATTCCCTGACCACACTGGACAAAATAGCACACAATTGAAGGTACACCAGGTGAAAGATGGTGGATTAGCAGACCTCAGGGGAAAATGATAAGGAAGTTAATGACCACCAGTTCCTCTTGAACAATAATGATGCGAGAAATAATGCAGCCACATTGTGAGATCATACAGACACCAGCAAAATATCTTTTGAGTTTAAGAAAAATTCACGTATATTATATTTGTAGCTATTTTGAGGATACTACCAAAGAAGTAAGAAACAACATGCAAGGTTTGTATTTATGTAATATTTTTCATGACTACTGGATAGCATAAAGCACTTCAAAGCTAATTGAGTACATTAATTCTTGTACTTTAAAAAATGCAGTAACCAATTTGCTCACAGAAAACTCGCAAGCAGCAATATAGTAATTGCAGATATTGATGGGGATAACTCCCCTGCTCCTCTTTGAAAGAGTGCCATGAGATCTCTTTCATCTAACTGAACAGGTAGATGATGCCCTAGACTAATACCTCATAAATGTCAACATTATCTGGCAGTAAGGCACTCCACTGAGTGGCAGTCTTTACTTCTGTGCTCAAGTCCTGGCGTGGGAATTGAAACCGGAATCTTGTTGCTGAAAGACAGAAGTGGTGCCAAAAATGTACTGCTGAGTCAGTAAATCATGTGTCCTTCATCCTATACCAAATAATCTTATAAACAGACATGGCTTTGCCAGTGCAAAGGAATTGGGAAAAGGCTTTCAAAGGATTACAAAATTTTGAACATTGAATCAAAGTTGCTGCATTTTGATAATATTGGAATGGAACCTGGTCCCATCCTCAAATCTAGTTATACACCATGCACCTACATGGTTGAAATAATTACCTTGGTCTGATTTTGTTTACTGTGCCAGTTTACACCCATTCAAAGAAGGCTTCTTAAGCTATCCACTTTAAGCACATTGCTCTTGTGGGCAAGTTTTACAATTTTAAAAATTATTTGATTTACTAAGTAACTGACCAGTATGGATTTAGTGAAATAGTAAATAATTCTGGATGGTTTGTTCTTAATTTTTGTGTTTTTCAGAGGTTTAAAATTGGATTATCAGCTGATGGAAGCCTAGACATTCATTAAAATGCTTATTTTTTGGTGTTCAACAGATTCTAAGTTATATTATTCAAATTGCACCAGATTTCCACTTTGAATAGGGTTAGGGTTAGGATCAGTAAGTATTCTTAACCAAAAGTAGATCAGTTATGCGCCATAACTGCACAACTTTGTGCACAATTCATAGTTATTGAAGAGAGCCAGTATAGACACAATGGGGTGAATGGCTTCCTTTCTGACTGTAGCCATTCTTATATTCTGAGTTTCTGATTTCAAAAATTAGTTTTGGAAGAAAGTTGAACTTTGAAAAAACAATTTGAACTTAATTTGGAGCTGGCACCAAAAGCAGAAACATTCCCTTTGATCCAAAATTGTTTCTCTTATAAACTTTTGAAAAAGGACAGCACATTTCATGCAGCTTTGTGTCTAAGTTTCAGATGGAAATAAAATAAGAAGTCTAGTTGTGCAAGATGCAAGGAAAATTATAAAGGTTAAAATTAATCAAGTTGGATCTTTGTTGAATTCCTCAAAGAGGGTGGAATGGAGATTTGCCAGAATGGTAATGGAGGAGCAACTTCAGTTCTGTGGAGAAATTAACAAAACTGTGTTTGTTCTGCGTTGAGCAAATGAGGACTTTGTGAGATGTAATAGATTGTGAGGAGTTGTAACAGAGAAAGGAAGAAAACTGCTTCTGCTAGCGGATGGATGGCAATGGAATCAAATTTGAGGTAGTTGGAAAAAAAATGAGTTTTAGTTTTATATGGCAAGCTGTGATCTGGAATACACTGCCTTAAGGGGTAATGAAAGCAGATTCAGTATTTATTTTCAAAAGGGAATTGGATGTATACTTGAAAAGGAAAAGCCTTCAGGGACAAGAGGAGTGGCAAGGGGATAATTGGTTAGCACTGTCAAACGGCACAGGCACATGGACTGGATGGTCACCTTTCTTGCTGTTTGATTCATTGAAAGACACATAGATCCTATAGACTCGCATGACCTACAGGAACTTGCACAACAATAAGACAGATTGGCAACAGGGTTTTGCTTGACAGTCCCGCATTCCAATTCTATTAGAGTTCTCTAGCAATCAATGAAGGGTCTTGCATTTGTGTGATATTAATACTCGAGATGTGAGTTTTCCAGAAGCTCTTGTTCGTTTTATTTAGCCATAACATCATGAGTTGCCTGACAGATATTAAACCTCTAATCTACTTAAATTCTGCCAATAATGCACTCTCATAAATATTTTCTTCACAAGCTTTATCTGTTGCAGTAAATAATCTGTCAGAATGCCCTCATTTTATATTATTCAGTAAGCCTGTCATGGCTGATGCTAGGCTTATCTCGATGAGCAGCTTAGTCAATCATGTTGGAATCAGAATAGGGATTATAATGCTTGTAATACACTGCCTAAAATTAAAAGCATTTTCCTTGTAGAACACAGGTGCTTTCTATAGACTTTAATGTTTCCTTGTTAATAAGACACAGTCCAAATATAATGTCACGCAGATTTTTCATCTAGGAAACCACGGATTAGGTAGACTTCACTATTGTACATTTTTTTTTAAAGAAGACTACATTTCATTTGTTATTTCTGGTTTTGAAATTCCTGTTCATTGGTTACTTTTGCAATGTCACACTTGAAAGTGGAATTGTAACCACGTCTGTGATTTTGACAGGGAAGGTAATTTCAGGTGGCTCCACAACAGCAGCATTTATTTTAAACCAGTTCCCCGTAGATAATCCCACATCTCTGTTTCTCTCCTATCTATTTGTTCCAATTTGACTGAAAAATTCCAGCTCAAGACCAAGCAGTCCCAGCTGGCGATCAAAACACAGACTTTAAAAGCCCTCATCAGAGGAACATTTCTCCACAATGTTATAAAGTTTGATTTGATAAACTGCATGAACAGAGAGAATTATAGGTGCCTGAGTGATTAGACAAGTGCTTTCTTTCATCAATCCATCAATCCATTTTTTTCCTACATAAATGATGCATGTACAACATGCCTTTGGAAAATAGCGACAAGAGATGTGAGAATAACTAGGTAAGAAGAAGAAAAGCAGCTGACATTTCTTTTGGTATTCAAAAATAACAAGAATGTTTTTTAAATTATAAATTCAACTCAGTTCAAACAAATGCTCAGTATAGAATAAGCCATACTCAGATTTGTTGTAAATATATCTCTCTCAGGGGGGAGTTCATCTGTTATTTTGTTCACTTCCTTTGCATTTATGTACCAGCTTTGTGTAGTAAGACTATTTAATTTCATACCCAAGCTGAGAATAACTTTCCTATTCAATGAGCCTCACTTTTGTTAATCAGCTTTTTTATATGATACTTTGTCAGATGTTTTCTTAAAGTTCAGAAAGCAATATCCCTTATTAGCCTTCTCAGTTAGTTTTGATGACCAGAGGAGGATGAAATTAACTCTCTCCCTTTTTAACCTCCTATTGGTCAGTTGCAACAATTTTTAAAAATTCATTTTTAGAATGACATTATCTCAGTTCAATTAAAACATAGTTCATTAGAAAATGAAGGAGGATGTTATCAAGCATTACTTGTGTGAAAGGAAGATGGAACCGGCTGACCCCAAGAAAAATAATAAAATGCAAAATCATGCACACAGACACAAGCACCAGTGATAACTATAAAATAGAAAGTATTTAGTACAGGCAGTGCAAATAAACGTTATGTAATTTAAAAAGCCCTCAGAGATCTTGTGTTAGATTCTTAAATTGAGAACCCAGTTGTTTAATAGTTGATGTGTATCCTTAGCAGTAGCAGAATATTTCAATATCTCTCAGTGAATGGTTGTTCTCCCAAATTGTTTTTTTTCACTGGTTACAGTTTTCTAAGGTAATGAGAGAAACAGACAGAGAGTTCTAGCTTTTCTCGGAATTTCATTTTCCCTTCTGTCTGCTCTGTTGTTCAAAAGCAGTTGTTGACATAGTTCACTTTATGTTCCAAAGTTTAGTTCCATTGCCTTTCCAAGCTGGCTAAACGGCATGTGAGTCATTTATCTTCCAATATTTGAGAAGATCATACAAGTGGAAATGCAGCAAAAGATGTGAATTTCATGATACTGACTCGGTTGCCTTGTTTCAATGTCTTTAGACAAATATCATAATTTCAGTATGCTTAGCTTTGTTTTATTTCACATAGGTATCTTAAGGCTTGCTTCAACCTGTGGTCAAGTTGCCACTGAAACCAATTTAGATCTGTGTTTCTTCCTTTTTAAAAAACATATTTGTTCATAAATGGTGTCAGTTGTAACAATCAGATGATATAGTTAAAATTCACTCATCCATATTTCCTACTATCATAATACCTTTCATCAAAGAAATTAAACTAGACTATTTAAACCAGATCTTCCTTTTAAAATCCATACTGTTTATCCCTTATATTCCTTATATAAGGGCTTATTAATTTTTCCCCAGTTTTGTTTTGTTTCTAAAATCTTACCCACCGCGTAATTACTAGAAATACCTTTGCACTTTTTCTTACTGCAAGATATCACATTCTTTACTTTCAACATCTGGCATGTCCTTTGTATTTGGTGATGATTGGAAACCTATGACAAGTCCCTCCACAGTCTCCAGAAGTTATACAGGACATTGGAACACAAGCCTTTATCAGTTAAGGCATAGCTTATAAGGGCATGGAGGTTATGTTGAAGCTGTACAGGACTTCGGTTAGATGATTGTTGGAGTACTGTGCACAGTTCTGGTCTATGCTCAGGCCTTGCATTAAACAGATTGGCAACTTTTATCCCAATCTCGATTATTAGAAAGTTTGGGACACTCCACAAATCCTCGGATGAAATCTTGCATGCCTCTTTTCATTTTGAGGGTGAAAGTATAGTGGAGAAAATGAGAAAACTGAGTAGATTAAAGACATTAGAATCGATTTGGAACCCAAACATTAATCGGCAAGTGGGCGAAATTGATACTATCGGGGAAGAGAGTGATGAGGAGTTGGATGAGTTCAGCAACACCAACTACGCGAACTGGAGATCCACGGAAATTGATAAATGGATAACCCTTCCATGTCAAGGAGCAGGCATTCATTGCTATAAAAACGATAGTATTTCGACCAATTGGTTGAAGAAGATTCAATTCATGAAAACATCAAAAGTGATTAATTTGATTTTATTAAGGACTAATTTGTTTCCGACAAGGGCATCATTGTCATATGGAAGGCCATTCAATATTAAATCTTGCAGAAGATGTAATGCAACTTCTGAGACTCTGGCACAGAAATGTTGTGATTGCTTTGGAGGGAATACATAAAAGATTGACCAAGATTTTGCCTTGGAGGCAGCTGTTTAACTATGAAAGAGGCTGGATGAACTCAGGTTCTTTTCTTTGGAGGAGAAAGGGTTGAGGAAGGACCTGATAGAGATGTATCAGATTATGAGCTGCATGGACAGGTGAATAGAAAACATCTTTATGAAAGGATCAACGACAAGGGGCATAATTTTAAAGTTTAGAAGGGATTTGAGAAAAATGTTTTTCACCCTGAGCGTGATAGGGTCTGTAATGCACTTCCTTGGAGGGTGGTTGCAGCAGGAAACCTCACAACCTTTAAAAGATACTTGGAGGAACACTTGAGATGTCAAGACGATTGGCCTACTGCTAGAAAGTGGGGCGAATGAAGATTTAGTGCAGCTTTGTTGACATAGATTTGATGGGCTGAGGGGTCTCTTCTTAACTGTATGACTCTATGATTCCATAAGCAACCTGGAATGCAAGCTTTTCAGCCCAGTGGCTCAGGTTGGTGATTTTGTTTTCCACAAGAATTGCTGAGTCTGTTTCAACATTATTGGTCTTTATTTCAGCATCCACCTTATTTGTAATAAGTGTATATGTAACATTATTTAATAACATTCTTGTGAAGGAATGTAGGACTACGCATTAAGGTGATAAATAAATAGATAAATGCTGTTATAGGTGAAATCAAAAACTGCCACTCTGCAACATATACAGTATAAGTAAGTTGTACATACGTTCAATATGTGAAGTAAACAGATAATTTTATATTTCAATTGGTTTTGCCATGGAGCTAAGGAAATAACAACAGATAATTTAATCAACCAACATCACAGATTTTGTAGTATTGTGGGCAAAATTGTGGTTTAATTATGGATTAAATGTAGTTGCTTAATTTTCTTAGGAAAAGTCCTTCTTATTCACATGTAAAATAATTTTCAATGTCATATCTTTATAATATATGAAGATCGATAATAAGAGGGCACAAATGTACGATGATTAGCAAGGAATCAAAGACACATGCGAAAAACTCTTTTAAGCAATGAATGGTTGGGATTTGGAAGATAGGATGGGCAATCCAGATTCAATTGGAGAATTTAAAGGAAATTCTGGGGCAAAAGGTTGCTGGAAAATGAGGAAAGAATAGATAAATGGGTCTAATTGATTTGCTCTTGGAAAAGGTCATTGCAAACTCAATATACAGACCTTTCATATCATAGTATTCAATGATGCAATTGTGACCATAATTCTATCCTCAACTAATTAGTTACCAAATTGTCACCCTTTCTGTTGAAATGTTTCAGTAACATTTTCTTAATCAAACAGAACCCCTCTTTTAACCAATTGTGATTGTACAGAGTCAAACACAATTTATCAATGGCTGTCCTTAAAGCACAGAGCATTCAACTGAAAGTAAGAAAGTTTGCTCTGAACTGTCTCATTCACTAGCTCACTGTTTATTAACGAGGGATCCTGCCATTGAGAGGGCTGTCAATGCGAAAATACTTGTTCCATCCGTTAGTCTTGCAGCTGCAACAATGCTTGCGCAACTTACCATAAAGATTGTTTGTACTTGGTCCAGTCGGATATCCTGTGTACTCTAGTCTACTTCTGAAATGTGGGTTCATCACAAAAATACTGCACTAATACGACAGCAAGAAGAGATACCTGAGTCTTGCTGAAAAGAAATTGATGAAAGAATGTGAGGAATGTTTGAGTGGCTCTCTGTTGGGCTCAAAGGCCTGTTTCGATACCATACACTCAATTCCCTTAATCTTCGAACATTGGTCAGCATTTCTATTTCTAACCCAGATCAGACCATAAAGTTACACAGTTATCTATGTGGCCTGTGTTCCAATCAAGTATCCAGTATATCTTATCTAGGGCTGGAATCTTCACAGGAGAAAGTAAAAAATCTTTGTAAAAGCTGTGTCAGCCTTTGGCAACATTGGAAATTGGAGTAAGCTATTTGGCCCATCAAGTTTGTTCCACTATTCAACTAACTCATGGTTGATGTACTAACTCAGTGTTGTTTTCCCTTATTCTTCACATATCCCAAAGTACCTCTAATATCAAGGAAATGGCACTAGTTGTTATATTACACTATTTAAAGAGGCTAAATGGACCAAAACCTTTTTGAGAAACTGTTGAGAGAAGGTAAGTAAGTAAGGGTCATCAAGGGCAACTAGCAATAGTCAGTAAATGCTGACCCAGCCAGTGAAGTCCACATCCCATACTAAAAGGGGTTAGGGTGGCGGGTGAGTGATGAGTCAGTCGGGGTGACAGGCTGTGAGCAAGAGGTATGGGTGGCAGGTGGGTGAAGGTAGAGGGCGTTAGGTCATTTTGGGTGAGGTAATCAGTTCTGGGACCTGCTTAATTTGGAGATGCGGTTGGGGTCATTGCAGGGTGAGAGCTGTTGGGTCAGGCATCTGCTGGTTGATGGCTTGGCAGTTGAGTTAATTAAGGGTTTAGACAGAGGATTACATATGGTGGGAATGTGGTCAGGTCAGTTTGTGTGGGAAATTACTCAGATTGGGTTGTGGGTGCAGTCAGGGTTTCAGTGTGATAGGGTCTGGGGCTGCATTTGGTCTGAGTTAGAGCAAGACTTATTAGCTGAGGTCAGGGGTTAGCTGGGTGGTGGTTCATGGCATGGATGGATGGTCATGGATCAGGGCTGCTGTCAGGTCAGGAGGACTGAGTGGTCAGGTCTAGGGAGGATTGAGGTGAATGGTCAAGAAGTATTGTAGAGCATCAAATGGGGTTGGGGGTGAATTCATTTGTATAATTACCTAGGATTTGTTTCTATTAGATGAATATTTTTTCAGTAACTATTCAGGTAAGTAAGTAAGAGACTTTGAAATCGATGACTCTAAAGTCAGACTGGGTGACTTTCTCGAATGGTCATTCATGCTGGATAATTTCCCAACCAATGGTTAAACATCTTGGGCAAGCCCACCCACCCACCGACCCACCCAGCACAGCTACTACTTTCACCTAACCTAAGGTTAATTTGTTTGTGGTAATTATTAGTTAAGTAGGCATTTCTTTTTTGTTTTTGGCAGAGTTGGCCATGATGTTCATATTACAATGTTTGTGTATTTTATAAAGATTTATAAATGTCCTTCTTTCTTGCAATCCCTGCATTGTGCATTATCCTCAACTCGAAGGGTACCCTGTTTGCAGACGACTGTCAAATCTGTGTGTGTAACATGCCCCTAGGTGGTGAACAAGAGCCCTGTGGGTTAATGCAACAGAACAGTCTCTCTCCAGCCAGATGTAAAAATATATGATCTCCATTCTGCACTTTTTCCCAATGCCAATGACTCAAACATGCCTCTGTTGTGTTAATTCCATTGAGGGAAACCTCTTCAACTACTCAGCTAGTCATGCCCGTGCCTATGATCAGCAGAAAACTGTTTAAATAGTCAGTATCTTATACAGAATTGTTGAAGAAGTCAAATGATAATAAGATATATGCACAGTAACTGGAGTTGCTCAATCATATCACATTATTGTGTCTTATACTTCCCAATTAGAGGCAGTCTGACATTTTGTGAATCCCCTCTTAGTTTATCCTGCAAAGACTTCCATTCATGTGGTATTGTTAATAGAACTAGTGTTGCCAAATAAAATGTCATCTTCCTCACCCCATCGTCATTCATAATGGTCAAACAAACAAGCTTGGTAACGGGACATATGTGTACAAAGCTTAATACTGAGGCTCTTTTATTTTTATTTATTCATTCATGGAATATTTTGCTCGACCAGCATTTATTGTTTAACCCTAAATGCTCTTGAGTAGGTCCTAGTGAGGTGGCAAAGGTCACATGCTAAAGATACAATGATATTGATGTTAGGGAGGGAGTTGAAGGATTTTCCACCAGTAATACTGAAGTAATCATGATAATAGAAGCAGTTCGGGGTGGTGTGTGTCTTGGAAGGGAATTTGCAGCTGCTACTGCTCTAGTGCGCCTGCTACCCTTTACCTTTTAGGTGGTAGAAATTGTAGTTGGTGCCAATGGAATTGCTGTATATATTGGAGAAGGGAAAACTGCCTGATACGCTTGTCAGACCTCATTTATTTTTCATAAATATTTTCTAATCTACCTGTTCAGAGATGTTATAACACACGTCTGGAGCAGGTGAGACTCAAACCTGGACCTCCTGGTCCAAGGGTAAGGACACTACCACTGCACCACATGTACCACTTAGCATTTATTTTTATTAATTGCATTTAAATTGATGCATGGCTGAGTATAACTAGGCATTAACTATCTTTCACCAACTGGCATTCTAGAGTTGAACAATCTTGATGAGTACAAAATATTATCTGCAAACAAGAATTTAATCAAAGATTGGGCTCAAATTTGCTGTCAAGAAAGTGTAATGGTTGATTCAGCTCTCCATTATTTAGAGTTAAATAACCCAATAACTGCAGGCCAGAGGCAGATGGATGGTTAATTTAAAATATTCCAACACTGCTGCCTGGTTGTGCTGCTTGCCACTTGATTCTATGAAAATGGCATCTTGGCCAAAACCTATTCATTTTCAAGAAACATGTTGTATTTATCCCTCAATTGTTGCATTGCACTCACCATGATAAATTACTTGTACCCTTTTAACCATATGATTTATGCTAATTGCTGCCAATCAACCAATCTGCCATTGAAAACTGTTGCAAATGTGCCATGTCATTCCTTCAGCTGTTGAAATTTTTAATGAGATTTTAAAGTTAATATTTTTGCAGCAATTCTCTTATCTCCTTTTCGCATCTCTCCTTTATCCAGTATTTCTCTCTCAGACCTGTAATACACTTTCTGTACCTTACTTGACATTGAAAACAGACCCTCACATTCACACTCCTTCCAATTCCTTCTGTAATTTATTTACCAATTCTTCAATCTCCTTGGATGTGGTGAAAAATCTCTGTTTGCTGCCTTGTTCACCCATCTCCCACATTCACTACTGCTGTCACGGTATTATCATGAACTCACAGTTTTAGAAAATCTGAGAGTAAATTTCTTCTGAGATAGTGGCTGTATGGCCAGGTCTCACCAACAGGAGGCATTGATAGATGTCCTGCTGCAACAAAGTATTTACTAATATCATTCATTTTTGACATATTTTTGCATTTTTTTTCTTTATTGTTACCATTTTATTCTGTCTTCAGTTGTCTTGTGTGGGGAGAATGTCACTGTTTTTTCCATTGATAGCATACTGTAATCACTGGAGCTAATCCAATACGTAGAGCAATGATTGCTGTTTTACATTGTCCAAAGTGTATCAAACATCACTTTAATTAAATAAAACAATTTGGCTAACATGCCAATTAAGGCAATTATTAGGAGACACATCTTATTTGACTAAAGCAGATTGCTATCGTCCTGCCTTTCCTTGTGGAAGGACCTCTAAATATGCGTATCAAACTCAGATTGGAAGTTGGATTTACCATCTTCCAATGCCTCTTAATGAGATTTGCTCAAACATTTCAACCTTTTGACCCCAAAACAAATCAGATTTACATCATATAAGTGTATAAATGTTCCTATCTTCCCTCTGAAGCAACATCTGAGACATTTAAGTTATTGGAAGTGATGGACGGTTTTCAGCATTGAACTTTCACACACTTGTTAAATCTTTGGAAGGGGTGCAAGTGATTTAAACACTCATCGGCTGGTGTTGACTGTATCCCAAATCTTGGGGATGCAATTGTTTGAAAGTAAGCTACAGAAGCACCCTCCATGGAAGAGTGGACACCATTCAGGACTGTCTTGGAATGAAAGTTGAACTGTAATTTCCTCCAATCAAATATGAGAAAAACTGAAACCTTGGTTTTTGTTTCTATCATAAACTCCACTCCTTCACCACTGACTCCATTCCTGTCTCTGGAAACAGAGGCTGAGATTTCCCATGTTGATGTTAAAGTGTGGCTACAAATGTCTTGTTTGGTATCATATCCACTAATGCCTGGCAAAGTTATGTCTTGTGATTGCTCACTTCTCAGCTCGTGATCTAAACAATAAAGATGTTGCATCAGTTAGTTGGCAAGTCACATGTTGTAAGCATTGCAGGAAGTTCATACCAGTGCAGGAATTTCAAGGTCAAAGGTTCTGCCTCTATATTTAAAGGTCAGCTGGACACTGCTTCACTCTCTGCAAGTCAGAAACTTCACAGCAGCCTGTGGTGGCCATTACCTCCTCCTTCCCCAAAGGCTTGAAATTCCTGTCGAGAAGACAAAATTGGCCCCCAGGTTTACTAATGCAGCCTGTAGATACTGCTGGGTGGAGTCACTACAAAAAAGGCCCACCCTGTTTCTGGGCAAGGCACTAAGACCCAGCCAGCCTGGGATCAGATTGCGTCACAGGTCAGTGTGCCACTGGCCCGCATGAACTGGATGGTGAGCAAGAAATGATCTCCTGCCTTAAGGTAAGGGCAGTATCTCTCAACTTCCTCACCCTAAACAGAAGCATCATTGAGTTTAGCTCTGTCACTGTACAGGCATCCCATACATGGTCACAGACTGCAAGCCTCAGCATCACATGGACAATGCATACTCAAAGGCCCACACCCACTTCCTCCTCTCAAACAATGAACCTTTCCTGTCCACTGCACTTGCCACTCACTCACTGGGGACAGCTCACCACTTGACATGGTTAATCCATGTTCACAGAGTGCCCCAGAATCCATTCTCATTATAGTCAATCCTTCCCTTTATCTCATTGCAATTGAGGCTGGTGCATAACTGTGCCAAGAATGCCATGACCAGCCAGGGTTGGAGGGGAAGGGATATTGTTAGATGTTAAGACCCTCGCCATCTTTGAGGAAGAGGTTGTTGGGCTGACCAGGGAAGACTCAGATCATTTGTGTGGTGACAGGGAGACCCTAATGGGCCAGTGACATTGTGCTGTGCTCTTCTTTGATGAACATGAAATGAATACATCACTCTGCATAAGCTATTCTGTATCTTCACTGACTAACTCTTCCTTTCTCTTCTGTACACACTCGCACTCCCCCAGCACTAGCTCCACCTCAGGAGGGAGACCTACATCCTCCATGAGCACAGTGACAGTCACCACTGGGAGCACTGGAGCTAGGTTCAACTTGGAAACAATATCTGAGGAACACATCACTGACATGTGACAACCGTCAAGAGAAGAAGGATGTTCAGACCATTGCTGAAGACCAGGGGCCTGCTCAGCCCCAGCCACATAGAACATAAAACCTAAAACAGTCCAGGAACCTGCCATTTAGCCCACCATGTCTGTGCCAACCATGATACCCCATTCTAAACTAATCCCATCTGCCTACACATGGTCCATATCCCTCTATTCCCTGCCTGTTCATGTGTCTGTCTAAATGTCACTTCAACTTTGCTTATGTTTCTGCTTGTATCAAATCCCCAAGCAGATTGTTCCAAGCACCTACTACCCTTGGTGTTAAGAAAAAACTTTCCTCACACATCTCCTTTAACCATTTCCCCTCTCGCCCTTTGCCCACTAATAGTTAGCATTTCCTGCCTGAGAAAAAGACTCTGACTATCCACCTTATCCATGACTCTCAGAATTTAATATACTTCAGTTCCATCTCTCTACTTGGTCGTCATAAGTCATACATTAAAACTGTGAGAAATGTAACATGCTTACTCAAAAAAAGGAGGCAGAAAGTAGGAAATTATAGAACAGTTAGTTTAATTCCTGTCATTGAGACATTGTTGAAATTCATTAGTAAAGTAGTAGTAACTGGACATTCACAAGTAAAAATGAAAACTCTCAGAGTCAGCATGGCTTTATGAAGGATAAATTATATTTGATTAATTTGCTAGAGTTCTTTGAAGAAATAACAAGCAAAGGGGATAATGGAGGTCCTGAAGATGTGTATGTGGACTTCCAGAAGGCATTTGATAAGAGCTCATATAAAAGGTTAATGCACAAGCTAAGCTAACATGTGTTTAGAGGTATTATATTAGCTGGAAAGAGGATTAGTGAACCAACAGGAAGCAGAGATCCAAGACAATGTGTCTTTTTCTGGTTGACAAGCTGAAACTATTAGGGTGCCACAGGGCTCAGTCCTCAGGTCCCAACAACCTGGGTGTGGGAATAGAATTGGCTATATTCAGAATAGGTGGGAAAATAAGTTGCAATGAAGGAATAAAATGTTTACAAATGGTTTTGAATAAGTTAGGTGAACCGGCCAAAATTTGGCAGGTGGAGTTTAAAGTGAATAATTGTAAGGTTGTCCATTTTGATCAGAAGAATAAAAGTCAATTTATTATCTAACTGGAGAGAAGCTGTAAAAGTCTTCACTGCAAAGGAATCTGGGTGTCCTTGTTCATGAGTCGCAGAAAACTAATATGCAGGTGCAGCAGGTAATAAGGATGGCAAGTAGTATTGTTGCTTTATTGAGGATTAGAATTTTAATTAATTGTATTCTGTGCCAATGCTTTACCACTGTACTTGTAGCTAGAATCTAAGTATTTGTAGTAGATAGTCATTCTTGTGAAGTACAGAAACCTGGGTCCAACAATCAGAAAAATTGGAGAATTGTGTATACGTATCATAAAATCTGTAATTTTTGTTATAACTCTAAGAGTAGCAGAGCTTGATTCCTAGTCTGATACTTCAGTGAGTCGCGACCCTATGTGAATAATTTTGTCCAATGACCTATAATGGTCCACAATGACTTTGGACTTGAATTAGAGGGTCCCATTACTAGAGATTAACCAAGGCTTGATTTAATTCAGGAGAGGAAAGATCAATTTTTGATGAAACAAGGTCAGAAAACATGACAACAGTTACTGTGAAAGGTGCATGTTGAAACAACTAAATGTGTTCAGATGCTTGAGTTGCATCTTATCTCATTCTGATTATGGCCAGCTAGCCTATGCCCAGGGATGCCAGCATGACAGATTAAATGATGTGACACTTACATTTAAATACTTTCACTGACTTTCAATGTTGTCCTTTCAGTCTGAAATTTGACAGTGCATACATGAGTGATGGCCATAGGATCAATGCAGGTTAGACAGCCAATGTTCACAGAACAGCATACCAGCAAAGGAGTCAAACTCTTCAGGAATACTGGACAAGCAGGAAAATTGAAAAGGGATGAAAGTAATGGCAGCAATCATTTGAGATACTGAGAGACTATGAGAAGGTACATTAAGGATGTATAAAGTTTCACACGTCATCACCCAGGAGACCATGCAAAAAAAAATTACATGGAAACATCGAAAATAAAAGCAGGATTATGCTCTTTGACCCTTCAAACCAGCTCTGCCATTTAATATTGTCTTAGCTGATCATCCAACTCAGTACCCTGTTCCCATTGCTCTCTATATCCTTTGGTCCTTTTAACCCTGGTAAATATGTCTATTTCCTTGAAAACAAAGTTTTTTGTTACCTAATGAGAATTCCACAAGCTCACTGCTGTTGGGTGAAGAAATTTCTCCTCATCGCATTCTTAAATGGTCTACTGTATATCCTTAAATTGTCATCCCTGGTCCTGTATGTGCTGGTCAGAGGAAACATCATTCCTGTGTTTACTCAATCAAGTCATGTTACAATTTTATAGGTTTCACCCCTCATTTTTCTGAACTCTAGTGAATATATTTGTACCTAATCCAGACTCTCTTACATCAGTAAGGAATCAGACTGGTCAACTTTTATTGCATTCCCTTTGGAGCAAGAGCATCTTTCCTCAGATAAGGAGACCAACACCAAGGCCCAATACAATTGCAGCAAGACATCCCTGTTCCTGTCCTCTTGCTATGAAGACCAACATACAATTTGCCTTCTTCACCACCTTTTAGACTTCTATGTATATTTCCATTGACTGGTGTACAAGAAACACCAAGGTGTCATTGCCCATCCTCCTTTCCCAATCTATCCCCATTCAATCTGCTTTCCTGTTTTTGCAACCCAAGTGGATAATTTCACAGTTATCCACATTATACTTCATCAGCTATGCATTTGCCCACTCACTTAACTTGTCAAAATATTCAGATTCTGTCAAGTCCTTTAACATTTTAACAAGAATTTTCCAGCATTTCTCTTGAACTGTGTGTTTTCATTTGTAGAAATAATAGGGAGGTGTAATGTCACTGGACAAGTAATCCTGGTCTTTTTTACAGTAACACTCAAATGACAAAATATTTCACTCATGAAAGATTCTCAGAATAAGTGATTGTCTTAGTCTGTGAAGAAACATTAATCAAGGTCAATAAATATTAATACATTTTTCACAAAAAATCATTGAGCTAAATCAGATAGAAATAAATATTAACTCCTCTATTTTTATTCAATTACGCAAAATCTCCTTGTTTAATTCAATAAGGCAGTGAAAGTGAAATATTTGATTATCATATGTACTATTTATTGCATTGTTAAAGAAACACAGTTTTCTATTATTCGATATTACAGCTTGGTTTCAAAATCCGCACACAAAATCAGATACTTGTATTAAATGCTTGTCAAAACAATCTGAATTCCTATTTGTTTTAATAGAGTATAGTTTCATCCTGTAGATTTATGTTATAATAAGATGTCATACTCTGTTTTTGTTCAAGATTGCACCCCACTGATGATCTTCGGCAGAAAGAAAATAGCCTTTTATTTAAACATCCTTCTGCAAGGAACCACCTTCACAATGGTGGTGCTGAGCATGACATATCAGGATCTTTAGTTCAATGCAGTGACAGAGAAACAGGGAGGTGGTAGTAAAGCATCCTGAAAGAATTTAGGAAGCTAGAGACTTTGAAAAGCAATGTTCACAAAAAAATCGATCAGAGGAAAATTTCACAGAATCAACAATTTATTAAGTAAGACTGTGAATCATCAGATTATGAGCTCAGTATTGACAAATCTCTAGTTTTTGTATTGTTACTATAGTTAAGGTATGTATTCATGCCTGAGCAAGCTTCTATGTAAATATTTTGCTCAGAGCTGGCCATGGCTACATTGTTGTGGAGGCTATGAGAATATCCTTCTCTATTTCTCATTTCAATATGTTTACTTGGATAACATGGATAGATGCAGGCATTGTGGAAGTAGCTGGTCAATGTAAATATTTCAGCTATGAATTCTGAAAATAGTTTTGCATTATTTGGATATAAGGGGCTGATTATAAGACATTAACCGCAAGCTTCAGGGTCTTGTTATTCACCTCAAATCAAGGGCACAGCAATTGTGGGGAACGGGCAGCATGGTGGCTCAGTGATTAGCACTGCTGCCTCACAGCGCCAGGGACCTATGTTTGATTCCACCCTCAGGCAAATGTCTGTGTGCAGTTCGCACATTCTCCCTGTGTCTGTGTGGGTTTCCTCAGGGTAGTTCGGTCCAAAGATGTGCAGGTTAGGTGGATTGGCCATGCTAAATTAACCAGAGTATCCGGGGATATATAAATTAGTTGGATTAGCCATGGGAAATGTAGGGTTAAAGAATAGGGTAGGGAGAGGTCTGGTGGGATGCTCTTCAGAGGATCGGTATGGTCTTGGTGGGCTGGATGGCCTGTTTCCACACTGTTGGGATTCTAAGAATCGGATAATAAGTGAAAAGCACTGCCGAACTAAGGACAGCAGGCAGCTTCCTGAACTGGAAGGCCAACTGGAACTCCCCTACTCCCACCCAACAGGCAGGCAGCAACAAGATGATACAAGTAATTGTTGGAGAGGGTTCAAATAGGCCAACTTCTTCAAATTCAAACTAAATAAGACCCGTCTTCAGCTGGGCCACCATTATGCATTCGTATATGTGGAGAGGGAGAGATGCTGCAAGGGCTAGAAGCAAACAGCAATGGAACCATTTCTATAGGGTGCCCTGTGGCACTCAGTATAATTTGGGTGGACAAGTATAAAGTGTACCAAGCTGATGTGCCAGCTATGGCAGGGTAAGTAAGGAGTTTCTAGTGTGAAGAGAGAGTTTGGAGAAGGATGGTAGCCAAAGAATCCTATTGACACCTCATTGGACACCTCTGGATTATTATTCATACATTTGTACATTTACTAATTTTGAGGGAGGATGATACTTCATAGTGATTCATAATAGAATTGGGAAACCAGAATCATTTTGTATTGTTATTTGTCTTTCCTGTTGTGGGTTGCTCTCTTACTGCAAAGTCAGAATAAAGGGTTTGGGTCTGCAGTGATTGCAATGAAGCCAGCCAGAAAATGAACCAACAGAACTACAAATGCTGTAAATCAGAAACAAAAAGAAGTTGCTGGAAAAGCTCAGCAGGTCTGGTGGCATCTGTGCAGAGAAATCAAAGTTAACATTTTGGATCTGGTGACCCTTCCTCAGAATGCCTGTTAGACTGATCCAATCAGGGAGCCCTTTCAGACAGATTTAAACAAGAGTGTCAGAGGTACTATTCACTCTGAGAGCTGACTCTGAGGAAGTTGTCAAGGACTCTCCATGTGTAAATAAAAGTTAACTTGATGACAGGATACTGGCCTCTGTGGAGTTATTTCTGGGTTCTAGTCCTATTCCAAAGGCTGAAGCACAAAAATTGAAGTTGATGAATGCTTTAATGCAGATCTAAATGACTGGCACACTGTTGGAGATGTCATAAATTTTGCTCATTTACAGAAGAGCTGGTGTGTTCAAAGCATTTATCCCCCCCAATTGTTCACACAAAAACAAGCAAGCTGGTAATTATCATCTTGCTGTTTGGAAGAGTTTTCTATGTGCTGATTGGTTGCTACATTTCCAACATCACAATAGTAAGTGATGACTAATCAATAATGAATTAGGTGTAAAGGACTTTGGGGTGTCTAAAATGGTGTATACATGACAGTCTGACTTTCTTTTTAAGAAGCAGAGAGTGAATTCTTCTGGGAAATATGCAGATGCAGTCACCAGATTCCAGCCACTTACATGGGTTAAATTGGACTTATGGTGGAGTTAGTGGGAATCTAAAAGAAGCTTCAAAGCTGAAATACAAATACTGTCAATGACTTCCCTTTGATGGGTTGGAGGGAGATAGGATGGCGAAAAGCAAAAGGCAGCTAAGTCATGAGCTACTCAAGTGGAGGTAAACCAATGCTACCTTTATGCAGCAGTTTGTGTTTTGAGTTTGTAAGGAAGAAGGAAGATGAAAATCGGATTCTAAGAATTCTAAGGATTAATATTGTATCCTTAAGCTCATGTGTGCAAGACTAGTGAGCTTGGCATTTTGTCCCATTTCCTGTGCTGAGCTTTCTCAGTTTATTGGTGAGCCCAGTGGCTTATACCTCCTGTTTGTGTGTGTAATCATCTTCAGTAAAATTCCCTCGTGCTAAAGGACTGTAAGTCTGACGCCTATTGATCTGAAGCGGATTTGATCATCTTCAGCATTTACGTACCACCTTGTCTCTAGTAGTTTTGTATCTAGCTGACTGTATCAGCTACAGTCCAAAAAATGTCACATCCCAAACTGAGGGGAAAGGGTGCAAGCAAAGAGAAGAAAGAACTGCAATAGCCTTTTAATTCAGGTTGTTAATTCAGATCTCCCGATAGATTTAAATCCACAGAATGAGGGCTGGTGGTCACATTCACAAAGCAGCGATGTTTCTGTGCAACATAATCAACCCTTGAAGACTGCCAGTAGGCCAAAATACAGATTAAACTCCTGAACATTCTTGTAAATGGGACACTATTCGGAATTCTATATTCAGTTCTAGGCACCACAGGAATTATATACTGGCTTGAAGAGAATACACTGCAAGATAATAACAAATGATATTTTTGTTATCAAGGTAGATTTATGCAGACAGATTGTATAGACTGATTTTGTATACACTTGCGAATACATTGGCCTTGCATCCACCATCTCAAACATTCACTCTCTGCAATACCAACACAAAGGAGCAGCAGGGTATACCATTTGTAGAATGCACAGAAGAACCTATCAAAGCTCCTTCAATATTTGTTCCAA
Organism: Hemiscyllium ocellatum; assembly: GCF_020745735.1. Classification (NCBI taxonomy): domain Eukaryota; kingdom Metazoa; phylum Chordata; class Chondrichthyes; order Orectolobiformes; family Hemiscylliidae; genus Hemiscyllium; species Hemiscyllium ocellatum. The sequence continues at coordinate 46,397,454 of NC_083404.1, forward strand.
ACATGCAACCTCTATCACCTAGAAGGAGAAGAACAACAGAATGGTAGATAGACTATTCGTTTCCAACTCCTAATAAATTGGTAAGAATATCATCATCACCTGCAAGTTCCACTTCAAGTAAGAGTATACTGAATTGGAAATATATCACTGTGATCTCACTGAAGATCATTCAAAATCATGAAAGATCCTTCCTAACAATGTGGTGAGTATACCTAGAAAGAATCACTAATATAATATCTTGGCATTGTTTGATGAATACAGAATATTTACAAGATCTGCTGAGGTAAAAATAATAGCAAACTTTATTAAGAAAAACTTAATACTATGTTGGCATCTTGCCATGTAGTTCAATAAAGACTGAGCAAGATGACATGGTATTGCATCACTTGCTGTGATGCATATTGACTAATTAGCGAATTACATTCTTACAAGTAACTCATATTACATTTCCCCCCAGTCTCTGACTTCCATTTCATTTTCATAGGAACAATCAGTCTCTCTAAACGGGGTCTTTTGATGGATTTGAGTTCTTCTTCATGTAGTATCTCAGTATTTGCAACTGAGGAGAGCTGGATAAGCATAATGCTGGATCAGCAAGCAGGTGATCATCTGTATTGATAGACCAATGCAGTATTTGGTCTGTTTGACTGAGTAAATGACTATATATCCTCTATGTAGTGGATTGCTTTTGGTAGTAACCAGTACAGATCTGTTCCATCTCACTAGTATTTTATATTAGAATGAGATATGTCTACTGATGTACTGTTTGTTAAATCATTTGTTCATAGTGAGCTTCTTTCAGATCCAAACTGGCACTTCAGCTCTCTGGTTTGAGATCTGGAAGGTTGCACGCTTTGTGTCATTTGTCATAGTTCCACATCTGACTTGAAGAATGCTCATCCTCTTTCTCACTTAGTTTTTTGAAGTTTTCCAAGCATTGTATTTCGCGTGTGTGTGGGAGAGTAGGGAATTGAGTGCTTGGTTTTCTGTGAATTAACTCTGACACTGGATGCATCTGCAATATGTCTAAGGAACCTGTGAGCCTTCACATTTATTGTTGTGCTTAACTTCTGCTTCATATAGGTCTTGTAGTATGGATGGCACTCTAATGTCATACTCTGTCTGCCTGGATCAGGACATCATTATGTCGTGATCTAGGACAACCATCCAGTCCTCCTTTGATACTTGACATTGTCCTCTGGAATATTTCTGGTACAATAAGATGTCAAACAGTAATATGTACAAACAAAATATTCCAAATGGTGTAATGAAGGTTATGAGCAATGTAGACTCATCGTTGAGTAGTAGATACCAAAAACCATTGTTTGCACCGGGCTTTAAGATTGAACTTCTTCCTGTTTAGTTCAATCCTCAACCACAAACAACGTTTTCATGGTCAACTACTTTATTCAGCTACATAACATCTACACAAATTCAGATCCATTGAGTTTCGCCACCAGAACCATCCCTGGAAACATTTGTTTCTTGGTTTTGTCAAAGGTGAATTAACCCTTCCTTCAACCCAGAATCAATTTCTTTCTTTACCTTTGAAAAGAGTGGGTAAGGAATATTTCTGGGGCATTGGCTTAGTTTATGGACATAGTGTGATGTGATTTGTGGTCTTCAGCTCTCCTCGCCCCATGAACAGTTGTGGAAATTCACTCTGAAGTTTTAAAGCTAATCCTCTTGACTTTATAGTTTCCCTACTCTTCAAATCAGATGTAAGTCAGTATAGGTTTTCCTACTTAAGAGTGACCAATTGTGGTTCAGCACCACATACAAGGATTCTTTGATTTTTCTTTTTCTACAAAGAAAGTTGCATTCAGCTGTCTTATGATCTTCAGATCTTTCCTTACTAGCCTCTATAGTTTATTTGCATAATAACTGAAGAAAACTTAGCTCCTACAGCTGGTCAGCATCAGAAAGAGCCAAAACTGTTGCATTATGTTTAGCTTACAATGTATCTTGTTTCCCTCTAATAGAACGTTAGCACTTCATTGGTTCCACTTAGTTCACAGATCTCATGAAAGAAAGGCATCTCAATATCATTGACCTCTTCTATTTCATAGATCTTGCCACCTTTCAAAACTTAGAAGTTACCCAACGTTCTGCAATATTTGCTTTTTTTGATGGGGCAGTTTACATGCCTGTGAATTTTTTCCAACTTCAGTTGTAATTACCTGGGGCTGTTCATAGATGTCTCTCCTGATTTTTCTTTTCCCCAACTAACTCTCCTCTTTTATAACAAACATATTCCACTGAGACAGTTGCTTTTGGGATATGGTTCTCCCTGTCAACCTGAATCACTAATCGATTTGGCTTTCTAACCATCGCTTGACTGCTCAAGTGAACAGTCTTTGTTAAGGTTAAATCATCTCTTGACTGCAAGTGGTCAGAGAAAGCTTCATCGAAGACTCCAACTATTCGGCCCTGCATTAGTTCATCTTTCAACCTGCCATGTTCACAGTTCACTGCAAGTATATACAGGTCATTTATAAATGCATCAATACTTTATCACTCGGTCAATTTAGCCCATGATAAAACATTCTTCCGTGGATTTGAAGTGAGCATCAAGTGTTTTTCTTATTTCTACTTCATACATGGCTTTCACCTCATTGATCTCCTGTCTGACGGGGATACTCTCTGCACAGCTACACATTTCACATAACTGCTCATTTTAGCAGAGAGGCTCAATGTAATGCAATATCTAGTGAATCTGCAATGCCAATTCAGCCACATTTCTGCTTGATTGAGACCTTAATCTACTCAAAGCATTTTGCTAATGGTAGAGTATTTTCCATACTTTCACTCACTGAAACCATATAATATTTGTGATATTGTTTGACCAATACAAAATATGTACAGATTCTTCTAAGACAAGAAAATCTTTATTTTTATTCAGAAATGTCTTATGTAGTTTTATCATGCCATGAGATTCTATAGGGGCAAAAGCAAGATCATGTGATAATACCATGTATAACAATGTATCTAGTTTTATTAATACATTTCACATTTAGAATTAACCCCTTGAACTACAAATACCATCTTCTGAAGAGCAATTATGGATGGACATGAAGTGCTGATCAGGACAGACACTCATAGAGTCATGAATGTCTTTTAAAAAAAAGATTAACAGTCAATTTAATTAAGTTATTTAAGATTATTAGATAAGATGATAATATGGTTATTGGGGGAAGAGCATTAATACTGGACTATTTATGGGTGATTCAGTTTGATGATGAGAAACTTGAGTCCCATATTAGTGTTCTGGTGTAAAACAAAGGTAGTTACATAGACATGAGGGCACATTTGGCCCTTGTGAACTGGACAGAAAGACTGAGTAGATAGAGTATGGCACTAGAAAAAGCACAGCAGGTCAGGTAGCATCTGAGGAACAAGAGAAAAAAATTTTCAGGCAGGACCCTTGATGAAGGGTCTTGCCTAAAACGTCAACTGTTTTGGTCCTCAGATGCTTCCTGACCTGCTGTGCTGTTTCCAGCACCACACTCTATCTACTCTGACTCTCCAGCATCTGGAGTCCTCACTATCTCCAAGTGGGCAGAAAGGCTAAAAGATAGGACAGTTGATAGTTGATGAACAGTTTCTGACACTTAAGCAGTTATACAATTCCTCCCAATTAAAATATATTCGGAAGAGAAGGAAAGATTGTAAGAGGGAGTAAAATCATCCACAGCTAAGCAAGGAAGTTGAAGATAACTAGGGCAAATTTAAAGCATACCATATTGTATAGGTCAGTAGCAGATTGGAGGATTGGGAAACATTTAAAGACTAACAAAGGGTTACTAAAAAAGTAATACAGGAGTATAGATAAATTATGAAAGATAAGCACAAAATATAAAAATGGATAGCAAAGCTTGTATACGTATATGAAAAGGAGAGAGTAGCTAAAGTGAATGTTTGGTTCCCAGAGGACGAGACTAGGGAGTTAATAGTGAGGAACGCAGAAGTAGCAAAAGCTCTAAATCAATATTTTTGTGATGGAGGACATTGAAACCATCCTAACAGTAACAGATTGTGCAAAAATTGAAGAAAATGAGAAACTCAAAACAATCATCATCATCACCATTCAAAAGTACTGAGCAACCTATTGGGTTTAAAGGCAGACAAGTCCCTACGCTGGAAGGTCCACATTCTAAGGTCTTCAAGGAAGTGGTAGTAGAGATAATAGATGCATCAATTATATTATTCCAAAATGCCCTGGATGCAGGAAAGGTTCCAATGAATTGATAGAATGTAATCTGTCACCTTTACTCAAAAAGGGAAGCAGATATAAAGTATGAAACTGTTGACCAATTCGTTCATCAACTGTCACTGGAAATTGTTAGAATCTATTATTAAGGAAGTAATAACACAGCATTTGGAAAGTCAAAACACAATCCATCTGAGTCAGCATGATTTAATAAAGGGTAAATTAAGTTTGTCCAATTTGTTAGAGCACTTCAAAGATGTAACATGCAAAGTGTATAGTCGAGGTCCTGCAGATGTAGTATATTTAGTCTTCCAGAAGACATTTGATAAGGGGCTGCATTAAAGTTTAACACACAAGCTAAAGGCACATGACATAAGGGGTAAGAGATTAGTTTGGATAGAAGGTTGGCAACCAACAGAAAGCGCAGAGTTGGGCAGATGTACCTTTCTCTGGTTGGCAAGTTGTAAGAGATCAGTCCTTGGGCCCTAACTATGAACAACCTATATTAATGATATGGATGCAGGGATAGAATGTTCTAAAGCCAAATTTGCAGATGGCACCAAAATAGGTGGGAAAATAAGTTGCAATGAAGAATAAGAGTTTTACAAATAGATCTAGAGTGTTTAGGTGAATGGACCAAAGTTTGGCAGATAGAGTTCAACATGGGTCATTATGATGTTATCCATTTTGGTCAGCAGAATAGAAAGGCACTTATAATCAAAATGAAGAGAAAGTTCAAAACGTTTCCATGCAGAGAGATCTGAATGGCCTTATGCATGAATTACAGAAAACTAGTATGCAATGACAGCAGGTAATAAGGAGGGCAAATGGATTTTGGGGATTTATTGTTAAAGGAATGGAGTATAAAAGAAGGGAAGTGTTACAACGACAGGGTTTGGTGAGACTGTATCTGGAATTCTGTGCACAGTTTCAGTCTTCTTGAGGAAGAATGTGGTTGCATGGAGACAGTTCAGAGAAAGTTCACCAGATTAATTATAGAGATGAAAGACTTGTTTTGTCAGAAGAGATTGAGCAGTTAGCCTTACTCACTAGAGTACAGAAGGTTGGGTAGGGAACTAATGGAGGCATATAATATGCTAAAGGAGATCGAAAAAGTGGAAAAAGAATGGATGTTTGTCCTTGTAGGTCAATCTAGAACAAGTTGTCATAGTGTTAGGCTAAGAGGTGACAGATTTAAAGCTGAGATGAGGAGTAATTACTTCTATCAAAGGCTCCTGAATCTGTAAAAATTCACTACCCCAAAATGCAATGGTTGCTGGGACACTGAGAAAATTTAAGGAGGAGACAGATGTACTTTAATTTAATAATGGATTAAAGGGTTATGGAGAGTGAGCAGGAAAATGAACTTGAGGCTGAGATGAGGGCAGCCATATTCATATTGAATGGTGGAGCTAGGTTGAGAGGCTGAATTGCCCACTCCTGTTCCTAGGCCGTATGTTCTCATGTCAGAAACCATTTCTTCAGCCAAAAGATCCAGTAATCAGAAATTCTTCTTCTAAAATGTTGTGGAGGCCCACTGAAAACATCATAACCGAGTTATTCTTAATTGTTTGCTCTGTAGCAGAAGTGGGTGAATGTAGTTTAATGTATTTAACATACATTTCATATCAGTAATGATCTAACTGAATTGTGGAATAGGCCGAAAGTGAATAGCGAATAGTGACTAGTGAATAGTCTCCTCCATCACTATGTTCCTAACCCAGAAGGAAAAAGCTATGGAACGATTAAAAAAAAAGTTGTATTTATTGATCACTTGATTTCATTAGTTGCTAAAATATAAAGGAACTGTCTAGACTGAGTTGATGGGAACATGGATCATGTGGCGAAATGCATCCACCCAAAGTTGTTACTTATGTGTGTACAGGATGTTTAACTGGAAAATAGCTGCAGTTAACCTTGATTCTAAAATGTCAGACATTACTGTATTTAGATGAAGCATTCAATTCTTGGCATCACACCTCAATGGAACCTGGAGGTGTGCAATGTTCATTTGAAATGTATTCTGAATCCTACTTTCATCTAAATCACAAAATTTCTCCCAGTCAGATTGCCTGAAAGCAGACTTTGCAAGTTTTCCATATTGTGAGACTGAAAAAATCCCCTTAGCTCTCACGTTGTACAGCAGGGAACCTGGTGTCTCTGGGACATTATGCATCAATAGCAAATCACTAGGAAAAGTGACTCTTCAAATAAAGGGTAGTGCAATGTTTTATTTTTTCTGAAGCAATGCATTAAAGTGATATTCGTTCAGAAGACTATTTAACGACAGGGATTCTGCTCAAGTGGTGCATTTCAGTGCTCATCAAGGCTAGTTTCCACTTGCAGACACCATGCTTTATGCCAAGAATTCAATAGGACTGATAAAGCACAAAATAATAGCAATAGATGCCTAAGACTAAATGGTCAATGGTCTGATTGAAAGGTTCAAATAGTGAAGACCTGTTTATAAATACAAGCCCAGAAATAGATTATGGGCTTACAGTCACTCTTGTTTACATTATATATTACAAATGATTCCGTGTTCCATCAGTTCTTGATGTCAGGGACCAGTTGCCATGAAATTTCTGATTATGTGCTCTCCAAAGCATTTATATTGCAAAAGGATTAATGATTACAATGTTCTAACCATGTATATTGATAAAACATTTCCAATTGAACACTGGATATCCTGCCAGAGGTTGTCATGCTTCATGTTTATTTTCTTTGATTTTTCTTTCTATAATAAAGCTTTGAAAAAAACAAACATTTTTAAAAGTTGTAGACTGGTGCAATTGGATGTCCTCTGAAACTTGACAGGACAATTGTAATATGTAATTAACCCCACTTTTAAATGATTGGTGTATATAGCCAGATGAGCTCATCATGAACAATCTGTGGTTATAGGTTGCCTCCTTTCTTCTTCTTTCACCATTTTCTTTTCACTTAATTGTCGTCTCATATTTTTGACATTTGGATAGGTTGCCAATCCTTGGTTGATCTTGAGAGGTGAGTGGCCTTGATTGGCTGCAGTTCATGTGGATTAGATACACATCTTTCCTGACAGCCTATCTTCAGGCATCCAGTTAACAGTGAGAAGTTTCCATGCATCAACACCAATATCAATTAACTTTAGATCTTAGTTGCAGATTTTTTTTATTGTAAACGTGGAAGACTTATTGGTCTTATGCCAATGGCAAACTCACAATAGAGAATGTACCTTTGGAGATTGGCTGTCATGCATTTGGCCCAAATGACCCAGCATTTGGAATCACTGCTGACTTCAGAGGGCAATGGGCAAGGATCCCCGCACACTGGTCTACTTGTTGGTGGTTGGTGGCCTATTGGACTGAAATGGAGCCAGTTGCTGGAAACGAGAGCTCTCATAAATTACAAGCAAATCCCCAGAGCTGTCAGAATCACATCTCAGCCGATCGCTGGGCACAGTGCCAATCGAATTATTGGACCCTCTGGTGCCTCAAATATAGGTAAATAGCTTCTTGTGTAAGTAAGAAATGCCTTGCATTTGTCAGAATTGTCAGGAAAGTCAAACTCCAAAATTTGCTTGTTCTCCATATGTTAACTGAATGACTTCAGTAACTATATATGCAATTAATGATTTTTTTATGAATAAAGTATATTTTGAAATTTAAAAAAAAACAAGTTGATACTGTGCAATGGCTTGCAACCCGCTACAGAATTGAGGGATGCTGGAGGGATGTATTAAGGAATCAAGACAGCAAACGCTCAGTAACAACCAATGTCGCCTCTGAAGACAAAGACGTGTGTGAGCTTAGTAAGCAGATGGAAACATGGGTCGAGCACTACCTCAAACTCTACGCAACAAAATGTATTGTCACAAAGAAAGGGTCTCAGTGCATTTTCAGGCTTTCCTGTCATGGAAGTGTCGGACACAGCACCATAATGCTACACAACAGGTCCATCAGCCATTTTGCCAGTGGTAAAGCTCCAGGAAACTATGGTATTCCACCAGACCTCATTAAAAATAGCAAACCAACACAGCTACAGCATTTTTGTGTTTCTTCTGTAAGGAAAGATATGTGCCTCAAATCATGTATGATGCAAAAATTGTGCACAATGCAAGAGTGAAAGTAAAATCAGATTGAGAAGTTGAAGTATTTTTAATGTGATTTGAATTGGTTTGTTAATGACAAATTAGACATGAGCAATAGATCCTGCTTCCTGGTTTTTATCAGAGCTGTTTTTCATGCTGACTATAGGGGAGGTGTTGGCCTAGTAGCATTATCATTAGACTGTTAGTCCAGAGACCCAGTTATTGTTCTGGGTTTGAATCATGCCACGGCAGTTGGTGGAATTTGAATTCAATATAAAAATCTGGAATTACGTGTCTAAGAATGACCATGAATCCATTATTGGGAAAAACCCATCTGGTTCACTAACGTGATAGAGGAAAGGTAAGATGCGGAACAGCTGGTGATTGGAGAACTGGTGTTGAGTGTCAACAGCTCTCTGCAGTAACAAACTCCACAGGTTCAAAAACTCAGAGAAGAAATTCCTCCTCATCCCTGTCTTACACAGGTGACCCCTTATTCTGACATTATATCCCCACAGACCCAGAGATTGGAAGTATGAATGACCATCTTTAAAATTCAGGTTTGGGGAGGAGGGATTTATCATGCCTCTGATCACCCAACTCAAAAATAAAAACCAGGGCCTAGAGCTGCTGTTGTTCAAGGATCAAATCCTCCATCAACTTCTTAAGACAAAGGCCAATAAAAACCAAGGTAACATTATCCACATCCTGAGATAACAAATAAAACAAGAAGCACTGACTTACATTACATGTGTGTAATATTAGCACTTAGCATGACCAGATTTATATAACCAAGCCTTTTCCATTCTGTACGTAAACCTGAGTGTAGAACATTCATGTTAGATTGGCAACATGCTTTAAAAGGAGATGCTGTTTTATAAACACATTTTCTTGACGTCTTGTTGTTCATTCATTTGATTAAGGAGGCTTCAACTATTTGAACGTTGAAACAGTCAAGTATGTTCAAAATCAAGGTGAAAATTACCTCAAATGCGATGTTTAAAATGGGAACTGATTTGGGTTTGATGCACAAACTGTGACATCTGTCCCATAGCTCAGACAGGCCACAGATGGCATTAGCAGCTTTGGTGGGTGCTGCAATTTTCCTAAGCTAATATTGTACTAGATTTTCTTTATACATCTGCAATTTTGTTAATCATTGTAAATCTTGGTTACTTCTGCTGTGTTAAACGTTCCACGAACTTCAGCCGAAAGGCACCTGCACAAAGAGGAGAAACCATTGACAGGAGCAGCAGAAATAATCTTAACAACTCGTGGGCGGCACGGTGGCACAGTGGTTAGCACTGCTGCCTCACAGCGCCTGTAGACCCGGGTTCAATTCCCGACTCAGGCGACTGACTGTGTGGAGTTTGCACGTTCTCCCCGTGTCTGCGTGGGTTTCCTCCGGGTGCTCCGGTTTCCTCCCACAGTCCAAAGATGTGCGGGTCATTGGCCAAGCTAAATTGCCCGTAGTGTTAGGTAAGGGATAAATGTAGGGGTATGGGTGGGTTGCGCTTCGGCGGGTCGGTGTGGACTTGTTAAGGGCCTGTTTCCACACTGTAAGTCTAATCTAATCTAAACAGCATGCACTTGTAAAGCACCTCCCAAATTGTAATGACCCAGCTCCCTTCAAAAAAGCAATTTCAAACTAAATTGGACACTAAGCCACCGAGGGAGATGTGGATCAGGCCAGATGACCAAAGGCTCTGACAAAGAAACAAGTTTTAAGGAGGTGAGGAAGAGGCAGGAAGGTAAACATGCTTGGGGTGGGAATTTCATATCTCAGGTTCCTAGACAGGCAAAGACATGGATGAAGCAATGATCGAACATTCATCTCAGTGTTTAACAGTTGGGACAAGTTTGAGGCCTGATCTGAAACTCTGAGCAAAATATCTAGACCTGTGCCACAGTTGAGAGTGTGTTGCACAGTTAGAGGTGCCAGCTTTCAAAGTAAGTGAATATAAAAGATTCCATGGACAGAAAAGATGTCTTGGTCAATATTTATTCCTCAACCTCAAGCTGCACATCATACATTTACTATAATCCATGAGGTGCACATGGGTAATAAATGGGGCTGGAAACCATCAGCTGAAAAACTAAAACATTTAATTAAATAAACTATGGTATTACAATGCATTAGCAGGTATAAAATCATAAAGTCAGAAGAAGGCAATCAGCCCAACAAGTCTTTGAAAATCTGTATTTTTTAATTCCAACCCCCTGAAAGAGATCAGTTTGAAGCCTTCTTTGGGATCAAGGTTCTTGGGATTGAGAACCAGCTCCTACCCACCAAGAGTTTCTGAACAATACCAGTGGCCACCAGCCACAACTTGCAGGCAGCACAAATCGGTAACTTCCCTAGGGAGAGGGCTGGTAACGCCATAGGAGCCAGGTGAATATGGGCAGACTGTGGGGTTGTAAAATGGAGGGCATGTGAGAAGTTGGGTGGGGGGAGGGTGGGGTGGGGTCACTAGCAAGGACAGGGTGGCTTGTCCCCTGTTGTTCCCACTCCAGCAGGTGCTAAACAGGATTTCCTTCTTTGACTTCCACCATAGCAACTGCCTCACTGCCATTGGTTTATTACTGGAGGAGGCAGGATGAAACCTTTAATTTGGTGTTAATTGCTCACTTAAAGACCTCAAATTGTGACAGGTCAAGAAGATTAGCTGTAGGCATTCACGCTTCATATTTAGTTGGGAAGACAGTGAAACTCTTGCCAAAAAACTTTCCATCTGAGTAAATGTTTCCCTGCCTTTAAACAAAACCTTAGGACAGGGCCTTAAGGTTACTTCCTACAATGATCCTTTTTGTTTGCAGATTAGAGGAGTTCTGCCTGGTGCCCAAGTTAATATTTTCCCACATACACCTCAAAAACTGAGTATCTGCAAATTATCACAATTGAGCTCAATTCAAATCAGCTTTCATGTCTCCTGCAGAAAGGTGACTTTGGTGACAATATTTCATTGGTTGTAAAGCATTTTGGGTCTGTCAGCGGTTGTGAATAGGCTATAGAAATGTGAATTTACTTCTTGAAAATTGGTTGAATGGTTCCGTTACAATAACAGAGAAAGGAATTTCAAGCAAAATGCCAGTTAATGCCAGTTTTGCTGAGGAATATCAGATTGTCTCAGATCACCCCCACTGAATTCTAATTTGGTGCTGCTATTAACATAATTTACAATAAACAAAATGAACAGCACAGTTTGTGTGAAAACATAAAGAGTGCTTCCACAAATACACTGCAGCTTTCATTTAAATAAATACAAGAAGCTTTTTGATGAGGTTAGCATATGTTGCTGGGTAATAATGAGAATTTGATTTTTGATTGTTTGAAAATTAAACAAGTGTAGAAACAGCGGGCAGCCTGGTAACTCAAGCTGTTGAGCAATTAACTTAAAACCAAAGGGTGATGTGTCACTGGGTTGACTGTTCCTCCAGCTCTCTCACCTACATCAGGGGTTGTATGTTTAAGAAAGAGAAGGTTCCAAACCTGGCCAGACGCACCAGAGAGGGGCAAACTGGCATTATCAAACCAGCTTTGCTTGGTTTATGCCCCCCTCTGGTTGATTTTCTTAAATCAGTCACTAGTAGCAGTACTGAAGAAATCTGTACTTAAAACAGCCTTTATCATAGCGACGGGGATAACGCTGTCATTAATGTTCGTAGTAGGCAACCTGTAAGAAGAACATTATCATTGCACAGGTTTTTACAGCAAACAAACAGGCTATTTAGTCCACATTTATGTTTATGGCTCAAATGGGCCTTTACACACTAAACTCTGTTTGAGACAATGGATTATATTTAAAATTCCAATGAAATCTGTTATCTCAAGTCCCTTTAATGGGAAATTCCACTGCAAAAGAGTCCACAATTACCTACTGATGCAGTGTGAGATGACCTTTATACACAGATTCATAGAATGTAATGTTTGATTGAATGAGATATTGTTGAAACTTGGTATTTTTAGGTCAATGGCAATCAATGCTCTGGTGCAGCCATAATTCCATGAAACGTTGGCCTTGCCTCCAGCAGTTTAGGACCAAGCTATGGAGTTTCCCAGTAAATCCCACCAACACTTAAGCTTTCCTCCTTTAAGTCTTCCCTTAAAACCCAGCTGTCTGTCCAAACTTTTAGCTTTATCCCAAAATTTCTTTGTGATGGTAAACTCCCCCTGATGAAGTCTCAGTAAGTTGCCCAAGGGTGTTAACGCAGCAAACAAATGCAGGTTTTGTTTCTGCATGATCACAGTTGAAAATTGATGAATTGTGAAGAATTTCTGTCAGCCAACAGCACTATCTCCTCCACACCTGCTATAACTTTATCCCAGTCACAATTCATAATTTTGTCAGCTTTTGTTCCTCAACTTCTGATAAACTCCTGACTGTTTTCTTCTTCCCTAACAATCTCGAGGCTGCATTCCCTGCTACCATTTTGATTTTGATATCAGGAGAATAAAAATAGAGAGATAAGTTGCCACCTGGTTTACCTTAAAATTTATCCTCAGTCCAATATCTGACTTTCAGCTCTTTTCCATTGTAATTTTTGACACCTTCAGCTAGGAACATCATGCCTGACAAAACCAATTAAACTTTTTTGAAAATATTACTGGCAGAATTGAAAAAGGCGAATCAGCAAATGTGGTGTATTCAGATCTTCAGAAAGCTTTTGATAAACTTTTGAGGTAGGTAAATAAAATTAAAACATATGAGCTCAGGATAATATATTAACATGGATTGAAGTCGAGAGTGTGGTGCTGGAAAAGCACAGGAAGTCAGGCAGCATCCAAGGAGCAGGAGAATCGACGTCTCAGGCATAAGCCCTTCGTCAGGAATTAGGCTTGTGGGCCAAGGGAGCTGAGTGATAAATGGAAGAGGGGTGGGATTTTGGAGGGAGGTAGCTGGGAAAGCAATAGGTGGATGAAGGTGAGGCAGAAAGTGATAGGTCAGGGGGGGCAGTGATGGACGGGTCCGGAGGGCGGTGCCGATTTTGAGGCTTGGGGCTGGGATAAAGTGGGGGGAGAGGAAATGAGAAAGCTGTTGAAATCCACATTTATCCCGTGTGGTTGGCAGGGTCCCAAGGCAGAATCTGAGGCGTTCTTCCTCCAGGTGTCAGGCGGTAACGGTTTGGCGGTGGAGGAGGCCCAGGAACTGCATGTCCTTGACGGAGTGGGAGGGCAAGTTGAAATGTTTAGCCATGGAGCGGTGGAGTTGATGGGTGCGGGTGCCACAGAGATTAGATTACTTACAGTGTGGAAACAGGCCCTTTGGTCCAACAAGTCCAACCGACCCGCCGAAGCGCAACCCACCCCATACCCCTACATATACCCCTTACCTAACACTACGGGCAATTTAGCATGGCCAATTCACCTGGCCTGCACATCTTTGGACTGTGGGAGGAAACCGTAGCACCCGGAGGAAACCCACGCAGACACGGGGAGAACGTGCAAACTCCACACAGTCAGTCGCCTGAGGCGGGAATTGAACCCAGGTCCCTGGCGCTGTGAGGCAGCAGTGCTAACCACTGTGCCACCGTGCCGCCCTATGTTCTCTGAAACGATCCGCAAGAAGGTGTCCTGTCTCCCCAATGCAGAGGAGACTACATTGGGTGCAATGGATGCAGTAGATGACATTGGGAGAGGTGCGGGTGAATTTATGACGGATATGAAGGATCCGTGGGGCCTTGGACGGAGGTGTGGGCACAAGTTGTGCACTTCCTGTGGTGGCAGGGAAAGGTGCCAAGAGAGGGTGTGGGCTGGTGGGGGGTGTGGACCTGACAAGGGAGTCACGGAGGGAATGGTCTTTTCAAAATGCTGATCTGGGTGGGAAGGGAAATATATCTCTGGTAGTGGAGTCTGTTTGGGTGTGGCAGAAGTGGCAGAGGATAATGCGTGGTATGCGGAGGTTGGTGGGGTGGAAGGTGAGGACCAGAGGATGTTCTGTCCTTGTTTTTTGGGAGGGGTGGGGTCCTCACTTTCTCCTAACATGGACTGAAGCTTGGCTAACAGGCTAAAAGCCTGGATTAGGAATAAATGGGTAAATCTCAGGTTGGCACGCTGTGACCATTGGGATACTGTAAAGATCAGCACTTGGGCACAAGCTATTCACAATCTATATCAATGATTCAAATGTGGGGGCCAACTGTAGTATTTCCATGCTTGTAGATGATACAAAACATGGAGGCAAGGTGAGTAGTGAGGAAGATGCAAAAAGGCTTCAAGGGGATTTAGACAGCTGAGGGAATGGACAAGAGCATGGCAGTTGGAATCTACATGTAAGATTTAGTTAGGAGGAATGAATGTACAAAATATTTATTAAATAGTGAGACATTTGAAAATGTTAATGGTCTTTTTTCATTTAGTGGCTATTTTTTGTAATAGTTCACAGGAAGAAAACCAGTTTTGACATTTAGAACCATGCAATCCTACAATGTGGAAAGGGCAGTTTGCCCCACTGACCCTCCAAACAGCCCCCAAGCCTATCCCTGTAACCTTGCGTTTATCTTGGATAATCCACTTCGCCTGCAGATACCTGGACAGTATTGGCAACTTAGTGTGACCAATCCACCTAACCTGCACATCTTTGGACGGTGAAAGTAAAGCGGAGCACCTAGTGGAATCCCATGCAGAAACAGGGAGAACGCCCAAACTCTACGAAGACAGTCACCCAAGGCTAGAATCAAACTTGTGAGGCAACAGTGCTAACCACTGAACACCATACCGCCAGCTTTAATTCGTATACATTTATTTTTTTCTCTCCCTTACATTGTCACCTTCTTTAGTCAATGTATCTTAAAAAAAAGGTTCTCCTGTCAATTCCCAAGAGATGCTAACAATCTGAAGTGTTAGTTCAGCCTTGGTGGTTTTGCTCTTATGTATGTAGGGTTATGCTCATTTGGTCAAATTAGTCAGCCTTCATAAATGTTCTGTGATTTCTGTCTGAAACAAGCTGGCTGGGAGTGTGAGCTGTGAAGAGGATGTAGAGATACTTCTATGTGACTTGGACAAGCTGAGTGAGTGGACATGTGCATGGCAGATGCAGCATGATGAGGAGACATAAGGGGTTGTTCATTTAGGAACAAAAAGAAGAAGACAGCTCAACACCATGGTCAGCCAGCAATGCGTGTCTTCCCAAAGTAAATTAAAAACAATTCTGAATGGTTATAAATTGAGAGGAGGGAAATGTGCAACAAGATCTGGGTGTCCTTGTACACCAGTCACCGAAGATAAATGTGCAGGTGCACCAAGCCATGAAGAAGGCAAATGGTATGCTGGCCTTCACAGTGAAAGGATTCAAGGACAGGAACAGGAATGTCTTGCTGCAATTATAAAGGATCTTGGTGAGACCACACCTGGAATATTGTGTGCAGTTTTGAACTCCTTATTTGAGAAAGGATGTTGTTGCTACAGAGAGAGTGCAGTGAAGGTTTACCTGACAAATTCCTGGGATGGCAGGATTAAAATATAAGGACAGGTTGAATCAATTGGGATTATATTCATTGGAGTCCAGAAGAATGAGAGGGGATCTTTTAGAAACCACAGGATTAGATTGCTGCAGGAAGGATGTTCCCGATAAGGGTGCAAGTCCAGAACCAGGGGCCACAGACTAAGGATAGAGGGGAATCTATTTAGGACTGAGATGTGGAGAAATTTCTTCAACCATTCTATTGAATTCATTCACACAGAAAGCAGTCAAAGCCAAAGCATTGTATTTCAAGATGGAATTGAATATAGCTCTTGGGGCTAAAGAGATCAAAGAACATGGGGAGGGAAAGCAGGAACAATCTAGAGTTCGATGATTCGCATTTCTAGGATAACACATGTCTCGGATGGGCCAAATGGCCTACACCTACTCTTTTCTATGTAACATGGAAATCCTTTAAAAACTATATTTAACTTTAAATGAAAACTGGACTTCAGACAATTGTGAGAAAACTGCAAATTGTAGAACTAAACAAAGTTATTTCATCTGCACATTAAAACATATATAATGCACCAATTTTAACACATTTCCACATGCAATGGAGACAGCCTACAGTGCATTACTAAATTGTAACACAAGTAAAGATTACAATAGCTTTGAGATTCAAACTTAACATGGTTTCATCCTGACATTTGAATTTTACCATGGCATTGCAACACTCCCTAGATCTTTCCTCTAACTTTTGCCTAGCTCTTGCCCAGCTCTGCTTCTTTGAGGCCACATTTATTGTGAATGGAACCATCAGATGGAGCAACAGCGAGCACATACAGGAACATAGTGTTGCAATGTGATGTCACTGCCCAGTAACAGAGTGGCAGGAGCAGCTGTCTATCACAAAGATGGCACCGCTGATATAATCACACTGTGGTTATACACACTGGGTAGAAAGAAAGCAGCTTCTGAGAGCTCTCTGATCTTGGCTAATTGAGGAGCTTCCTTTTGAGGAGCTACATGCAACATATTGAGAAAATAACTTACATAATGCGCCAGCTTGCTTTGCAGGACAGCTTGTTGGAGTAGGAGGCACTTTGGATGGAGGATTACACAGTGTTAGTCCTGATTTAATTTAAAGGTGAAACGCTGCCCCTGCTGTGCACAAAACTGAAGGTGAAGGATTACATCAAACAACTGGTATCCAGCAGTCTCTGCTTAGCTCTGTGTTAGGCAGCTGTGTACATGAAAGCACCAATGCAATATATGTCTCTCATTCTGGCCATGCACAGAGGGTAATGTCATTATACACAGAATGTAGTGTTGTTAACTCTGCAGATGCATTGTGGCTTAAAGATATCTATTTCCAGTAACTGGCATCCCTGGGCCTTTTGGTGCTTGCGAATGCAGCCATTTTAAAGGCCAATTACTCTGTTTCTTCCTCTCATCCATCGGCTGCCTTCAACTGCCTGGGTCTTAAGATCCACAATTCTTTCCCTAAACCTCCCAACCACTCTCCTGAGCTTCCATCTGATGAATTATAACCATCTTTAAATATTTTATAATCAATTATTTTTACTTGTTTCTCTTCCATTAAGAGCTCTTTAGAGCCTTACTTCTTTAACCAAGTTTATAACATTCCTGCAATGAACCATGGAATGTTCTGCTGGGATAAAGGGTGTGCATTTTTTTTTTAAAAGGGTGATGTACAGACTCCCAGCATCAAGTCATGTAACCTCCAAGTCTATGTTGTTGAGATTAATGTTACTGACTGATACCATAGATCACATCTACAAATGATGTAGGAAGTATATTAAAGAGAATATATAGAGACAGGTTCACATGGTTCACAATCTACACCAATGAAGGCTGGCAGTTTATGGGCCTAAACTCTGATAAGCTGAAACCAGATTTGGTTAGAAACATGGGAAGATGTTTTAAAGTAACAATCTTTTTGGTGTTTTGTATCAAGGTGTGGACAGTGGCCGTTGTGAACATTTGCTCACTCTGTATTCAATGATTAGTGATTTACACGCAAATACAATGTCAAAGATTAACAATATTGGTAATTTGTGAGAAAATATCAGCATATATAAAAGGAAGGCTTGTATGCATGTAACATCAGGATGTCCCAAACATTTTACAGCCAATGCAGCAGCTCCATCACTATTGCGGCATATTAAAGGTAGAAGTGAATTTGCACAGAGAAAGATCCCACAAACTGCAATGTAAATCAAACCAAACAACTTATTTTATTTTATTGAGCTTGACTAAGGGGTAACTATTAATCAGGATGAACTCCCCTTCTGCTGTTCACACCTGTGCCATAGGGTCATTCATGCACATTTGAGAGGGCATGTAGAGGACTCAGTTTATATTGCATGTGAAAGCTAATACCTTTGGCAGGACAACACTGAAGTGTTAGCTTGGATTTCATAATGAAATGAGTTTTGAGTCCATAACTTTTAAATAACTAATGAGGGAAGTGCCCAGCAACTGAACTACAGCCAATCATCACAAATTTCTACATTGTACAAGTATTGTAATCTCAGTTACTCAGAATTGTTACGTGTCAGAAGGAGGCCCATCTTGTCTGTATTAATGTGCTGGACTACAGAATAAAATAAGTTCCATGGGATCACAGAGGTACCTGCACCTTGACAGAAACACACTTCCACCAATCTTTTCAACCTCAGTTTGAGCTTCCCTCTTAATGCCTGAGTTAGTTGTGGAATGAAGCAGCTGAAAATGAGAGAAATATTATTATTTTGTGCATACTTTTTAAAAATCTTTTTCTGACTTCTTATTTGGAACCAACAGTACAAAGCTTTCTAATAAAAATATCACTTTTAAATCACTTCCATCCCACTCTGTGGCTCCTTGATTTAATGCTGATGATCAATAAGCTACCTGTATCAATAACTTTAATAGAGTGGGAAAATTTCATCCACTAAAGGAATTTATTATAATAAATTGGAAAGATAAAACTCCCTTCATAGGATCATTCTCAGAATGTTTGACATGAAAATTCAACTGAAGCCTTTGTTTTAGGAATGAAGGGACTGAATAAATCCACTTTCTGATCTGAATGAGCCTTTACTGATAGTAGCATGTAAAAATACCAGAACAAAGCTCTGACGAAGAGTCATCGAGACTCGAAAGCTTGCTCTCTCCATGGATGCTGTCTGACCCGCTGTGATCTCCAGCATTTGTTATCTTCTGTAAAAATCCTACAATCTTTCAATTAATTTGAAAATCCATGTCAAACCAGTTTTGCAATAATTTTTACAGTTCCCTCCCACTTCCTAGCTGGTCAACGTGACCTTTTCTTGCAAAGCATCTGCCTCTCGCTCTCCCTGCCTTTTTAAAATTCTGTTCCCATATTTCCAGACTTTAACAATAATGGCCTTGACTTTATCCTGTTCTAATGATTAAAAGTATTGGCATAAAATTCTGCACTCTGCTATTTCAACATGTATTAATTGATTGATTTTAACACAGGAATTAAGCCAAATATTTCGAGTAAATTCACACATCAGTTGAAATAGTGGAGGGAATTAAAAATGAATTCCTTTTTGCCAATATTTACAGAATAACTTTAAAGTGATTGTTGTCAACTGCCAATTTTATAAAACAGATTAACGTTGTCAGTACGATTTGACCAGGTGCAACACAGTTGACTTACTTACATTTACTTACATAAGAACTGTCGTGCACATCAAAATAATGCATTGTTCTTCGGAGTAGAATTGTTTATGAACAGCAACAGTTGAAGATGAGGGTTCACTTACTTCATTCCCAAGGACAAATGGGGATGAACATCATGGTCTAGCTGTTAATACCGAGATCATGCAATTTAAAAAGAAAATAGACTGGCACGTTTCTGAATGAATTGTTTGAGTTCGACTACATTTTTCAACGTTCTCGTATTCTGTGTTACACTCCTTGCCTTCTGCCATACATTCGTTTTATTTTTAAAAATCTTTGCAGTTTTTTTTTACAGTTTCTGGGAATTTGCAACAAAGTAATGCAGAGATTTGCAAGATTAACACTGCCGGAGGAGCAAGCAAGTAGCAGGTCAAGCTAAAAGGTGGGCTCTGCAGTAGCCAGGATACACGTTCCGGCCAATCTTAGCTGGTGGGAGATTATGGGATTGACAAAGATCCTGGCATCTTCTAGCCCCACTAAGGAAAGATCATTTCTCATCCAACCAAACCTGGCCACGCTCACCCCACCCCCTCAACTGCTGCCTCCAGAGTCTCCACCCGGATGTCCGTGTCAAACTGCTTGAAGTTCAATAACAGCGGCATATCCTTTTTACAAGCAGAATATTTCCTGATCATTTTGCTTAAATACCTGCAGGGATCAGATAAGACAGGAGCGTTTCAAACCTTGACTCTCCATTCATTTATTCTTTTAGCGTGAAGAACCGATTCGGTTCTGTCTGTACCGCTGGGCTAAGTAGGGTTAAACAAGAAGCGGTTTGCAAAATAAGGGAGAAAAAAATCCGTATGCTCTGAGCGGAAAAAAAAAGCATTTGATTATTTTCTAAACTGCGAGAAAAGTTCACCGCTGAGACTGCCAGCTCTCTGGGTGCTGATAAAAAAAAGTGTTCGCGTAATAAAATTTTAGCCATGCTCTCCTTTTCTTATTGGTGGAGACAAATTATAAGCAATTTTAAACAATTTCAATATGTTTAATGGTCCAAAGTTAAGCTAAACTGTTCCACTCACTGAGTAAAGTGCCAGATCCGTAAACGGGAACGCTGAGCTACCCCAAGAGTGTACTCATTTTAAATTTTGGTTGGAAGCGGGATGTACATGTTTATTACAATTTCAACAAAATGCTAATGTCATTAAACAAATGAGGTTTACGCAAATTAACTGCATTTTAATATTCCAAAGACTATGACAC
The DNA here is from genome assembly GCF_020745735.1 of Hemiscyllium ocellatum. Taxonomy (NCBI): domain Eukaryota; kingdom Metazoa; phylum Chordata; class Chondrichthyes; order Orectolobiformes; family Hemiscylliidae; genus Hemiscyllium; species Hemiscyllium ocellatum. The sequence goes on from NC_083404.1 coordinate 46,418,059, forward strand.
AGGACATTGTGCAACGAAACATTGGCCAGAAGTATCAGTTGCAAGCGTGCTTTTCATTGCTGCAAATCTCAGGAGAATATTTGTAATTAGTATCATTTGCCTAATACTTCAGGTTAATTAGAATATTTAATTGAATAGCTGTAATCTTCAGAGATGACTATATTATGATCAAATTAGTACCATGGTTACGCACACTGATCACTGCTGCAAAGTGGCTTTAACTTCTGCAGCATGTTGTTTCTCGAGTGTATTCCACACACACACACACAGGCGCGAACACACAAAAAAAAATCTGCTTTTTTAACACTTCTGAATTTCAATGAACCATTTGAACTCTGCCATCAACATTTAATTATTTTCGGGGAAAAAAAATAGAAACGTCTCCGCCACAGCTCCCATATGGCGTGTTGGCAAACACACTTCCCCAGCTTGCAGTGTGTAGCAAGATTTCAAACAAGCACTGAATACAGAGGCTTCTCGCCAAAGACCCCCACCACCCATCCTGCCCCTTTCACCAACACCCCCTGCTCCCCTCACAATGTTTACAAATACAGACCATATGAAGCCTCACAGGAGAGGTTACCAGGAAACCATTCAGATGCTATTAGGTACAGATGAGTTGATTTTTACAATGCAACAATGACTTTAATTCTCCAGTGGCTGAGGTAGAGAATGCCTATTCTGCATTCCGTAACTTTTTTGACAAACAAAACTTGGGATTCAGGATGTAGGGAGTGGGTGGGTTGGGCAGAGGTAGTCGCACATGGATGGGAAATGAAACCATTCCCAATCACTGTTGTCTTATTCAAATTAATGCCATTCATGCCAGTGCTGAGTAGAATAAAATGAATTGATGACTAACATCTCCAGGTTGATATGTTTCCAGCCATAAGTACTTGACAGAGGGTTGGGCCAAAACAGATGTGACCCTTTTTCAAGACATAGGGCAATCTAATAATCGGCAAGATTTGTCGTTAGCTTTCCCTCTCTTTTCTGTGGCATACTGGCCAAAGAATGTCTTGTCAAGTCAGTGCAATTTGGACACAGCAACTGAAAACAAAAAACACTCCTGGTACCACTCAGTAGCATTGGCCAACCCTGTGATTAGGAGCAGCCTGAGCAGCATTGAATAAACAATGAAGAATTAATGTTAACTTTGAGATAATTTTATTTGATTTATTATTGTCACATGCTCCAAGGTACAGTGACAAAAGGGGTGTGATACGTGCTTTACAGGTAGATTGTATTATACAAGTACATCAAGGTAACGGAACCAAGTGCAGGATACAATGTTACAGCTGCTGAGAATATGCAGAGAGAGATCGACTTGAACATTAAAGAGGTCCATTTAAAAGTCTAATAACAGCAGGGAAGAAGCTGTTCTTGAATCTGTTTGTTCGTGTATTCAGATTTTTATATCTTTATTTTATATTTCTGTGAGATGAGATATGAATGCCTAATAACTCTTTATGAGTTTGAAGATGCTCAGTTTATTCCTCACCTTTATTCTTTCAGAGGAGGTGGGGTTCATTGGCAACAACAGCATGTGTTACCCATCCGATAGTGTCCATGGAACTGAGTGGTGTTCTTTTTGTTTCAAATTCTTTCTGGTAAGGTAAGAGTCAAGCACATTACTCTGAGTCTGGAGTCACACATAAGCCAGAGCCAGTAAGGATATCAGATGGAACAGTTTCCTTGAGAAATTAAAACCCAGAAATATGTGCACTTCCACTTTTTGCACCAGTAATATCTGGGTGGGGCCCAAAAGTTGTTATTGGTTGCAGCCACCATTTCAACATTGAAACCATGTAACATGTTTGTACTTGAACTGGAGATGCAGAGGATTGGAGACTTGAGTTCAACCCCCAGTGTGAATTTAAATTTGGTTAATTAAATAAATCTGGAATCAATGATTGGTGGCGGTAATGGTTACCAGATTGTCAAAACCACCCATCTGGCTCACTAATGCCCTGAAAGAAATTCTGAAATATAAAAACCGAAGGATCTGCGGATGTTGGAAATTAGAACCAAAAACAGAAATTGCAGGATAACCTCAGCAGGTCTGGCAGCAAGTGTGGAGAGAAATCAGAAATTACGTTTCAGGTTGAGTTCTGAGGAAGGGTCACTGGACCCAGAATGTTAACTCTGACTTTTTTTGTTTCTATTGTTCTTTATCTTGTCTGACCAAGACAAAATCCAGACCACATTATATGGTAGATTGTTAATGTCTTCTGAAAACAGTATTTGTTAGTCTTGCCAGCAAGATTATATGTATAATTTCTTAAAAATAGTTCTATCAATGATCCTTTAGTGGGAGTTAGTTTGCACAGTGGCTATGTTGCTGGACTAACACAGAAGTCCATGATAATGCACTGCGTACATGGGTTAAAATCCCACCATGGTAGCTGATGGAATTTAAATTCAATTAATATATATGGAATATAAAGTTTGACCCAGTAAAGGTTACCTTGAAACTATTATCAAATGTCATATAAACACATCTGATTACAAATGTCTTTTTGGGAAGGAGATCTGATATCCTTACTGGCTCTGGCTTATGTGTGACTCCAGACTCATAGTGATGTACCTTACCTGAAAGAATCTGAAACAAAAAGAACACCACTCAGTTCCATGGACACTATCGGATGGGTAACACATGCTGTTGTTGCCAATGAACCCCACCTCCTCTGAAAGAATAAAGGTGAGGAATAAACTGAGCATCTTCAAACTCACAAAGAGTTATCAGGTATTTGTATCTCATCTCACAGAAATATAAAATAACAAACTTAACCCCATTGTACTAGGATGCAATGGTGTCATCTTAATTTGGTTGGTTGACTAACACAAGTGCTCATTGGTACCGAGGAAGAGCAAGCTGCTAATGGTACTTACTGCACAGATCTTAACATTTCAAGGAAAAACTGGTTGAGACGACATCTGGAAGACGCCTCACATTTTACATCAGGTTCCAGAAATTTACACAAACTCATTTTTTGGAATGTGTGTGTCGGGGTGGGGTAAGATTGTCTGCGCATAATATAGGTACATTCCCAGCATTTGATTGGTGAAATCTGAACCTCTCCTGATGGTGTTTTATGCCTGAATCTTATGTATGGCTGTCATCATGGTGTCAAGACTGGTTACTGCACAGAACAAGGCCTTTCTCGCACTTGTTCTCAGGATGTTGGCATTGCTAGTGAGTTCAGTATTTAATGCCTAACCCTAATTACCCAGAGGACAGTTAAAATCCAAACGCATTGCTGTGCACCTGGAGTCAAGTGTAGACCAGACCAGGTAAGAAGAGCAGTTTCCCCTCCCTAAAGAAGATTAGTGAACCAGATGATTTTTGTAACAAAAATAGGCTATGGCTACATGGTTGTCATTTGGTTAGCATCTTGTTTCAGATTTTTATTGGAGTCAAATTTCTCCATCTGCCATGTTTGGATTAAAATCCATATTCCCAGAACTTTAACGTGGGCCTATGGATTACGACCCTCTGGATTTAGCCCTTTGAGTCCTTATAGCTCTTACCAGGAGTATTTACAAACTATTTACATGCTCTGCACCTATTTGGCGGGTTTATAATGGTGGTCAGGAAAAAAATCCTAACTCCAGATACTCCTGATATCAACCATGACGATTGGGTTTGTTACTATTTCTAAAGATCATGGTCTCCATGTGTATCCAATTCTGGTTTGAAAGTCTTGATTGAATCTGTCTCCACCACAGTCTCAAGAAGTGTACACCAGATTGGAACCAGTTGGTGTGAAAAGAATTATGTGCTGCATTTAGTTCTGTTGTCTAACCATCAAAATGTTAAATCTATTTCTCAGCTGTCCACCATTGGGGCCGTCTCTCTGTTTTCCATTCAGACCTCTCATGATTTTGCACACTTCTATGAAATCTCCCTGAAGCTTCTCTTTCCTGAAGCGAACAACCCCTAGCTCTGCCAAAATGTCCTTCAACTGAGAATTCTTGGAAGTCTTTTCTATAACTTTAAGCTCCTAGCTGAGGTACTGCGCCCAAAATTTTCAAATCAAGACCAAATAAACATTGTATAAAGGTTCAATATAACTTCCTTGTTTTGATACTCAAAACCCTGGATTTTCATGGTCCCAATCAGGATTGAAATAGATATAGAGCCAGAATGTATATGCAGCCATGCTCAGTTACAGATTCCCAGCTCTAATCCTGGCACCAGATATTTTCAATGGTGGGAAAGGGTATCAGTTTGTGACTACTAACTACCTGTAATTTAAAGTTGCTGACACTATTATAAATAAGAGCTGAAAATGTGTTGCTGGAAAAGTGCAGCAGCTGGGGAGAAGGTAGCAAAGAGTACAATAAGTGAATGGGGGTGGGGATGGAGGTGATAGGTCAGAGAGGAGGGTGGGAGAGGGTAGCAAAGGGTACAATGGGTGAATGGGGGTGGGGATGGAGGTGATAGGTCAGAGAGGAAGGTGGGGGAAGGTAGCAAAGAGTACAATGGGTGAATGGGGGTGGGGATGAAGGTGATAGGTCAGAGAGGAAGGTGGGGGAAGGTAGCAAAGAGTACAATAGGTGAATGGGGTGGGGATGGAGGTGATAGGTCAGAGGGGAGGTGGAGCGGATAGGTGAGAAGGGAAATTGGCAGGTAGGACAGGTCATGGGGACAGTGCAGAGCTGGAAGGTTGGAACTGAGGTAAGGTGGGGGGAGGGGAAATGAAGAAACTGGTGAAGTCCACATTGATGCCCTGGGGTTGAAGTGTTCTGAGGCAGAAGATGAGACATTCTTCATCCAGGCGTCGGGTGGTGAGGGAGTGGTTGTGGAGGAGGCCCAGGACCTGCATATCCTCGACAGAGTGGGAGGGGGAGTTGAAATGTTGGTCCACGGGGCAATGGGGTTGATTGGTGCGGGTGTCCCAGAGATGTTCCCTGAAGCACTCTGCGAGGAGGTGTCCAATCTCCCCAATGTAGAGGAGACCACATCGGGAGCAATGGATACAATAAATGACATTAGTGGATGTGCAGGTGAGAAGTGTGTTTCCTGCCTTACACATCATCAGATAGTACTTCAGTTTGAGGTATCCCTGTGTCACCCATAGGATGAAGCTGCTTTATATGTAAAGCATAGCAAAATGTTGCCTGGTTAGTTTTTACAGCTGATGGTTTTAAAACTCTGATTATTTTGAAAGCCTGATGACTACTGGGGTGATGTCTTTTTCAAATGACGACTTTTTACTTTGACACATTCCTGACCATTAAAGGATTGTAATGTATAATTATAGGAGGACCAAAAGTGAATGTGGGTGAGGCTAGTTGGTGCAATGGTATGAGGAGGGGTGCAACTGGGTTTGTTGCTGGGAGGTTCGGGATTGGGGGGGGGGTGGGGTTGCAAGCGATGGCAACAAATGGAGTGGAATGTTATAAAATAGATCCAGATGTTTCACTTATTGTTTCAAGCAGTTGTTGCTCTAATGAGAGAGATGGGCATTGAAACAGAGGCAGAAAGCTAGTCTCCAACTCATACCCATCTCCCCAACGCAAAAGTAGGGTAGGTGTCTCCTTGAAATGGAAATGAAGTTATGGAATCTATAACATTCCCAAATCCAGGCACAATCACAAAAACCTGCATCTGTATTACTATTTATAAAGCTCAGGATCCTCAAGATCATAATAACCACTTTCTGAATATGACTTCATACCTAAAACAGCTTTGGCAATGGGTATACTGTCAAGCAGTTTCTTTGTTCCTATCCTTTAGTTCACATTAACTGTGACACTAATCCCTGAATTCTAGAATAACATTATTAATTTACGTTTCCAGCTGTTAGTAACATTAAGCATCAATGCAACTAACCACTGGTATCTTCTGCTTGGATACTCTGATGCTACCAATTCTCCTTTCTGTACTGGGTTCAAGTGCCTGGTTAACAGTAGTTGAGAATGAACCGCACATAAGATGTAACAAGAAACAAGACTTTTTTTGGCATGAGAGGAATGGGTACAGATTACATTAGCTACTTATACTACTTATGCCTAATTACAGAAACTATCAGGAGCCAGAGATGATATCTATACCTGACATCATCAGGATCTCGAGGTGAAATCTCTGTGCTCTACCCAAGAGTATGTGACATCATCAGATCAGGTCGATTTGAATGCAATCTCCAACATTGACTGTTTCAGAACTATTGCCTTATACAACATTTCTTCCTGAGCTTTTCTTCCCCATTGTTAACATTTATATGCTCAAGGATATACCTACTTTCACATTTATCATAGCTCCATCTCTCCCCGTATCTCTGACTTCACAAATTAAGAATCCTTAATGTTTCAGAATTTCTTTCAAAACCTGTTTTTGTCAAATTTAGAAAATTGGTATGTCTTTGGATTGAGGACTGTTCACTTTGATTCTGATCTCCTGTCAATCATCTTTTTGTGGAGGATGTCATTCCTGCTAAACCCAGAATTTGGTCCAACACCTTGTGTGGAGGACCGTCGTTCTCCTGAATTCCCTTGCAGAGGAATCTTTCCCTTCTAGCTCAGGTTTTTACCTCGTAGAATCATCTGTAGGACATTTCATTTCATGAATTTTTAACTTGGAATATGCTGCTCTTTTGAAACAAGTACTTTTCTCCTTACAATGGCCTAGATTCTCAGACAAGGCAATTTCTTATTCCTGACCGCGTCGCAAAAGTGTAGATGTTAGTTTAACTTGCGTTAAGTTGCATACAGTCAATCTCCATTTTGTTCAAATAAATATTCTGACTCTCTGAAGATTGTTAACATCTGTGTTAAAGTATGCAAGCTTTTTGCTTTAACTTATTGAGTAAGTTGGATGACTACATTTGCTCTTTCTGAATACCTTGCTGACGAAAAAGACATTTCAACATCCTCAATCATGGCACTCGAGGATTGCTATTTAATTAACATTATCTATGTCACTGTTACTGATTATTCTTCCTTGGAAGTCAATGGATTGCTCAGGAACTTGCGTTAGCTCATGACCCAGCAACAGAATCAAATCTACTGCACCAATTTGACGAGTGGACTACATTACCATCTGAATAACTTTAATTAAAGATTCATCAGTGAGATCAAGTGGACTATATCATCCTCTCTTGTTCTCATTATTTTCTTTTCCTGGCAAACTTTGCTGATTTTTATCTTTGAGAGTTTCCTCAGTGACAATAAGGATGGAAAATATTTCCACAACTCCTCTAAATTCACAGCCTACCTTCCAGAGCAGAATGCAACAACTTGTGCCAGTTCCATCTTTGAAGGCCTGTGGTTCACCCAGAAATCTGTCCTGCACTGTTGCTGTCCTTTACCCCAGACATGGCAGACAGGGGAAATCGATGCCATGCTTTACTGGCAGATCTCGAAGGCCCTGCTGAATGGGGGCCATGATCAGACCATTCCAGCCTGGTCCAAGGTTGCCACTGGATCAGTGCTGTCTCAGCTATCTGAAAGAACACACAACACTGCATGAAGAAGGAAAATGCCCACTCTGCCAGCGTAAGTTCCACCTTTTCTCTGTTCCCTCACATTCACTCTATCTCTGCTACAGCACCTATCTCCTAACAAGGCTCATGCACTGTCACTCTCACTATCGCCTGTAACATCTTCCTCACTTGATCACATCCACCCCAAAACCCCTACACCACTCATTCTGCATGTTCTCTGCACTGCCTACTCACCTGCTCAGGTCACTTCCCTGCCTGCACCAGTAGTAGCTGTGCTGCACACTTACATCTTTCCTAATACATGTCTCTCTCTGTAATTCAACAAGGAAATCAGCTGACAATAGGCCAGAAGGAATCAAGATATATGGTGGGTTGCCTGATGTTCAACTCCTCATCTCTTGTATAAAGAGGATGTTGACTCTGACCAGCCTGAGCAGGCCCTGGACTGGTTTCAGAGGCTGCCTTTGACTTATTGTACCAGGAGCCCGTGAACAAAGGCTACCCCTTAGGCTTGACTAAAACCTGCTGACAACCATGACAAGTCTGTGCTAAAGAGCAAATCAAGATATGAGTGATATGAGCCTGGTATCTATGGCTGAGGGGCAATATGCAAAAGGGCAAGCCAACACAAGGGATGCTGTGAAGATCCAGCTCACTGGCTAACAGTGACCGTGAGCTGTGACAGTGAGCAAAGAGTGCGGAGATGCATCCTGGTCCATTAATGGATTGGATGCGACATTACAATGACAGATACCAATATAGCACTGACATGTAAAAGCATCCCTTAAATGCATCAGAGATATGCCATGAAGGTTCTGAGAGGCTGGCACATGCTGGACACCCATGAACATGGATAATGGTTGCATGAAGCCAGTGCCCATGGAAAATGTCTTGAGATGTTTCTGTTCAGTGTCCAACATGGAGTTCATTCAGAGCAAGCTTTGAGCTGAATCTAGCAGGTGCTCACCTTGGTTTCTTTGTTGAATTTACCTGATTTGCTCGGTAGGTTTGGAAAGATGGGAGGCTGGATATTATTGAGGTGTATTGTGCCATCAACAAAGCATTTTAACAAGCAATAATCCTCCTTAATTAACAATTCATGCTTGTCCAATAAGAATCTCACAGTGTCTCTTATGGAAAATGTAAAAGGAGGTTGAGTTAACATCAAGATAGGTCTTGCAGCGCTTGATGCCTGATTCTGCAACAAATAGTCCACGTCACTCAGACATGGACAGGACTCTGCTCCTTCTTTTTGTATTCCATCATGGCTAGGGAGCTCAATGAAGTCTTTCACTGGTTTTCCCTTTACAGATTAGTTGACAACGATTCATTTCTGAAATAGTTGTTCTCAGGGAACTGATCAAACTCAGACCTGGACAGGATTCTACTCCTTCTTCTTTTTGCATTCCATCACATGTCTAGGAAGCTTGATGAAGTCTCTCACTGGTTGTCCCTTTACAAGTTAATTGACGATTTATTTCTCATGATCAGGGAACTGATCAAACACCTTTTGCCACACGAAGACATGAATGCAAGCTCAAATGAATGATGTGCCGATTGTGAATTAATATATATATTTTCAAATTTCTTTATGTTGCAGTGTTACTTATAACTTACATTTAATTTTGAGTTATTCTACTAGGTATATGTAGTTTTATGTCTGCGACTGTAATTTTGTTTTTCCAGCAATAATATTTGATCTGATAATACATTGACGTGTGTTCCTGTGTAAAACTTGAAATTAATGAAATGACCATTGATGTAAAATGTTCTGTCAAACCTGGATTGGTTGAATCTCTGATTTCTTTCAGGAATGCCTCAGGTATCTTTTCAAATGGAGGATTTTCTCCCACATTAAGCTATTTGTATGAGTATATTTGTCTATTTGCTGCACTGAAACTGTGCTCTACATGTGCACATCTTCTGGAAGTGACCTATAGTTTTACAGATGAAAATTCTTTTGATATAGCTGTGCTTGTGAGGCTTTTTTGTTTCACTATACTGACACTGACTTTTAGTATTTGCTATTTTGTCTACTCATTGCTTTAGTTTGTCACATCTTTTATAGAGTGTTTTTAGCTTATGAAGTAAATAGTTTCTATTACTGTTTTATGGTAAAGTAGTCCTTCTCATGACAGCGTTCATGATTTAACAGTGACTCGTTCTGGTTTCTGATTAGAGTTAAAAACAATTTAAATAGTTTTCTCCCAAATTAAATCCTGTTTAGACTGGAATAAATCTTACAAAAATCATCAATAATTCCAACAGCAATGCAGTTTCTTATGAAATCTGATTTTAAAACTCCATTGTATAGTTTTCCAGTAATCTGTAGAGGTCATTAATTAAACCAACTATGAATTCCCTCAAAGGCTGAACTCTTAAACTTAATCATGTTCCATCAAGGATTTTAGTTGTTTCAGATTAAAGCAATTATCAAAACCTGTTAGGATTTCTTCAGAAATATTTTCTTTTCTTTTATATTTTAATGATTTGTAAGATCATCAGCATCTATGCCTGCTGAATATAGTAGTGAATTTATTTATGCAGGTTGAAAGGTGATATTTCGTTTTGAAGCAAATCAATACCTTAAATGTTTTCTTCAAGATGTCAAATCCTAGGTTCTGTTTGCCCCATCTCTGCTGTTTGATTTTTGAAGTGTGTCATTTCTCCACCCATTTTCTTTTTTCATGTAGTTGTTCGTTTTTAATAATAAAATGCGAATTGCAATTTGCAGCTATTTGTAGTTTGTTGTACTCTAAGCTACTAAACTTTTAGAATTTTTAAAAATTCTTGTTTTTTTCAAGTTTCTTTGAGCTTTTAAAATGTGTGAACTCTGAAACAGTTGTTTTCCATCCAAACCTGGAAAATGGGGCTGTCTCAACAGATCCTTCCTGTCTGTGTATCTGCCAAGTTTAACTCGCCTTTACAATGCTGTTCCTCACCCAAACTCTTTTTTTCACTCTTACCAGCTGTGGCGTGAGGGTTTTAGGCTGGAGTACAGCTTTTATCCTGCTCTTCCTTCTACAAGCTCCCCAGGCTGCTTCTTCACTCAACTGCTTGCTGCTGTAGATTGACTTTCTGAGGAGACTTAAAGCAGCACTGTTCTTCTTTGCCTCAAAAACGAAATCTCTTGTGTCAAATTGATTATTTTCACCATGATTAACTGGAGGCGTTTGGGCAATGCTTCCTCCCTCCCCCTCCACCATCCCCACTGATCACCATGTGGCATGATTAAAAGCAAGTTTGTGTTTGGGTACATTCTGTCATCCTTCTTCCTTTCATTACTGGATCTAGAGACCTGTTATATTAACAGTGATAGAGGATGAACCATTCATGGGCTATAATAGGAAGAAGGGTAAAAAATGAGGTCTGCAGATGCTGGAGATCACAGCTGAAAATGTGTTGCTGGTTAAAGCACAGCAGGTCAGGCAGCATCCAAGGAATAGGAAATTCGACGTTTTGAGCATAAGCCCTTCCTGATGCCCGAAACGTCGAATTTCCTATTCCTTGGATGCTGCTTGACCTGCTGTGCTTTAACCAGCAACACATTTTCAGCTATAATAGGAAGAAGCACTTGCCTTAAAATAAGACATTGTTCATTACATAATAGTTATAGGTACAAGTTACAGTGGCCAGTTAAGAGTTGGTATGATGCCTGTCTGGAGCCAGGGATGATGTCACTCACACCCCCCACCCCCCTCATTGGGACCTACAAGTAGATCCTCTATTCTTAACTCAGGATTATATGATAACATGAGATTAGGTGGAGCCTAATACAATCTCTGACATTAACCCTTTCAGAACCATTACTTTATAAAGCAAATGACATAATATTTTGCTGTCTCGTTACATTTGATTAATACAATCCTAATCTTCCAAATGTTCCAAACTGTTATTCATTGCCTTTAAGACCAAATTTTATTTTTCTTGCAACAATCCTGAATAATGATGAACATTCCATAGGACTTCCAAGCAAACTGTACAAAAGAACTCATTCCATGATGAATGAATTGGCACATAAACAGCATTATATTGTATTAATCATGTTTTATGTACATTTAGAGACTTCCATCTGAGAATTCCTTGTACTGTTTGTCCTTCACCTTTGAAAGTTTGTGGCACTTTAAAATGTTAAGTCATTTTGTGAATATGGTAATTAGTGTGCTGGTAAGCTCTCACCTAAAATGAGCTCAGGTCCTCGGAGTACAATGGAATCTGATTTAGACAGGTAAATTATATGATATATTACCCAACAGATGGCAAACAGTGATATAAAATTATATATGCGATATGTTAGCTTGACACATTTTATGTTAATATTACAGTTTGCATCAAAATAAAAGCCTACAATGCAGTGATGCTTTTTGTACAGTGAACAAATCATTGACCTAGAAAGATTTGTATTCAACTGGACTGCACTCCTCCATGACAGAATAAGTGTCCCTTGATTAGGGAATGTGGGAGAGAGCAATGAAGTGATGTTTCCAACTAAAGGCAGTCCAACCAGTATACATAATCCAGGAATTTCAAAAGCAACTTACTTTCAGAGCAAATCCAGTCTCAATCTTTTGTCCTAGTTTTAGCTTTAAAAAAGAATTAAACTGGAAGTTGGATTGGCCAACAACACTGGCAGGATCCCAAATTAAGTAACTTACCCTTGCAAAGATCCACTAATCGTACATGTTTGTATGCCTTTAAGAACTTATTTGAGACTCAAGGATACTAATCTATGTCTTTTCAATATGATTATGTAGAATATATAGCACATTCAGAACAACCAGTCTACACCAGTATTTGTGCTCCACTGGAGTCTTCTACACTGTTTCCTCACTAATTTTATAGTGAGTTTCAATCATTCACTGACATGGTGGGCTTTAATTTTCAAAGTTATCCCTCCAAAAAGAAATCCCAGTAATTTGATTGATTTTAAAAGTAGACTTTCAAATATTAAGACATTAATTCATTACTAAATAGTTATGTTGTTTTCAAAATTATTTTCAGTGATTTTCAATCAGGTTACTCACTGGACTGCACCTTTTATTAAAATGCTTGGTTTTATAGATAAATTCATTTTCACCCCTTTTAATAGCACCTCACTAAAATACCGCTCAAATACATGAAGCAATATTTATTAATGCAAGGAAAAAAGTATTACTTATGTTTCAAAATGTTGCCTTGGATGATTTTACATCCAGCAGTATATAAATGAGTTGGAGCAGAAAAGTAAAGATTTAACTTGGTTGGGAAAGGCTGGGAAGTTTCATGTTTAATTTGTACCCAGATTATGGTTACATCCAAAGCGGAATCTCTACCCCTCAGACTGTTGCATGAATTGTTTGTGAGAGATACACATTTCAAATGGTGGCCTCATTGCTGAATTTTAAAATGTATTTTTCAGTGTTAAACATAATTGTTTCTTTCTAAAAATTATATTTGATCAACATTTATTGTCATAATATTTTTAGAAGACACTTCACTGTGGGTTCTCATTTTGTCCTCAACTTCCTGCATTGATGATTTTATAAACACTCTATAGGTCTCTAATGTCATATCAACAATTTGCCCATATATAATGGCTATCAAGCCCAGTTTCAGATTTACTGTGTACCTCCTGTGTACCTCCCACTTGGGACTGCAGACAAATTCAGACCCAAAAATGGGACTAAAGAAATTTTAGCTCTTTAAAGAAACTCTACATATTTCATTAAACACAGAAGGTGAAAAGAGAAAGGCAGAGCCAGCCAGTTCTTGTTGCACCCTTGTACTTATGCATTCTCTATTGCTTTTCCTATTCAGTTCTATCATTTGAACCTTTGTTTAGGATTGGAAGGTCACTGCATGAAGCAAATATAATCTATGTAACCCATGACAGCAGTTAAAAGAAGAGTAAGGGAACATTCAGTGGTATCCTGATCAATATTCATCCCTCAACAGCATAACCAGATTCTCAGATCATTATCACGCTTTTGTTCATGTGAGATTGCTTTGTACAAGTTTTTTTTCCCATGTTTCCTACATTAGAGAGTACAAAAAGTATGATTCCCATCTGGAGGGCTGGAGGGAGAACATTCCAGAGGACAAAATCTTAGAATAAAAGAAAGGCCAGTTAGGATTGAGATGAGGAGCAGTTTCTTTGGAATTCTCGATACAGAGTGCTATAGACAATTAGTCATTGGGCAGAATTGTCTGGTCCTTAAATCAGAAAGGCAACTTAATGAGGCGGAGTGGTGGCATATCAGAACCTGCCATCACTGGGCAAGGAGGCCGATGCTTGACCTTCAGTCTTGTAGCTGATTAAATACGTTAAAGCTGTCAATTAATGATAACAGTAAGAGTGCATTAAATGTGCTTATTTTGTTGCTTTGCAATATTCTGATGTTATAAAAACACTATGCAATTGCAAATCTTCCATTTTCATTCTCTTTTGTACAATATTAAAATAGTTTGTTACATTATGTAACAGAGTAAACTGTTCTTTCTCACTTTACCAATTCTTTTATAAAATATTAATCTTTACTGTGGTGAAGTTTCCATTCCAAGATCATTAAAGGTTGGAAGGAAATTTGTTCTGATAGTTCGTGCAGTTGTTAAACCAGATTAGTCCCTCAGTAATCATAAACTCATATTCCACCATTATTAGTTTTGAAAAGTATTTGCATATTTTATTAATGTGTATAGTCTCTTTGAAGACCAATCATTTTGAAAAGAGATACAAATTTCCCAGTTATCAATGGTAAAAATTGTATGATAAGAAGGTACTTTTTAAAACATTTACTATTAAAACAAAGAATTAAAATCAACATAAACTAGCCATTAACTAATTGGCAATTAATACACCAAGCTACAGGAAAGATTCTTCCTCAGAAAATAATTTATCCTCTGCTTGTACATTACTTTGTACAGGCAACACATAGGTAGCCTTGTAGATTAAGGGCCTGATGAAGCAGTTAGTTTAAGGCAGGGAATTTCTAAACTTGCCACACCTGCCTCAGGAGAAAGATTCTCAGACGTTATTGTGAGGAGGTTGGGATTGCTGGGTGGACATGACCATGATGGAGTCGTGACCACCAACCTTTGAGTAGAACATAGGCTTGTCACAGTGCTCTAGCACTTTAACACATTTGTTTTAAAGGCTGTCAGGTCCTCAAATTCTCACCCCACAAAAACCCAACTGTTTCCCTTCCTACTTCCATGACTGATATTCTAACTCAAGCCAATTCACACACCTCCGCACATACCTATGAAACCTATTGCTCCCATGCCAACTCCTATTTTCATCCACTTCTCATAGGCCCTTCATCTTAGCTCATGGCCCTTCCATTGCCAATCACTGTGTACAAAATCAAAGAGCCACATAGTAACAATGGCGTAGAGATATACAGCAAGGAAATAAACCCTTTGGTCCAACCCATTCTTGCTAACCAGATATCCTAAATTAATCTATTCCCACTTGTCAGCATTTCGCCCATTTTCCTCTAAACCCTTCCTATGCATATACGCATTTAGATGCCTTTTAAATGTTGTAATTGTACCGTACTCCACCACTTCCTCTGGCAATTCATTGTATACATGCACCACCCTCTGTGTGAAAAAAGTTGCCCCTTAGGTCGGTTTTAAATCTTTCTTGTCTCACCCTAAACCTATGCCTCTAGTTTTGGACTCCCCTACCCTGGGGAAAAGACTTTGACTATTCACCCTATCCTTGCCCTTCATGTTTTTTTTTAAACGTCTACAAGGTCATCCCTCAGCCTCTCATGCTCCAGGGAAAATAGACCCAACTTATTCAGCTTCTGCCTATAGCTCTAACCCTCCAACCCTGGCAACATCCTTGTGAATCATTTCTGAACCTTTCAAGTTTCACAACATCTTTTCCATAGCAGGGAGACCAGACTTGAACACCGTATTCCAATAGTGATCTAACCAATGCCCTGTACAGCTGCAACATGACATCCCAACTCCTGTACTCAGTGCACTGACCAATAAAAGCCAATTTACTAAACACTTTCTTCACTTCCCTGTCTATCTGTGACTCCACTTTCAAGGAACTATGAACCTACACTCCAAGGTCCCTTTTGTTCAACAACACTCCCCAGGACCTTCCCATTAAGTATATAAGTCCTGCCCTGATTTGCCTTTCCAAAATGCAGCACCTCACATTTATCAAGATTAAACTTCATCTGCCATTCCTTGGTCCATTGGTCCATCTAATCAAGCTCCTGTTGTACTCTGAGGCAATCTTCTTTGTTGTGCAATACACCTCCAATTTTGTTGTCATCTGCAAACATTCCAACCATTTTTCCTATATTCACATGCAAATTATTCATATAAATAATAAAAAAAAGTGAACCCAGCACCGATCCTTGTCCCAGGCCTCCAGTCCAAAAAGCAACCCGCCAGCACCATCCTCTGTCTTTCAAGCCAATCTTGTATCCAAATGGCTAGTATACCACGTAATCTAACCTTGCTAACCAGTCTACCATACATAATCTTGTCGAATGCCTTACTGAAATCCATACAGACAATGTCCACCGCTCTCCCTTCATCAATGGGCTTGGTCACTTCTTCAAAATACTCATGCACGGAACTGCACGGAAAAATAACCTATTCATAGTCTTCTTTTAAAAACAAGCTGTTGTCTTTCTTCCGTATAAAAGTGTAAATTATATACACGTATAAACATCAATAACAAAGGCTTCAAACAATAAATACCTCTGTGCAAATAAACATTGTGGCACCAAGAATGTGATTGCAGAAAAAGCAGCTTACTATACCCAGGTAAAGATGTCAATCATAACAAAGCCAACAGTTCTTGACAATTGACAAAACGAAACTTTTAGCTGAGAAAATCTTTTCATGAGTCTGGGCTGTCAGCTAGATCACATGTCCTTTTTTTATTATTCATAACATTATAATCAATTCCTTTAAATTGATGCACATTCTTAAAAGTCTTTTTCAGATGTTTTTAAACAGAATCACCAATTCCACACCATTTTGAATAAATGATCAATTTTCCTACCTCACTGCTTCTGGCTCAAATTCTCCCAGTGATTTCTCTCTTGGTGAATGACTACTGTAGTATCTCTGAGATTAATCATTGACTCACAGAAACGCTAGGGAAAATCTTGTTGTCCATGAAAAATAATTTTTGGTGCTCACTTGAGACAGGCTTTTTAAAAATACTTACTTCTTTATTAAAGTAGCAGTTAATGAATCAATTCTGCTGAGACTATTGACAGAAAACTAGCTGTAAAGTATCAAATCAGATTAAGGAGTCATATGGTTGAGATTCAGTGGATGATGGAACTATCCAATTTTTCAATTGAAGTGTGCAGTGACCATAGGGAATACCAGATTATGATATGACAAAGAGTCTTAGAATGAATGTTGTGGGTTCAGTAAAAGATAAATGATTACTGATGTAGCTACAAATTCATGTAAAGCATCCAGTGCTAATATCCATCCTTCACGAGATATGAAACCAAGGCCTTGACTGCTCTGAGGTTCTGAGAAAGGGTCACTCGACCTGAAACGTTAGCTCTGATTTCTCTCCACAGATGCTGCCAGACCTGCTGAGCTTTTCCAGCAATCTCTATTTTTGTTTCTGATTTACAGCATCTGCAGTTTTTTTTTCAATTTTTGTTCAGTCCTTGACTGCTGTCTCAGGTAGATGTAAAAGACCCGTACAAGATGGTTTCTTCAGAATATCGATCACTGTTTGTGGGAATTGCCAGGTGCCAATTGGCTGTCATGTTACTTATTTTGGATTAAGAACCACACTTCAAAAATGTGTTTGATTAGATGCCAAAGGCATGCCAAAGATTCAGGAGAAGTGATAAGTGACAAACCACAGTTAAAACGAGGACGGTCCTTAAAATCTGACTTACAGCACTGCAATCACCTTCATATTCAGAGTCCATTTAATTAAAGCTCTCCACGAGACTAGTGAGTTTATCTTATGAAGGAGACTGAATTAGAGTCATAGAGTCACACAGCGTGGAAACAGAACCTTTGGTCCAATTCGTCCATGTCGACCAAGGTTCCTAAACTAAATTAGACCTATTTGCCTGCACTTGGCCCACATCCCTCTAAGGTAAAAACAATGATTGCAGATGCTGGAAACCATAGTCCAGATCAGAGTGGTGCTGGAAAAGCACAGCAGTTCAGGCAGCATCTGAGGAGCAGTAAAATCGACATTTCAGGCAAAAGCCCTTCATCAGGAATACAGGCAGAGAGCCTGAAGGGTGGAGACATAAGCCACAGGAGAGAAGGTGGGGAGAAAGTAGCATAGAGTACAATAGGTGAGTGGGGGAGGGTATGAAGGTGATAGGTCAGGGGGGAGGGTGGAGTGGATAGGTGGAAAAGAAGATAGGCAGGTAGGACAGGTCATGGGGACAGTGCTGAGCTGGAAGTTTGGAACTAGGGTGAGGTGGGGGAAGGGGAAATGAGGAAACTGTTGAAGTCCACATTGATGACCTGTGGTTGAAGTGTTCTGAGGCGGAAGATGAGGCGTTCTTCCTCCAGGCATCTGGTGGTGAGGGAGCAGAGGTGAAGGAGGTCCAGGACCTCCATGTCCTCGGCAGAATGGGAGGGGGAGTTGAAATGTTGGGCCACAGGACGGAGTGGTTGATTGGTGCGGGTGTCCCGGAGATGTTCCCTAAAGCGCTCTGCTGGGAGGCGTCCAGTCTCCCCAATGTAGAGGACACCGCATTGGGAGCAACGGATACAATAAATGATATTGGTTGATGTGCAGGTAAAACTTTGATGGATGCGGAAGGCTCCTTTTGGGCCGTGGATGGAGATGAGGGGGGAGGTGTGGGTGCAGGTTTTGCAATTCCTGCAGTGGCAGGGAAAGGTACCGGGATGGGAGGGTGGGTTGTAGAGGGGCGTGGACCTGACCAGGTAGTCACGGAGGGAACGGTCTTTGCAGAAGGCGGAAAGGGGTGGGGAGGGAAATATATCCCTGGTGGTGGGGTCCGTTTGGAGGTGGCGGAAATGTCAGTGGATGATTTGGTTTATGCGAAGGTTGGTAGGGTGGAAAGTGAGCACATGGGGCATTCTGTCCTTTTTACGGTTGGAGGGGTGGGGTCTGAGGGTGGAGGTGCGGGATGTGGATGAGATGCTTTGGAGGGCATCTTTAACCACGTGGGAAGGGAAATTGCAGTCTCTAAAGAAAGAGGCCATCTGGTGTGTTCTGTGGTGGAACTGGTCCTCCTGGGAGCGGATAGGGCAGAGGTGGAGGAATTGGGAATACGGGATGGCATTTTTGCAGGAGGTGGGGTGGGAAGAGATGTATTCAGGTAGCTGTGGGAATTGGTGGGTTTGTAAAAAATGTTGGTGTCAAGTCAGTCATCATTAATATAGAGATGGAGAGGTCCAGGAAAGGGAGGGAGGTGTTAGAGATGGTCCAGGTAAATTTAAGGTCAGGGTGGAATGTTTTGGTGAAGTCGATGAATTGCTCAACTTCCTCGCAGGAGCACGAGGTGATGCCAATGTAGTCATCAATGTAGCGGAGGAAGAGGTGGGGAGTGGTGCTGGTATAATAGATCAACTGTTCTTCATAGCCAACAAAGAGACAGGCATAGCTGGAGCCCATACGGGTGCCCATGGCTGCCCCTTTGGTTTGGAAGAAGTGGGAGGACTCAAAGGAGAAATTGTTAAGGGTGAGGACCAGTTCGGCCAGACAAATGAGAGTGTCAGTGGAAGGGTACTGTTGGGGACTTTGGGAGAGGAAGAAACGGAGGGCTTGGAGGCCCTGGTAATGGCGGATGGAGGTGTAGAGGGATTGGATATCCATGGTGAAGATGAGGCGTTGGGGGCCGGGGAAACAGAAGTCTTGGAGGAAGTGGAGGGCATGGGTGGTGTCTCGAATATATGTGGGGAGTTCCTGGACTAGGAGGGATAGGACAGTGTCAAGGTAGGTAGAAATGAGTTCAGTGGGGCAGGAGCATGCTGCAACAATGAATTGGCCAGTGTGGTCAGGCTTGTGGATCTTGGGAAGGACGAAGAACGGGCAATGCGGGGTTCCTGGACTATGAGGTTGGAAGCTGTGGGTGGGAGATCTCCTGAGGTGATGAGGTTCTGTATGATGGGGGAGATGATGGTTTGGTGATGGGAGGTGGGGTCACTAAAACTTTCCTATTCATATACCTATCCAAATCTCTCTTAAATGTTGTAATTGTTCCTGCATTTACCACTTCCAGTGGCAGTTCATTCCACACACATTCCACAAAATGGGCGGCACGGTGGCACAGTGGGCGGCACGGTGGCACAGTGGTTAGCACTGCTGCCTCACAGCGCCTGGAGACCCGGGTTCAATTCCCGACTCAGGCACTGACTGTGTGGAGTTTGCACGTTCTCCCCGTGTCTGCGTGGGTTTCCTCCGGGTGCTCCGGTTTCCTCCCACAGTCCAAAGATGTGCGGGTCAGGTGAATTGGCCATTCTAAATTGCCCATATTGGTAAGGGGTAAGGGATAATGTAGGGGTATGGGTGGGTTGCGCTTCGGCGGGTCGGTGTGGACTGTTTCCACACTGTAAGTAATCTAATCTAATCTAATCTCAAAAGCTACCCCTCAGGTCCATTTTAAATCTTTTGCCTCTCATCTTAAAATTATGTCTTCCAGTTTGAACTCCCCAACTCTAGGGAAAAGATGTTTGCTATTTACCTTATCAATGCTCATCATGATTTTATAAACCTCTATAAGATGAATCCTCAACCTTCTACTCTCCAGTAAATGAGTTTATCCAGCCACTCATTATGGCCCAGTCTCCGCTGCTCCCTGACATAGAGAATTTAAAAGACTAATGACCTTCTGATTGAAAAAATGCCCCTCGTTCTATATTCTTCCATTCAAAGAAAAACTCTCTCAATATTTACCCTCTCAAGGTTCCCTTAGAGTCTGACATGTTTCAATATGATCGTCTCTCATTCATTTAAGCTTTAATGAGTGGAAGCCCAGCCTACTCAATCTTAGGACAATTTTTCATTACTTTTCTCCAGCACTGGAATAGAATTAATGCAAACTCTTTTGAATCTCTGACTGGAAATTTGGTGAAGGATTGGCACAAATGGAGATGGTTATGGCTGTTGGTCATCAATCTTTTTAGCCCCAGGACATCTCTGCAGGAGTAGATTCCTTGTCCCAGCCATCTTCAGCAACTATTAATCAATGACCTTCCTTCCATCATAAGATTAGAAGTTGGAATGTTCTTTGAATACTCAGTACCATTCACTTGCATAACCTTTTCAGGTAAAAACAATGACTGCAGATGCTGGAAACCAGATTCTGGATTAGTGGTGCTGGAAGAGCACAGCAGTTCAGGCAGTATCCAAAGTGCAGCGAAATCGACGTTTCGGGCAAAAACCCTTCATCAGGAATCGAAATGTCGATTTCGCTGCACTTTGGATGCTGCCTGAACTGCTGTGCTCTTCCAGCACCACTAATCCAGAATAACCTTTTCAGGTGCCAGGCAACTCCTGGAGTGAGTGTTTTCTCAAGACCTTAATATATCTCCAATGATACCCTGTGTGTAGTACTTTGGAAATGCTATACCTATTCTGTCTTTCCAACGGTCTGACCTCACAATAGGCATTAAGAGAAATTTCAATGGAATTCCCCTAAATTACTAACATTACCAACAGCACACCATCCATAAAGGATTGAAGAAGTATTTGTCTGGAGAGCAATAACTATTTGCCCTGCAACCTTTGTCTTTTTTGTTTGATTGATACAAGTTCACAGTGGGTAGTATTATGTAGAATCCCTATAGTGTGGAAGCAGGCCGTTCAGCCCATTGAGTCCACACCGACCCTCCAAAGAGCAGACCCACACCCCTACCCTATCCCTGTAACCCCACATTTCCCATGGCTAATCCACCTAGCCTGCCCATCTCTGACACTACGGACAATTTAGGGTGGTCAATCCATTGAACCTGCATATCTTTGGACTGCAAGAGGAAATTGGAGCACCTGACGGAAACCCATGCAAACACAGGGAAAATGTGCAAACTCCACACAGGTAGTCACCTGAGGGTGCATCGAACCCAGGTCCCTGGAACTGTGAGGCAGCAATCTTAACCACTGAGCATCTGTGCTGCCTGTGTAGATCAAATTCACGAGTCAGCAAAATGCATTCTCAATAGTTGATTGCAGCTCAGTTATGAAATAATTTTCTGGCAATAAGAAACAGCGTTTCATGAGAATTCATAATAACTCTAGCTTTTACACAATGACCTCAGGCAGTATCAAAGCTGAGGTGGCAACAACGTTAATATATTTCTTTTTGGAGTATACAAATATTTGAGGACATCTCCCTGCTGATCACTTTAATTACAACCCTTACTTTTCATAGGTACAGCACAACATGTAACATGCAGCTCGCTCATTATTTGGGGAATCTTTATACAGCTAATGCCATTCAATATGCCTAATTGGTAGCATAACAACATTCTTGGTTGGCTGTGCTAACATGATGACATTTCACAGTTCATCACAGAATCATCACTGTCACCACAAGATACATTTGCTTAGTCGTTTGAAATCTTGCGAACACTTAAATGTCAAGCAATTAGTGACAGTAAGACACACCTCACTACTAAGAGTTCAGAAAGGATGAACATTTAACCTGATCTAAGTGAACAGTTGCAATATGTGTATGGGCCCCTTGGGAGACAGCATTCACTTTCTATTGAGTGTCAAGCTGGACAGCATCACCTTTACTTGGGAAAGTAGCTTTATGGATCTCATCCTGGATTAGATCATTTTCCATGCATCCATCATTTACTTTTCTGAAGGGTAACGTTCAAGTTTGCCAAAATGATAGTGATTTTTGTCCCAATATAATTGGGGGTATTCCCAACTAAGAAAAGCTGAGGTAGACATCAGGTTGGAGTTCAATGTAGCTTTGAAGAAATAGCAAAGGTGAGTGCATTACAGTCTTAGAGATGTAAAGCACCAAAATAGAGCCTTCGGTCCAAGTCATCTATGCCGACCAGATATCTTAAATTAATCTAGTTCCAGTTACCATTATTTGGCCCATATCCCTCCAAACCCTTCCTAATCATATACCCATCCACATGCCTTTTAAATGTTGTAATTGTTCCAGCCTTGACCACCTCATCTGGCAGCTCATCCCAAACTTGCCCCACCCTCTGCAGGAAAAGGTTGCCCCTTAGGTCACTTTTAAATCTTTCCTCTCTCACCTTAGAACCATGTCCTCTGGTTTTGGACTTGCCTACTCCGGGAGAAGACTTTGTCTGTTCACCCTATCCATGCCCCTCATCATTTTATAAATTTCTATAAGGTCACCCCTCAGCCTCCAAAGGTCCAGGGAAAATAGCCCCCATTCTATTCTGCATCTTCCTGTAGCTCAAACCCTCTAACCTTGGCAACATCCTTGTAAATCTTTTCTGAACTCTTTTAAGTGTCACTTCCTTCCATAGCATGGAGACCAGAATTGCACGCAGGATTCCAATAATGGCATAACCAATGTCCTGTACAGCTGTAACATGACCACCCAACTCTTTTCCTCAATGCACTGATCAATAAAGGCAAGCAGGCAAAATACCTCCTTCACTATCCTGTCTACCTGTGATTCCATTTTCAAGGAACTATGAACCTACACTCCAAGATCTTTTTGTTTGGCAACACTCCCCAGGACCTTCACATTAAGTGTATAAATACTACCTGGCATTGCCTTTCTAAACTGCAGCACCTCACATTTATCTAAATTGAACTTCATCTGCCATTCCTCGGCCCATTGGTCCATCCACTCAAGCTCTCATTGTACTCTGAGGTAACCTTCTTCGCTGTCCACTACACCTCCAATTTTGATGCTATCTGCAAATTTACTGACTATACCTCCTATGTTCACATCCAAATCATCTATATAAATGATGAAAAGCAGTGGATCCTGCACCGACCCTTGGGCACACTACTGGTCACCGGCCTCCAGTCTGAAAAGCAACCCACCACCAACATAACCTATCTTCTAACCTTCGAGCTAGTTCTGTATCCAAATGGCTAGTTCTCCCTGTATACCATGTGATCTAACCTGCTAACCCAACTACCGTGATGAACCTTATCGATCGCCTTACTGAAGTCCATATGGATCACATTCACCACTCTGCCTTCATCATTCCTCCATGTCGCTTTTTCAAAAGATTCAATCAAGTTCACGAGATACGATTTCCCACTCACAAAGCCATACTGACTATTCCTAATCAGTCCTTGTCTTTCCAAGTACAGAAAATCCGGTCCCTCAGAATTTCTTCCAACAACATGCCCATCACCAGTGTCAGCTCCCTGGCTTTTACTTACCACCTTTCTTAAATAGTGGCACCATGTTAGCCAACCTCCAGTCTTCTGGCACCTCTCCTATGGCTATCCAAGATACAAATATCTCAGCAATGGGCCCATCAATCATTTCTCTAGCTTCCCACCGAGTTCTAGAGTGCCACTGATCAGGTCCCAGGCATTTGTCCACCTTTATGCATTTTAATATGTGCAGCAGCACCTCCTCCACTGTAAATGGGTATTTTTCAAGGTGGCGCTATTTATTATCCTCCCTGTTCTTTATCTTCCATATCCTTCTCCACAGTAAACACTGATGCAAAATACTCGTTTAGCATCTCGCCCATCTCCTGTGGTTCTGCACATAGGTTGCCTTGCTGATTTTTGAGGATGCCTATTCTCTCCTTCGTTACCGTTTTGTCCTTAACATATTTGTAGAATTCCTTTGGATTGTCCTTAACCCAATTTGCCAAAGCAATCTCATGTCATGTGCCCTCCTGATTTCCCTCTTACGTATACTCCTATTGCTTTTATACTCTTCTAGATAATCACTCGATTTCTGCTGTATATACCTGACATATGCTTTATTCTTATTCTTGACCATAACCTCAATTTCTTTAGTCATCCAGCATTCCCCACTTTGCCCTTCATAGGAATATACTGTCTTTGGACTCTGATCTCATTTCTGAAAACTTCCCATTTTCTAGCCATCCCTTAACCTGCGAACATCTGCCCCCAATCAACTTTTGAAAGTTCTTGCCTAATACCATCAAAATTAGCCTTCCTCCAGTTTAGAACTTCAACTTTTAGATCTGGTCTATCCTTTTCCATCAGTATTTTAAAACTAATAAAATTATGGTCACTGAGCCCAAAGTGCCCCCCCACTGACACCTTAGTCACCTGTTCTGCCTTATTTCCCAAGAGTAGGTCAAGTTTTGCACCTTCTTTAGTAGTACATTCATGTACTGAATCAGAAAATTTTCTTATACACACAGAACAAATTTCTCTCCATCCAAGCCTGTGATACTACGGCAGTCCCAGTCTATGTTGGAAAGTTAAAAACCATAACCACCCTAGTATTCTTAGAGATAATCTCCTGACAAATTTGTTTCTCAATTTCCTGTTGACTATTGGGGGATTTCTAGTACAACCCCAATAAGGTGACCATCCCTTTCTTATTTCACAGTTCCACCCAAATAACTTCCCTGGATGTATTGCCAGGGATATCCCTAAGTACAGCCATAATGTTATCCCTCACCAAAAACGGCACACACCCTCCTCTCTTGCCCCCCTTTTGATCCTTCCTATAGCATTTATACTCTGGAACATTGAGTTGCCAGTCCTGTCCAACTCTGAGCCATGTCTCTGTAATTACTAAAATATTCCAGTTCCCAAGTCCATCTACCTTATATGTTGGGCCTCTTACATTGAAATAAATGCAATTTAATCTATTGGTCCAACCTCGTTCTCTGCTTCATCCCTGCCTGCCCTGTCTGTTTGACTTACTCCTTTTGCCCACTATACCAGTCTCAGACTGATCTCTTTCCTCACTATCTCTCTCCTCCCTATTAATTTAAAATTTCCCAATCAGCTCTAGCAAATCTCCCTGCCAGTATATTAGTCCCCTTCTAATTCAGGTGCAATTCATCCATCTTATACAAGTAACATCTACCCCAGAAGAGATACCAATGATCCAAAGATGTGAATCTTTCTCCATGCACAGCTCCTCAGCCATGCATTCATTTGCTCTATCCTCCTATTCCTACCCTCATTAGCTTGTGGCACTGGGAGTAATCCAGATATTAATACCCTAGAAGACCTACTTTTTAAATTCCTGACTAATTTCCTGTATTCTCTCCTTAGAATCTCAGCTTTTTCTCTTCTTATGTCATTAGTTTCAATGTTTAAAACAACCTCCGACTGGTTCCCTTCCCCTTTGAGAGTATTCTGCACCCTCCCTGAAATATCTTTGAAACATGGCTCTGATTTCTCACTGTTGGCCACAGAATGGATTGTATGTGCCTCTAACTACAGACTCCCCTATGACAATCGATCACTTGGAGCCTGGCATACCCTTCATTTGAGCCAGTCTCGGTACTATAAACCTGGCTGCCTGTGCCTCAGTCCCCTGAGAGTCCATCAACCCCTGCATTTTCCAAAACAGCATACTTGTTTGAGATGGGGATAGCCACAGGAGACTTCTGCACTACCTGCCTCCCTCTCCTATGTTTCCTGGAGATTTCCCATCTACCTGACTCTATCTTTGGTTTATCTTCTTCCATACAATTGCCATCCATTACACCCACTAGCTCCTGTAAATTCCTCATTGCCTCTAACTGCAGCTCCAACAAATCCATGCGATCCAATAAGATTCGCATCCAAACTCACTTTCTGTGGACATTATCATTCAGCAACAAGGAAACTCTTCGTAATCTCCCACACCCAACAGGAAGAGCACAGGACTCTCCGAAAGGCCATCTTTGCAACTTAACAACCTAGAAACACACAAAATGGAACAGCCACATTGCTCTAAAAGCACTGCTCCTGTCTAGGTTAGTATCTATGTCTTTATATTTTTGAAATGTAATCAATCGACAGATCTCAATAACAACATATAATAAAAAAAACTCCACTTTACTTACCATTGTATATTTACAAAAGAAAAACAGTAAGGTTACACTTTTAAAAGCCACTTAGCTGCTACCTCCTGTGACCTCCCACCCATCAGTTTCTCCTATGTTAGCTGTGAATTTCACTGCTTGTTTATTTTTCTTAGAACAAACTCTGATGTCCAGAGATACTTGAAACCAGACAGCAAAATCAGTAGCTGTACAGTTTACTGCTGGGTCAGACAGCAGTGTAGGTTTCATTCTCTGATCGAATCACTTCCGATGTGGGCACTGCCCTTTGTCTATCTTCCTCCTTTTTAAAGTGTTATTGTTTTAATCTTTATACCCCAAAATTCGAAAACAATGTAACAGTTTATAAAACAGTCATTACTGTGCTGAGAATTTGAGGAAATCAGCTCCAATACTAAAAATACCTCAAAATGCAGCAGCTCTTACAGCCACATTTTTTTCCCATATTAACCCTCTACAATGTCACACCTCAACCTCCAAAGCACCAAGGAAAGTAACTCCAGCTAAATCAGCCTCTCCCAATAACTCAAATCCTCCTATCCCAGCGGCATCCTTGTAAATCTTTTCTGCACCGTCTCAAGTTTAACAATATCCTTCATATAGAAGGATGACCAGAATAGAATGCAGCATTCTAAAAGTGACCTCATCAACATTCTGTACAGCTGCAACAAAACATCCCAACACTCAACATTCTGACAAATGAAGACAAGCGTACCAAACTCTTTTTTCACTACCCTGCCTATCTGTGACTCCACTTTCAAGGCATAATGCACCTGAAGAGGAGAAAGTGAAGACTGCAGATGCTGGTGATCAGAGCTGAAAATGTGTTGCTGGAAAAGCGCAGCAGGTCAGGCAGCATCCAAGGAACAGGAGATTCGATGTTTTGGGCATAAGCCCTTCTTCAGGAATTCTCCTGTTCCTTGGATGCTGCCTGACCTGCTGCGCTTTTCCAGCAACACATTTTCAGCCATAATGCACCGGAACCCCTAGATCTCTTTGTTTGGCAACTTGTCCCAAGGTTCTACTATTACCTGTATAAGTCCTGCCCTGGTTTGCCTTACCAAATTGTGTTTCAATTAGATCACCGCTGATCTGAGACCTAACCCACCTTTCTCTGAATACCTTAATGCTTTGTTTTAATGAAATGTGAAAAGTCTCAGAATTACAATTAAAAATTTGTGGAAGACAGTTCCAAACTCTCACCTACCCTTTGTTTGTCGAAGCGTTTTCAAATTTTACTCCTGTAACATTTATTCCTGTAAAGGTCTAAATTTGCCCCCTCGTCTTAGACCTTCCCAATTCTAGCAAGAATGGTTTATTTCCTCTCACCATATCTATTCCCCTTAAATATCATGGGCAGCTTCCAGTAATTCAGAAAGGCTGCTTGGCCAACTGTTTGTAGATGCTTACGAAAGTTAGATCAGGTTAGATTCCCTATAGTGTGGAAACAGGCCCTTCGACCCAACAAGTCCACACTGACCCTCCGAAGAGTAACCCACCCAGACCCATTTCCCTCTGACTAATGAACTGAACACTATGGACAATTTGACATGTTCAAAGTTTGTGAGAAGATTTGTAGCTCAGGTGCCCGTTGTTGTGGTTCTGTTCGCCGAGCTGGGAGTTTTTCTTGCAAATGTTTTGTCCCCTTTCTAGGTGACATCTTCAGTGCTTGGGAGCCTCCTGTGAAGCGCTCCTGTGCTGATTCCTCCAATTGGGACAACACCACTATTATAGGGCAGGCCAAACAGAGAACAGCCAGGGAATTCCTAGAAGCATGGCACTCATCCAAGAATTCTATTAACAGACACATCGACCTAGACCCTATATACCGGCCACTGTAATGGACAGCAACTGACAACCAGAAGCGGCAGATTCAAACCAGTATAAGTGCCGGAGGAATCAGCACAGAAGCGCTTCACAGGAGGCTCCCAAGCACTGAAGATGTCACCTAGAAAGGGGACGAAACGTTTGCAAGAAAAACTCCCAGCTCGGCGAACAGAACCACAACAACAATTTAACATGGCCAATTCACCTCACCTGCATAATCTTTGGACTGTGGGAGGAAACCCTCACAAACATGGGGAGAACGTGCAAACTCCACGCAGACAGTTGCCCAAGGCTGGAATTGAACCTGGGACCCTGGTGTTGTGAGGCAGCTGTGCTCACCACTGAGCCACCATGCTTAATAATAAGAGTTAGGCAAGACATCTGCAGAGAAATCTAAGCCAATAAATAGAAAGGAGTGACTTATCACTCAATAACAAAGTCTCAGTGATGTCACACACTGCAAAGGCAAGGTTGAAGCCATTATTATTAAATTCCAGCAGAAACACAAAGAATTGAATTACTGCTCTGAAACCACTACCAGCTGTTTTATTGTAGTGTTGAATACACCCCTGAATACTTCTATTTGGTTTGTGTATTGTTTGTTTTTTGCCATTGCACAGTCAAGATGCTGAGGTGAACTAATGTGACATCAGTGGGAGGACAATAAAACTAACTGGAGTGATATGACATAATGCAATGTGTATTAAAATGTTTTGGCCAGTAGATTTTCAATTGATAAAAATGAGCTCATGTAAATTATAAGGCCTCGTATGAAGATTCTACCATTGGATCTAAACAAAAATGTCTTACTGAAAATACACAGTAGACTTTCACTTATAGCTGGCAGGCTTGATTTTATGGAATTCACCAAGTTCAGTGCCTTGCTACAGATGGTATCATTATAAGAACAGCTGTTCTGAGCTGTTACTGGAATAACACTGTCTCCCCACCTCTCCAGTGAAAGACACAAGTGGGTGTCATTTTTGTTGTGTGCAAAGTTAGAGAAAAAGCTTTTACCAAACTGTCATTATAAGCTAATGATGGCTTGGAATTGTTCTTACATAGAATAGTGACTACACATCCAAAGTGTTTCATGGCTGCAAAGTGCATTGGGACATCATAAGGTCATGAAAGGCATGATAGAAATGCAAAGCTTCCTGATTCTTATCAATCAAAAATGGCAGACAGAGGGAAAAGTGCCCTCAAGATCTTCCAGAAACTTTGTACAGTTATAGTAACAGATTTTGCTCACTTCTGAAAATCAAAAAGCAATATCTTATGTTTGTAGAGTTAGTTTTTTTAACAGCATCAGTGTATAATTCCCTGTGACAGATAAATGCACATGGTGAGAACATTGTGAACTATTCCTTTAGTGAGACCTTTGTCAGCTCACACAATTGATGGAGGTGCTTGTCATTCTACATTAAGGAAATAAAATTATAGAAATTAAGAAAATAGAAATGAAGAATAAAATTAAATTTAACAAAGGAAGGTAACTTAAAGTTGAATGTGATCATAGAAAAGCCTTCACAACTTCTATCTTGTCTATAATAATTACAAGCATTTTAAGACTGTGTGTTCACTTACTTATATAATCTGCTTTTGGTCTGACCACATGTTAAAATTATGACAGATGTAAATTGAACTTAGTATGATACTAAACATGGAGAGAAACAAAACTAACAGTTAATTGTTCTGCACCTACAAAGTGGGCCTCTATATTTTTCAGTTTACAAATGAGCAGGTTAAGATGCACGTAAATATGATTTTATTTATGTTACAAGCTTACAACATTATTCTCAAGTAATGAGTTCATGTATTCAAAGCATGGTTGAAGAAAAATGAAGATTTAAATTTTACGCTAATAAGCTACACATCATCACCACTACTGATTGGATTATTACCATCTAAGTTATTGATGGGAAGTAAATTGAGAACAAAACTTCAATCCCTGTCAGAATTTACAACCTAATATTATAGGGAATGAACAGAACAGATTGAAATGGCATGAAGAAACCCAAAGAGATAACTAGACTAGAAATTGTAATAGAAGATACAAAACTTGAAAGTTACCAGAGCTACAGCCTAGGGAGCATATATGTATAAGTGATCAACAGGGAGGAAGAATTTACAACCAAGATCATACACATTTAAAGTGGATAATAGGATTATAAAGAGAATTTGTAGTTCGCTGAACAGGAAAGCAAAATAAATTTGGGACTATTTCTGACGAAAGTGAAGATGAAAGCTTTAAACCATCTAGGATAGGAAAACAGACACCGACTGAACACTCTAGATCTCAGAATTACACCAGAATAAGACGAGCGTGATTTGTCAAAGTGACTGAAAGAATAACTCTGTGAAATTTAAGACTTTGAGGTGAGATATTCATAATGTGGAAAAGAGTAACATAGACTTGGACATGATGGGGGGCATGGTGTAGTGTACTGAAATTAATATTAGCAGTGTGTATTTTGATTATGTATAATGATGAAGTGATTTCAATGTCACATTATTGTGCAGCGAACTGGAAGGAAACAGAAGTTCTAAAAGAATCTTAAATGAAGGCATGTATAGTTCAACCTGCAATTCAAAAGCTCATGCAGTAAGTTTCATGGACTCAAGAAATACTTTGAGTAACTAAATAGAGTTAGAGCACAAAAACAGAAGAAAACTATGTGGCTTCTTTTGTCTATGATGATAAATGTCATGCATTTGAAGATTCTATTGAAGAAACCATGGTGAGTGGGCATAGAGCCGGTTGTAGATGGTACACACAGCAGCCATGATGCATCACTGGTTGAGGAAATGAATATTAATGAGTCTTTCATCTAATCTTTCAGCCCCTTCCTCTGAGGCTGGCGACAGACTGTGGTGAAATAGTTTTATTGCAGAGTTTTAGGAATGATAGAAGAAACCATGAAGTTCTTTGGGATTTTCTTCCCTATAATTGATGAGCCATGACAGATGAGCAGATGACCCAAGTTAATTATTATTGAATTTGTTATTACTGCCTGGTTGTCACCCAGCTCACCCAGAGTAAAATGATGGCTGTGGAAATCTCATTAAAACAGCTGCATCAATTAAAACAGAGAGGATGTTTAAAAAGTGAAATCTCTAAGTTTATTACAAGCAATAATTGATTTTTTTTTGTATTGCTTGCAATCCAACCTTCTACATTTTATCTCCAAAAGCAACAGAACTTAATGTACAATTTTGTTTCAACTGATACGCCCTTGTCTTCGTTCATGTCTGCATATTTAAAGTGCAGAAACAAATAATAAAACATGTTCAGGAAGATTTTCTTGCTTGTTAGAAGATGTTCATCTGTTAGTGTTATCCTACCAATGATATCACAACCATAACAAATATAGTGAGTGATTGAAATAAAATTAATTTTGTGATGAAAGTCGTCTCTATTTTTGGTGTTGATAATTGCTTTTGTCTCCTTGCCAATGTGAGTAAGGTGCAATAAATTTATTTTTTGTCATGTTAGTCATTGTATTTTACAATAATGAACCAGGAAGAAAATACTAAGAGGACAAGTCGTTGAGAAATCAATAGGCACAAAACTGAAATATGCTTGTATCAAACATTTTGTCCTGGAGTACAGAGTGAATAATACTCTGTGAAAAGTTTCAACAGCATATGTCTCTTTTCAGTGAAGTACAGTAAGTGTCACATCATCGAGGGTGGCAGGTTCATTTGTGAGCTCAGAAGGTGGTCGTCCCAGACTCAGATGGAGGGCCCATGCTCTTGATTACAAGAAATGGCCAGTGGAGAACCAACAAATTTTCACTGGTGATGGTGGAAGAGTTGGACCCTCAAGGGAAAAGAGATCATTTCATTTGAAGGATTCTTTGGACACACTTGAAGATTTTGTGAAGCCAGCTGATGTATTATTTTCCATGGTCATATCATTCATTATTCATTGGAGTTAGAAACTGAAGGCTTTTATGAGGAACCAAAGAGGAGATGTGAAGAAAGAAACAGAATACTGCCCTGAGGCAAGATGCATTATTTGACATAGAAAAGGCATAGAAGAGCAACATCTGCATTAGACAAATAACTTACGGGTCACAGTTCACAAACCCCATACAGTATATGGATATATTAATCATGTTTTGATGGATGACAGTACAATATATAACAATTTTCTAAGAAATTCAGATACAATATGGTTGCAATTTACAACTTGAACTGGCCATGTAATAGACTCAATAATTCAAATCTTCAAATGATCTGATATAAAAGAAGGAAAATAATCAGTGAACAGGAAAGAAAAAGCATTTAAATCAAGAGAAAGTTACGGCTAATGTAAACTTCACTGCTACTGTAAAACCCAAACACATACCTATGTCGTTACCTAGTTTTCAATGACCGACATTGGTTTGTGGTCCAGCCATGTCTGCATTTTAAAGTTCTCATCTTTGTTTTCAAATACCTCCCAATGGCCTAACTCCCACATTAGCTCAGCGTACTTCCCCAGCTCTATGAGCTTTCAAACCTCTGCACTTCTTCAATTTTGGTCTGTTGTGCATTTCCTATTTTCCTCATTCCCCGTTTGACAGCTGTGCCTTCAGCTGCCTGGGCCACAAGCCCCAGAATTCCCTCAGTAACCTCTGCAACTCCTTATTGCTCTCTCCTCATTCTGTTTTGGATCAGAACCCTTATTTCCAATCCAGTTTAAACAACACGTAATTGCTTCCTTTCCTATGACTTTTTAAGCCCATCTTCTGATACAAGATCCATCTGAATGATGCAGTGTAGCAATTCTTAGAAGAAGCAGGAGGAAGAATCTGCATAGAATCCACACCCCCAGTCAGAGTTTAAATGCCCAAAGCCTGTTTGAGAAATAATGGAAAGAAGATGAGGGGGCAGGGGATGAAGTGAGTGAGGGGTAGCATGGCAAGTGTGAGTAAGGGAATGGGGTGG
This sequence comes from Hemiscyllium ocellatum, assembly GCF_020745735.1. NCBI lineage: Eukaryota > Metazoa > Chordata > Chondrichthyes > Orectolobiformes > Hemiscylliidae > Hemiscyllium > Hemiscyllium ocellatum. Next base: position 46,451,196 of record NC_083404.1, read on the forward strand.
TTCAGGGGTGTTTGATATGTTAGATAGTTAGTTGACTGAGGTCAAGGAAGGATCGAATTTGGTGGTTACGTGATGGGTCAGGGCATAGTTGAGATCAAAAAGCATCGAGGGGGTGATCTCTCGGGCTAGTTGGAGATCTAATGGAGAGTTAGGGACTTCAATAGGATAGTTACCCTGAAGTTAGAACTGGTTTGAAACCTTTAACATTTCCTGGCTAACTGTTGAGGTACGCAAATTGGAACCAGTTTCATACTGATTTATGCAGAGGACTCTTTCAGCAGTGTAAGTGCCCATTTAAACATCCCAGTCAATTCACTCATAGTCAGTATGCTGGCACTTCTGAGGGTTATGGTTGTTCATCTTTTGATACTTACAGTCTCTGACTATCTGGAAAACAGAAGGCCTGGGCCATTAGCTCTTTATGATAGATGATTCTTCTGTGGTGTTTCTCAGTTTGACTTATTACATGAAAGGCACTATAGAAATGCAGTTGCTATTGCTGCAAAATACAATCTACTGCAATATTTTTTAAATGAACCGATGAGGGCAACTAGGAATGGCAATCAAATGCAAGCCAGCCAGTGAACCCATATCCCATCTGTGAATACAAAAAATCTTTAATTTATATACAGTGTTTCTGTTCATTATTTCAAAAATATTTACAAACAATAACCTAATACTACTTTATCAATTTTAGCATGTTCAAGATTAAAAATATATGCACTTGATATGTGCACAAATGAGCACAGTATAAACTACAAAAGACTAGGATTACCCATCCATGAAATACTGCTCTGTGAAGTTTTGCTCTTGCTTGTCGAACCTTACTGTCATGAATATTGTATGAGGGTTTCAAGGGATTAATATTCATCTTACATTGGCTCCACCCATTCTGCTGGCATCACACACAATCTGTGAGTAGAGACTAGAAGCTCTCCTTCAGTTTTTGGAGGGGGGCAGATTCATTTGTACCAGCTCTCTTCACTGTAATGTCACCTGTGCAAACATTGTTGTACTTATTGCTGCCATGTGAGAAACCTTCTTGTTGTCCAAGAACAATGCCTGTCCTGTAGAGGCTGTACAGTGGTGCATCAGATAAGCTCATGGGGTCCATAGTAACTTGGCAATTTGGATCCAGAATTGGCTTTGTGGCAGGAGGCAGAAGGTGATGGTATAAGGCTGTTTGTGTGACTGGAACCTGGTTTGCAATGTGTACAAGAAGATTGGAGATGGGCTCATTATAGTTTGTGGCATTCATAAATGATGTAGATGAGAATGTTGAGGGTGATGATAAGTAAGTTTGCAGATAGCACAAGGTTTGACTCTGTCGTTGACAGTGAGAAGGAAGATCTTCGGTTATAGGAGGATATAAATGGATTGGCAGTTAGAATTTAATCCTGATAAGTGTGAGGTAATCCACTTTAGACGAAGGAATAAGGGAATACTCAATGATTGACAGGACATTATAAAGCTCAAAGGAACAGACATGTCTACAGATCCCTGAGGTTGGCAGGACAGGTAAACAGGCTACAAAGGCATGTAGGGCACTTGCCTTTATGAGTCAAGGCTTAGATTATAAAAGCAGAGAGATTATGTTGGAGCTGTATAAACCTTTGGTTAGGCCACAGCTGCAGTACTGTGTGCAGTACTGGTCAACACACTATGGAAGGATATAATTGCATTGGAGGGGGTACAGAGGAAATTAACCAGGATGTTGCCTGGGGTGGAACATTTCAAGTAAGAAGGAAAACTGGATAAGGTTGAGTTGTTTCCTTTGGAGCAAAGAAGGTTGAGGGGGGTTCAGATAGAGGGCTTTAAGATTATGAGGAGCATGGATAGAATGGATAGAAAGCAGCTGTTCTCCCTTACTCATAGCGTCATGAACAAGGGGTGACATTTTTAAAGTGAAGGGTAGGATGTTTATTGGAGATTTAAGGAAAATATTTTTCATTCACAAGGTGGTGAGGATCTGGAATGCACTGCCTGGTAGGTAGTTGAGATAGGTAACCTCACAACTTTAAAAAGTGCTTGGATGACCATATTAAGTGTCCTAACATTCAAGGCTAGATGCCTAGAGTGAGAAAGCAGGGCCTGTGGAGATAGTAGTGCATTTTTGCTAGTACAGATTTGATGGACTGAATGGCCACTTCTGTAATGTATGATTCTATGAGCCATTGTCCAGCACCAGATACTGGTGAGTACTGCTGAGAGGTCGCAAATACCACATAATATCACATGAGTGGTCATCTGGGAAAGTAACACAATTCAGGCTATGGATTTACTAGACAAAGGAAGAATAAGGTTAATCTAATTTGCCCTCTACTATCATGACTGTCACCTGATACACTTACAGTACAGTCAATGACAAACCACAGCAAACAACCTCAGCAGAAGAAGACATGAGTAAAGCTCTCTAAGATGTTAAGGGCATTGGAAACTTTAGATCCAGCATTATCTTTTTGTTCCTGCAAGCATACTCTACTTACCACAACTTATGTTTTCACTTACTCCTATCGTATCTATAGTGCTGCTTTCCAAAAGAAGTCAATCTAACTGCTTCCATGTTTTTCAATTCTGATGGATGGTCATTATTGACCTGAAACATGAACTCCATTTCTTTCTCCACAGATGTTGCTAGACTTTCTGAGAAGTTCCAGCCCTTTCCTATCTTAGTTCTGCATCCATAATATTTTAATTTTGCTTCCAACATCCAAAGGGAGATTGCTGCATGGATTGACTAAGCGGCCTTTTGCAATTGTGCACATCACAGTTGAATAAAATTGTGTGCAATCTAGTCTCATTAATGTGTGCATTTGTATGACTAGTCTGCATACTGATATGAATGCCATTTGATTTATTACCATTTCCAGAAGCTATGGAAATGATGGCACAACTGTTAGAAAGGTCAAGATCAGTCTTCTCTGGTTTGCATGACTATGTGTGTTTTTTGGAAATCATCTGGCTTGTATATTGGTGGAGTCCCCACACGAGGCAGTCAAGCATTCCCAATAATTAAACATTCCTGTTGCTCACCTCTACGAAACGTGGTCCCGAGTGTCATGCTTGTTGCCATGAGTATTCCTTATCGTAAAAAAATACTGCTGCGAGGTAGACTCAAGCATCGACCAAAAATAAAAATTAAGGTCTGAAATATAGGATTTTGCAGTGAAGAAGGAGACCATTTTGCCCAACATGCATATGCCAGCTCTTTGAAAAAGCTGTTCAGTTTACCTACCCTGTAACAATACAGTGGCTTCAAAGATGGTACTTTTCACTTATAGGATGCTGCTGTCAAAAAAGATCTGTCTCCCACACAACTGAGCAAAATGATGTGCGAATTTCAATTCTGGAATGCTACCAGCAAATGTTGACTCTGAATACCAATGATTCTTTGACTGAATCAAGCAGCACGTTCATTTTGTTATTCATAATAGGTATAGTATAGATTGAACTGAACAAATCCATACTTAGAAAAGCCAACACAAAACTTTTTGAATTGAAGCTTACATTTAGTGATACTGAAGTACAGTAGGAAGTTTTAATGATATATCTTCCACTCAGTTTTGTTCTGTATTCTGATATTTTTTCTTTATGCATGTGCAGACAGGTTGGGCCAGGCCCAGTGCATCCAAGCTTGCCAGATGTTAGAGCATGTGTTAACACTCACTGTGCCCCTTTGTGAGAATGAGAAAAGAATGAGAGAGAAAGAGAGAAGAAGTGCCAGTGATGCAAGGAGTATGAGCAAACTGGGTCAGCTGAGGGTTGAATGTGAGGTGGAAGTGTTGGACACTGGAGTCTTGAAGACTCCAGCAGAGATCTAACAAGTGTCTTAGACAAGTTTGAGCATAGACTCCTTACTCTTGTACTGTATGTCCCTATTAACCAAACCAAGGAGACAGAATCCTTTATTGATAGCTTTCTCAATCTGTCAATGATCTGTGAATGTATATATCCAGTTCCCTCTAGCTTCTAAACCACTTATTCCATATTGTCTAACCATGTTCTCCCTACCAAAACAAATCACTTCATACTTCTCAAGATGCTGCTTAACTTTCTAAATTTTTCCAGCATTTATGTCTATATTCTGTCAGCTTATTTTTTTTGCCTTTGGAATATATTTTCTTGGTTCTTTAAATCTGATCCGACCTTTGTCCCACTACATAGCAAGTTTAGACACTAATTTTGTACCGAGGCAATTACTACTGAGTGCTACTTGGACTGGGTAATGGTATGGTCGATCCCTGTGTCATTTCCTGATCAAAAGAACAGGCAGTGGGCAGTGGAAGTATTAGGCATCTTTGTCAGATTGGTGATGGCCAGAGACTCTGATTGGGTCTGCTGAATGTTAGTCCAGACTATTTACAACTGATTTATCATCGAATCCAAAGTTAATCCCTTCTTGCTTCCTTTTCATCCTTTTGTGAATCAGCCTCTGGGGTCCCTTTATAAAAAGATCATCAACGAGAAATGGCTGACATAGGTTAGTGGATTATCCCAGGTGCAACTTTTAGTGACTGATCGAATCATCAAAAAAACATACCCTGGCACTTGCAAAGTTAGTGTCGAGTTTGAATTTTGTTTGGTGAGCTATCTGAGAACAGCTCATTAACAATGAATTCCCAGGCAGCAATTCATCTCAGATATTTCAAATAAAAATAGAAGCAATTAAGCTCAGATACTAATTTTTCAGTCCTTCATTTAACAGATTGTATAATTGAGACAAAGTATATTTATGACTTACACTTTGGCTGTTGTGCCATGTGTACAGTTGTTGTTTTAATATTAAGGCTGACTATGATGTATTGTTCGATTTTGTTTTCTTTTCAAATCTGGTGTAAGGTTAGATCAACTCAATTATCCTGCCCCTTTTGCACAATTGCTACATAGTGCAAAGTTAAAAATCACACAATACCAGGTTATAATCCAACAGGCTTATTTGGAAGCACTAGCTTTCGGAGCGCTGCTCCTTCATCAGGTAGCTGTGGAGCAAGATCACAGGACACAGAATTTCTAGCAAAAGATCATAGTAAAACAATGCAAGGAGGTTTTTGCCTGAGTACATCCAGCTTTGGTGAGCTGGTCCCTTCAGTGATTGATTTGTACACCTTCACTCTCGACATCAACATCTCCACTCTCCAAACAATGCAGGCTAATCTCCTGACAGGGTTTGGTAAAGAAGAGAAATAAAACATTTGCTTTTTTTCTCTCTCAACCTTTCGGTGTCCAGAAGTGCTCTACTTTTGAACTATAATCACTGTTTGCTTGAGACAGCTTTTAAGATAACCACACCATGGGACTTCTGAAATGATGCCTATGGATTGAGCTTCTTGATAGAGACTTGCACAATGTCTCTTCATGGATTCTACATTCCCCAGGTTATCTTAGGTATTGAGTTTTCATATCACATTCTTAGATGCTACTTAGTCTGGATATGGTGCTATTTTTTAGAGTCTGTTGCATCTCTAGCTTATTACAGCAAGTCTCTCATTCTCAGTAATACCCTAAAACTTCTTATTTTGACTATGATATTTATCATACTTAATATACCTCTTTAATGCAGTGTTTCTCTCCTTCTGCTCTGCAGTGCTCTGCTGCTTTCCACTGATGAGAAATTAGTATCATCATTTACATCATTGCCATTAACACATTCATATCCTTTTCTGCTACAAGTGTAATATAGGAAACTCTGCAGCCAATTTACGCACAGCAAGCTCTCACAAACAACAATGTAATAACTGAACAATCCATTTTATTTTTAGTGAATGAAATACATTTGCCAGATCACCAGAAATTCTTCCCAATGTTTTTGGAAATAGTACCAAAGAAATTTGCTTTTGAGGTGGTGTGATTAGGTTCACTACATTAATTCTTGGGAATCAGAAGATTGTCCACTGAGAAAATAATGTGCATAAAGGGTCCATATGCTTGTGTTTTAATGCAGGAACAGCGCTGTTGTTGAAACATGTAGGTTTCTGTGAACTTTTAAAAGGGATGCTGCTATAAACCCTGCTGGTGGTATAGAAGGAGGGGACATAACCTCAGTGTAATGGGTCAGCCATTTAGCATGAGAAGAAATTTCATCACTACAAAGGATCATGAGTGCTTGGAATTTTATACCCAAGAAAACTATGAATGTTCAGTGATTGAGGGTAGAATCTTGTGGAGACCTCAGTGGCATGGACAGTAGTGAGAAGTCCAGTAAAGCCGATCTTGACATCGCCAGCAACTTGTTGCATCTTTTAAGTAGTTTCCAGACAATGAAGTGAGATTTTCACTCAAGATTCAGGGGTTGTCTATTAAGGGGAATTATTACTTGTTAACAATGTTATTAATTGCATGTCCTGTCTCATTAATGGTCAACCCCCCATCCCACCACTCTCCACGAGCAAACTGGAAGCTAAGAATTCTCACCATGGAAGTTAGAGTGGCTTACTGCTACATGGGAAGAGCCTTCATGTTGCTCAGCATGAAATGGCACCTCAGGGCGTGATCCATGGGCACCAGCCACACACAAACCTTGTCCAAGGACACTGCCATCCAATATTTGGCAACCCTTCATGTCACCCCTCTAATCCATTTACAGGGCTATTAGGAAGCACCGACTTGCATTGCACGATGACCAGCAACTAGCTCTGGCAGACTGCAGCAAGGACGGTTTTACTGCAAGGCAGACACATGGCTCACAGATTGGATCAGGCTACATCGGGGGGTTGCTCATTTGTCCTCTTGGCTATGTCAGGTGTTACAAGCTATACAGGACCTGATTGACTCCCGGTTCCAGTAAATGCGAGATGAGGGCAGTAGACCATTGTGGACTATAAAATAGTCATTGCTTATCGTGACAACATCTCATTTGCACATTGCCGGTGAACTGCAGCCTACAAAATACCATGCAAAGACTGTAACAAGCATTACATTGAACAGACAGGCAGAAAACTAGCCACCAGGATACACAAACACCAACTAGCCACCAAAAGCCATGACCCACTATCACTAGTATCCTTACATTCAGATGAAGAAGGGCACCACTTTGACTGGGAAAACACATCGATCCTAGGACACGTTAAATAGAGACACCCACTGGAATTCTTGGAGGCCTGGCATTCAAACCAGAACTCATTCAATAAACACATTGATTTGGACTCCATTTACCAATTACTTAGAAAAAGAACTGGAAATGATATCAACCACATTAACAGAACAAAACACGTAAATAGAAAGCGGGACAAAACACCAACATTTCACCAGAGGCTCACTGATGATGTTGCGTAGCATCATGAAGAAACGTCTGAAAACAAACCTGCCAGCTCAGTGAGCAAACTTACAACCTGAAGCTCAACCTGAGCTGCAAATCTCATTAAAAATCACAATCAAAAGATACAAATGGATAGTTATTTGATTTCCACATCTGAAATTGCTCTCTAAATTCACAGGGATCATAAACAAACAACTGTCCAGCCTCCTGAGCAGGGTTTAAAGCAAAGTTAGAATAACCAAGGACACAATTTGATAATGCTGCTCTATAATTGTTAAATCCTTTACAAGGTAGGATTTATTTGGTTGTTATTCTTCTGATGTATCATCCTCTACATCACAGACATTGCTGAGAGCAAGTCAAACTTCACTAAGACTAACAGTGAAATTCTTGTGAAATTCTCATTAGAATTTGAACTCCCAACTGTCTGTGGCAGAGCCTCATACTTTATTGCTGAATTATTGACCAATTTGGCAGTTTGATTCATAACCAGTGGCATCTGCAACTCCACTGGTCTCCCATTGAAGTCTAGATGAGACAGCAATATCTGAGGCGCAGATTTTAAAAGTAAATATCAAGTCTTTGTGGTTCATAACTGCAGCTTTAAATTGAATAAGTAAAATTGAAGTTTGAATTCTCCAGATACTTCCTTTGTAAATGCAGATCATTTCAGAATCATGTCCTAATGTTATCTTAACTTCTTCCCCCGAGAGCTCCCTCACAATGTTCCATTCTTCAGTTGTCAGATAACAGAGTTTTAAACAGAAGTCTAAGTTACCATCTTGCTGCTGCTGTCTCACATGTAGGTAACTGGGATGCAATAGCCTATCAATATCCCATTCCTACTGTATACTTGTTTTACAAGAGGCCTGGTTTTGTCTGACACAATGCGAAACAACATTTGTCATTCATTATCAGGGGTGATATATTTGTTAGCCTGCAGAGAAACATCTGCTGTGCTTTAATCTCCAGTGTACAGGCCAATATTCATGGGATACAGCTGCATAAAATCAAACTACTAGATCGGCTGTCCAGGATGATGACATGAAGACTAGCTGGCAGTCAGCCATGAGCTGCCCTATCACCTAAATCTTCTATACGAATACTTCTTTAAAATATTTCATCATAATCAATTGTTTCAGTTTCCCCTTTTAAACAAGTTATCATTCTAAGGGAATCTATGGACAAGCAAATCAGAATCTATGGCAAATATTTAAGAAGGACAATAGGTTATCAGCTGTATTCAAACCTGCCCAATCACCCCTAAATAATGAATGAGAAGTGGATATGACTTTATTTGTTCTGTATTAAGCCCACCTGACCCCTGTCTGTCATTTCATCTCAATAAAAGCATTAAATGATAAAGAGAATAACCTTGGTGAATGATGGAGCATTGGAAATGGGAGAATGGAGTGTTGGGGAGGGGAAGCGAGGAAGGAAAATCTTCTGTGCATAAATGCATCATCATAGCAATAAGTTTGATATTACACACACACACACACACACACACACACACACACACACACACACACACACACACACACACACACTCTCCAAATGGAATACTTCAGAAGACGAAGTGAGGAGTGCTTATGAAAAGTTGTGACTCTCAATCTGAAGATACTACAGTACAGGAGGCTTTGCAATTAACCAAATTAGTGGCCATGATTTGCACTGAAAAACATAGTTGTGTTTTTGCTTTATTAATTTTAAACAAGATGATCTAATAGTCATTCTATGTTAGTAAAATGCTAGCAGTAAGCAGAGTTGATGATGGATGTACAATCGGGAGTGAATACTTAAATGAGATTTCTGTACATGGAAATGCAACTCTGAATCAATAATACCTGACAGATTATTGAGACTTTAAGAGAATGGAAGAACTGTAGTAGAGAGCTGTCATTAGCATTGTGTATATTAGAATATAAATAAAGAGTTTATAGTATTTACTGAGTGTCAGTTTCTCTTAGATAAAATTTGGAGATGCCGGTGTTGGACTGGGGTGTACAAAGTTAAAAATCACACAACACCAGGTTATAGTCCAACAGGTTTAATTGGAAGCACACTAGCTTTCAGAGCACTACTCCTTCATCACAATCACCTGATGAAGGAGCATCACTCCGAAAGCTAGTGTGCTTCCAATTAAACCTGTTGGACTATAATCTGGTGTTGTGTGATTTTTCTCTTAGATAAGGTAACCGGTAGAGATGCAACAGACTCAGAGTATAAACCAACTAGCTAAGTAGAGCAGCTCTAATGTGCAGTACAGACACTCATCATCCAAATCTTAAGGTAGACAGCATTCATGAGGGGAGAATAATACAGGCTTCAGTCAATGGGAGAACAGAGTCTACAGTTAAGGCAGTATCAGCACAGAGCATGGTGGCAGCTGGAGAGACTTCAATATCAACATGAATCGAAGCTACAAATCAAGATCCATGAGGAAATGGAGAAAACAAGAGGGAAGACTCTGGAAAACCAGAACCGAAGGTCAAAATGATCCAGAAGATAAAAGTTGCAAGATGTAGCCATATTAATCCGGTACAGGAACCTAAAGAAGTGGTAGTACCAACTGAAACACTACTGTTAGCAGAGCTGTTTTCTGAAGGCCCACAAACAGCCCATAAATGGGAATTGCGGAAGGCACTGGACAACATCAAGCTGACATGCAAAAGGGAAAAGATATCACATCAGTTCATTCCTGTGTGCAGATGTGCCTATCGCTGATAATGTCCTCATATTGCAGGGTGTACAAGATTTTGAATCCATGGTCAAGACATTTGGTACTTATTTAGTCCAAAGAATTTGGCCATGATAGAATGGGCTGGATTTAAGCAAAGTTCTTTGAGCCAAGAGGAATCAATAAAGGGATTTCTTATTGCCCTTTCTATGTCAGCAGGGTACTGAGTTTATGGAGCAATAAAAGATAACTTTGTATGGATCAGGCGGATATGTTTATCTACTCCTAGGAGGATACCGCATGTATTGCTAAAGAAAGTGAAAGTACAGCATGCTACAACATGAAGCAATACATCAATTAGCGACAGGATGGTGCTCAGGGTGGTTATAGTTCCCAAACCCATTAAAGAGTTCAGATTATGCAGACCTCGCACAACAGAACAAAGTGGTTCAGAAAGAAATCTAACCAATTTTGTTAGTGGATGACAGTTTGACAAAAAGTAACAAGTAATTGATTTTTAACAGAATTGGACATGAACAGTGAATTTTGGCAAATAGCCCTAAACCACAAGTCAAGATTGTTAACCACTTTCATTATACTATTTGATCAATTTTTAGAATCATAGAATCCCTACTGTGTGGAAACAGGCCATTCAGCCCATTGAGTCCACATTGATTCTCCAAATGGCATCCCACCCAAACCCTGTAATCTTGTATTTCCCATGGCTAATTCACCTAACTTGCACATCCTTGGACACTATCAGCAATTTTGCATGGCCAATCCATCTAACTTACACATCTTTGGACGGTAGGTGGAAACCAGAGCACGACCCACAAAGAAACAGGGGGAATGTGCATGTTCCATATAAACAATTGCCTGAGGGTGGAATTGAAGTCCAGGTCCTTGCAAGGCAGCGGTGCTAACCATTGAGCCTCCATGCCACCCACGTTTCAATGTTTCAATCATCTATTTGAAATTCAGTCAGCACCAGAAAGCTTCCATTGTGCGATCTCAAAAATCCATGAAGGCCAACAAGGTTTAATCTGTCAGGTGGATGCCAAACTGGTGCAGACAATAAATGGAACATGATCAAATGGTCCAAGAAGCCTAATAAGCATTTAAAACTGTGGGCCTCAGACTCAGTGAGAGATTTCAGCTTATAAAGACATGAATTACATTTTGGATCACACAATATGAGAGCAGAGTCACAGTAAACCCAGAATGATAAGGACAATAACGAGGTCTCAGATATGTAAATAGTGACAAAACATTTGTCAGGTGTATATTTTAACACTACATTCTTCAGCCACCAAAAGAGAAAATGCTGGAAAATCTCAGCAGATATGGCAGCATCTGTAAGGAGAGAAAAGGGCTGATGTTTCGAGTCTAACTGACCCTTTATCAAAGGGTCAGTTAGACTCGAAACGTCAGCTCTTTTCACTCCTTACAGATGCTGCCAGATCTGCTGAGATTTTCCAGCATTTTCTCTTTTGGTTTCAGATTCCAGGATCCGCAGTAATTTGCTTTTATTTACTACATTCTTCAGAACTGATTTGCACTCAACTGTTATCTACACAGTTGTCAGGGCTCTCTTCCTCTTCTTCCGGGGGTCTTTCGGGTTGATGCTGACTTTTATTCTATCACTTTTCCAAAAACTTTCATGTTGCATCATCTCCCCCCCTACCCCACTCCTCCTGACTAAAGGCCCCCATCCCCAACACCTGCTCCACAGTGTCATATGCAACTCACAGTCAAGGAAATATGAGTCCACATTCTGGGCTATGATTGACCCATAGGCTCTGGAACGGTGCATTAATGGAGAAAAAGTCACTAGGCATAACTTTCACGTTCATTTGAATGGTGCAGACAATGATGAGAAAGTTGTAAAAATGTAACAAGGTTGAAAATTCCGATTCCCAGTGTCAGGAAAAGGTTTTGCAAATTACCCTCAGGTTTTAAATGGAAAATTGTGAACTTCATTGATGAGCAATGACTATCATATGTATTTGTATCTCATTCTACCTCATTTCTACATAGCTACTAATTTGTCCCTCTTCTGGGTAGAAACTTGACAACACCAATTCCTGGTATGAAATGTCAGAGTGGTTACATGCTGGTAGCACATCACTACTTTCGACAACACAGCCTTCATTATCATTTTCCTGCATGTTCCACGGAGATCCTAGTTTTCACTCTTTGTCCATGTAAGTCATCATCGCCAAACCATCAGTTCCACAACATCATCTCAGCAGCTTTTTGACCAGGCCCTACCATTAAAGCCCTTCAGGATCTCACATTTGATTTCAGGGACACTTATGACTTGTAGTGCTTCTGCCAGATCATCCTGTGTGCAGCTCTTAGCTTACTTTTGTAGAACTCATTCACGTTGTACAAGCTTGGAAACTGCCAGTATTGTGTTGCCTTTTAGCAAGAAGAGAGAGGCAGGGTGTTTGTCACAGTTCAGAGCATAGAAATGTCAGTGAGGTGGACATGTTGCTGTTTGACAATGTTCTATGTCAACATTAGACTGGCAACATATGGCAGCAGCTTATGCAGCAAATAAACTGCATATGCTACAAGCAAATGGCCTTGCCTGAAAGTTCAAGAGCAGCAGTCTTACCGGGGTCACAGGGAACAACACTTTGGAAGTGAGTGCCACCATAATCAGTCAAGGAGCTGTCCATTTTTGTCCATGGTCAGTCAGGAGGTAGAGTCCTACCAGAGTCTGGGAAATAGTGTCACTACTGTCTCGTGATTGGGCCATGGTCAGTCCTCTAGGTCAAGTGCAACCAGTCCAGAGAGCTTGAATATGTCAGTTGGGCTGTTGTGGAGACTCAGTCGTAGGGTTCAGGAATTAGCAGGCAGGGGCTTAGCAGGAAGCAGTTTGTAAAGTCCTGGGGTAGAAGAGAAGTCTGGAATTGTGGTTCATTGGACTGAGTCACTGAGGGAACGATTGTAGTGACAGGGAACAATTCAAGATAGAAGAGTAGGATGTGATAGAGTATCAGAAAGGACAGGAAGCTTTGAGAGAGAGTGTTTTCGGAAGTGACAATTGCTGTGGCCTCAATATGGGGAGAATATACAGCCAACAAGGCCATGTAAATTCACAAAGTCATGAATTCAGGAGGTAGGTTGAGGAATTTAATCATTCAATTAAGGGTATAAATAATAATTGTGGGAGACAGACAAGTTCAGGATTGCAGGAAGAAAAACATGAAAGGGCAACAAAGGATGGGTGGGGGAAGAGGGATCATTCTGTATCTCAGGCAATGCCTGCAGTTTATTCTCAAGGGCAGTAAGTTGAAACCTCATCATCTTTAATCTAAATTCAACTGTTTAAGAATGAGACAAAATAGCTTCCTCTACATGCAGAGCAAGTTACTTTTTTTACTCTTTGGGCAGGGAGTATAGTTGCTTCGATTTAAGGCCTTACTGTAAACTATTATATCACTTATCAATCCAATTATTCACTAATGCTAAAATGTTAAAAATGTCAAAGAGTCATAATGGATTTGAAATGTTAACCCTAGCTCTCTCTCCGCAGATTCTGTCAGAGCTGTTGAGCTTCTCCAGCACTTTCAATTGTTATGGAAAGTTATGGCCTCAAGCAGTCATGACCTGCTATCGTTTGCATCACTTTAGATAAGATTAGATTACTTACAGTGTGGAAACAGACCCTTCGGCCCAACAAGTCCACACTGACCTGCCGAAGCACAACCCACCCATTCCCCTACATTTATCCTTTCACTTAACACTATGGGCAATTTAGCATGGCCAATTCACCTGACCTGCACATCTTTGGACTGTGGGAGGAAACTGGAGCACCTGGAGGAAACCCACGCAAACACGGGAGAATGTGCAAACTCCACACAGTCAGTCGCCTGAGTCGCCTGATCCCTTATTTTGCGATGAGCAAAGCTGTGCAGACACAACCTTAAAAATCTCTTTCAGATTTCCCTTTTTTGTATCACAATTCATGCTTGATATTAGAAGACACTGCTTAGGAGCTGCCTCTCTCCTATACTGAACTGTAAGTATGCAAGAACATGGACTGTGATGTTGAATGGAAACTTAGTTTGGGAGTGGACACTATCAAGGTGGATGTGTCTGAATTTCACCCACCTAATATAGCATTAGCACTTCACTTCTGGAGCATACATCTGGATAAGGTAAACCCCACATCAAGGTATGTCATCGACTTTCTTGAGGAGCATCCATAACACACACTATTAGGATATAAAACATCACATCACAGCATACTGATGGAAGTGAGGGTTCAGCAGTTAATGAAATGCTGTTCAATTCTGACATTCTCCACATATTATTGGCTGATACATTTGAGATGGAACTTATAGTTAGTAGATTCCGTGTGGCCATGTTGCAAATCTGACAACAGCATTGAACAAGACAGCAATTACAATGTTGAAACCATGTACAGAAGGACTAGCAACCTCAAATGGTTGTTGCATATTCTCCAGAGGGGGAATCAGTGGATGAAAATCCCAAGAAGAGTGAAGGAGAATGACTCGACCCCAATGCTACTGGTCTTACTGTCAATTTCTATAACTCTCGGAAATACAGTGCAAGTGAAGATGAAGAATGTCCCAGATCATTGTCAATGAACTGTGTCATCAACTGGAGCTGGATTTGCATTCAGAATGAATGGGGGAGTTCCATCCTGGAATCCACCAAAGTTATGTCTGCCCTGAGTTTCGACACCAGAGGCTCATTCCAAGGACCAACTGGGGATGCCTGTGGCATTTTCCAATCTTTGACCTATGAATGGATCCAGGATGGCACAGATGTCACTTTCTCTAGGGTCTACCAGTTTATTACCTTCACATGACGGAGAGAGTCAAGTAGCTCAGCAATGCAATTCTCCACCGTTGCTAGTTTCCTGCAGGGTAAGGACATTAGAGATTGCATAAGAGTTGTTTGAGAGCACCCTATCACTAACATGCACAATTCATCAGCCAGGCAGGCTTCTACTCCGTCAATGTCCAGCTCGTCTATAACCATCAATTCAATTCTTGCAGCATAGCCCAGAAACAGTGTACCACTTTGCTGTGACAAGCCATACCTTTCACAACTGGAGCTGACAAAAGGTAATGAGGCTCAAGCACAATTTTCTGAGGATGATGATCAGGACATTGACTGTGAGGGGCATCCAAGAGATCATCATGTAGCTATGCACCATCAACTGAGAAATGTCATACAGAACCTCACTGTAACCATAAAGGAGTGCAAAAAAGATTCTTCAGACTTGTTCCCTGGATGGAGAGAAAGTCCTATGGAGAAAGATTGGGTAAACTGGGCCTGTATTGTCCAGAGTTCTAAAGAATGAAGGTAATTTAATTGAAACCTACAAATACTTAAAATAGGTGGACAGGGTAGGGGCAGGTAAGCAGTTTCCTCTGGCTTGGGTGTCCAGAACGGTGGAGCACAGTTTAAAAATAAAGGACATGTGTTCCTTTGAAAAAGTTGCTTGTTTGGGATCTCACTGACATTTTCTTCTCACCCATAAGGTCCGTGCAAAGGTGAATGATTTGTACCAGGCCAGGTCTAACAATAACCTCTGTGCATTGCTTTTAGCCTCAATATTGTCCACATGTCATCAACATGATGGTTCACGGATCCGTGATGTCTGAGGCTACCTGCAGTGAAAGAGTCAGTTACTTCTTTGAGATGAATAATGTGTGGCCACAACAACTTCTTTCATGCCTCAGGATAGTTGAAGAGGCTTCTTATTTCTCACATGGATGTGACTTAACCAGTTCTGATAACTATAAAGAGGCTGTGTCAGACATTTTAAGAATGTGACTGAACATATAATAACAAAAGTACAAGGTTATTTACAATGATGTGTTGCCCATGTGCTGTCAGTAGGTTTTTTTTTTCTTTCTTTCTCTCCCATTACAATGAAGTACAGTCTCAATGTCTGGAGCGAGGCTGGAGGGAGTCTGATCTGGAATTGGCCCTTTGGCCTGGAACTTGACCCATCATCCCCAGGAAGGCTGAGGTCTAGAGAGCCCAGACTTGCAGGCTCACACTCCTTAGCTCGAACTTCTTCGGGTATCAGCATTACATGTAGTAGGGAGGTGAAGGGACCTGATGACTCTGGAGTGTCCTTTGATAAGGACCAAGCCAGACCCCCTCAAAACATTTCAAGAAGGTATCCCAGACCCTACCTTTTCTAGTTTTTTTCAGCAGGTGTAAAGTGGATATTCCAGGAGTGCTGGCCTAAGCACTTAGTTTTAAACAAAACAGAATTTATTTGCAAGATTACTGAATGAAACTCAAACAAAGAGAACAGAATATAGAATAGCCTAATTATTAAAAAACCCAGTTTACTCTATCGCAGCTTAATGATGCTGTTCCAAATACTTGCAACATCCGCATAAATACCCCTTGGCAAAAAAAGGTAAAATCAAACATAGGTTTTTACGGGAGAGATGTCAGAGACAGCAGAGAGATTTACCATGGAACCTCCTTCCACTGTAGCTGTTTCTTTGGGTTTCCCAGCTTAAAATGACCAGCAGCTCTGAACAGTAGGACTTCAAATACCAAACCAAACCAGAGAAAAGCTGAGCTGGGAAAACTGGCCACTCTTCTTTCATTGTACAAGTATTTTTTATTAAACATAAAATCATTTTGCCTGAGGCAGTATCTGTTAGCCGTAGTCAAGTTGGTTCTAAAACCTATACAAACCAGACACACTACGCATTTACAACCCTGATGAAAAAACTAGGACAACATAACCTTATTGAAGGAGCAGCATGATCACACCTTTAATGGCTCACATTTATGTTTCTTCTCCTCCTCCCCCCGATATCTGCTGCTACCAGCCCATCTCTCTAAGAGGAAGTGGCATCTGGCATGAAGATGAAATCCATCAACCTGCACCCTCCTCTTCCCCACACAAATCTTACCATCTGTGGCTACAGCAATGAAGCATAAGTCCATGCTCACATTCAGCAGGCACTGGATATGTTGACTCGGAGTTTCCATGGCAATGGCTTGCCTGTTCATGAAGACATCCAGACCCATGCATGGTAGAGCCAACACTACAATAATAATGTTGGCTGGCTGCTCCATTTTTGATCCCATTTACTGAGTACCTCTGACAAAGCTGCCCACTGTTCCTGTGCCTGCCTGTACAATTTGACAAAGTCAGTGATAGCCAAGGCCATGGGATCACCTCCTGCCTGAAGCTGAGTAGGTGCTTGGTCTCAGATAGTCCTCTGAGTGTCAGAGACCAGGGGGGATCCTTCCTCAAGTAGCTGCAGAGATACGTCAGTGTTGTGCTCTCCGGATTGTTTTCCCGCATTTGAACTTGAAAAAGAATGCATCAAGGTGAAAGTCTGGTGGAGGGTGCAGGAGAAAACTGTGTCGGTGTTGTCGTCTGAGGGTTCAGCAGCTTCCTCCTCAGAGGTGGCGATGGAGCTGAGGGCTGGTGGTGCTGGCCTTTTTTTGTCATGGTTCACTGGGTCCCACTCATACCTGCATAAAAGAAACATTGTATAAAAGGGTTAACAGCTGTGCACATTAAGAATGAGTGAGCAGTGGCATTCCTGGGAGGGCAGTGCAGCACAAGGAGTTCACACGAATGAAGAGTTAATTTTGACAGAAGTAGATGGGGGAGGTGTTAGTGATGATGCAGCGACAGGAGAGGTGGTAGTGTGCCCCCAGTTATTGAATAGGAAGTACAAAGGACTGGGAGAGTTGTAGGTTGGAGGAATGAAGTGGGGGTGAACTCTTGAGTGGACATGCTGCATGCAACAGTCAGAGTTACAGTCCATGAACTTTGCTGAGATGTGTATGTAGCTGCAGAGTTTGAATGAGTACTGGCCCAGTGAGCGTGAGTCAGCAGAGAGAAGCTGATGGCACTTAACCTTGTGGAAGGTAGAAGCTCTTCAACTTTTCACCTGCATTGATGTTTAAGCTGAGACACCAAACTGACCTAGGCTCTGGTCTCTGACCAGGCTGGCTGCATTTGGTGGCCTTCTTTGAAACATCTGTAAGGAAAAGACTATTCTCTCTGCCACCCTGCCCAGCAGCACATCTCTGACTTTGCTTAGTAACAACAGTGAAGTAGCAGTGTGTTGGGCAGTTTGTAGCTTGCACTGCCCGAAATACTGGAGTTGGGATTTACATGTGCCATAAATATCACAAAATCACAATGTGCCATCAGTGGCAAGCACTTATGCATTTCATAACATATGATTCCATGAGGCAAGCACCTATGAGGTCTGTTTTAATGACAAAAAGATTGCACGAGAAACGCACTGACTGCCATGAATCTCAAAATAAACATTGTCAAAGTCTGGGAAAACCCAGCCCACATGTTAACTTCATTCAATGTCACAAGATTTTATTGTTGCAGGACAAGCAAATGCACATCGAGTTCTATCACTTTGACAATCACAATAGACAGCAAAAATGGAGCTAACTACTAATTATAAGACCATAAGACCATAAGACAGAGGAGTGGAAGTAAGGCCATTCGGCCCATCGAGTCCACTCTGCCATTCAATCATGGCTGATGGGCATTTCAACTCCACTTAACCGCATTCTCCCCGTAGCCCTTAATTATGACAACCAATGTCTAATGAAGTGTTTACAACTGTCCCAGATCTGATGCCACGCATATTTCCAAGAAGAGGACCTACAGTCATCTATTCTTCTCAAGTCTGCAAGTGGAAATAAGTGTACCATTCAATGCTGACCACAGATTTAATGCAGGATTCAGTTGTAAGTTGCTTCTATGCTGCTAGTAAAAGTGGCAGGAGCAGTGGTCAAGATTAAAATGGTGCTGGAAAATGCAGCAGGTCAGGCAGCATCCGAGAAGCAGGAAAATCGATGCATTCCTGATGAAGGGCTTTTGCCCGAAATGTCGATTTTCTTGCCCCTCAGATGCTGCCTGACCTGCTGTGCTTTTCCAGAACCACTCTAATCTTGACTCTAAGCTCCAGCATCTGCAGTACCCACCTCTGCCTCGGAGCAGTGGTCAGCCAGTTAAACATTAACTAGGTCCATGAACAGGTGGATGTTGGAGATATTCGTGCAACAAATAATTATTTGGTTTGAAGTGACTAACTATGCGAGAAAACTGACATTTTAAGAGTTTTGATTGTACTGACTCTCAAAACTAATGGAGCAAGTGGCTAAGCTGAAGAATTTTGAAAGCCTGTGATTGCAGATTGTAGCAGATAATGTTATGATCAGGTGAGGAGGGATGAATAGGCTTCCTGCTTTTTCACCCTCCATAGCTGATCACAACAATGATCTAGTCCTCTTTAGCACATGGCGATATTTTTCTCCAATTGAAATGTGGTCAACTGTTGTTTTCAACAGAAACAAAGAGGAGACAACTACAAATCTTTCTTCAATGAAAGAAGGAGTAATTTTATTAACCGCTTACCACAAGAAAAATAGTAAAGGCACACATCAGTATGCAGACTCTGTGAAATTATAAGCGCACACTATATGTGCTTACTATTCACCCACAGGGAAAATATCTAGCATTAACAAAATGAAAGAATATACACTTTAAAGGTGATCAGTTCTCCTTGATGCTTAAAACTTTAATCCGAGATCACAGTTGATCAGTTAATGCACCATCAGCACTTGTGAATATTGCAGTTACCCCTTCAAGTTCTCAGTGAGCTAATTTCTTTCTAATCAGTATTCCTACAGGTGCTTTTTTCTCTTCACAGACAAAGAGTCCATATACAGCCTGTGTTCACCCTCAGTTCCATTTCCTATCCCTGGTTCAAACAGCTCCTTGATATACCAGCTTCTTTGCTTTTTTTTTCCATGTTTGCAGAAGCTATGGTTTTAAAATGGTAAATTGTAAGTGATCTCCAACATATGAGCGTTTTCATAAAGGTACAAATCAAAATAGGAGATAAGGGCCTTTTCAAAGTTTCCCAGGGCCCCTGCTGTTTGTTTTAATTGATGTTGTCAGGGATTAATTTCAACTCATCTGTCTGATCTTAAACCTTATTGATTTCATAATATTTATCTGACCTGCATGGTCAGATGATCACTCTGGCCAAATCAAGTCAGTGTTGTTTGTCACTTTTTAAAAAACAAAATTCAGTCCACTAAAGTTTCCGGAATTAAATTGAATAATAGAATTCAAAGATCAATGCATCATATTTTATAGAATCCTGACAATAAGAATGATTTTTTTTCATAGACTGAAGTATTGGGTGTACTAGGTGATTTCTATTGCTTATAGGTTATTTTCTTCTGGCATGATTTCCAGCCACAGATAGAAATTGGCATTATTTAATATTGGCAAAAATGAGCCCATCCAGCAGCTAAAAGGTTGTTAAGAATTGAAATCTTTTCTTCAGAAAACTCACACTATTCCAAGGAATAAAGGGACTCAGCTAGGCAGCATTGGATCTCCTGTTATAATAAGTCTCAAACATGCCAGAAATCTCACCCAGAAGAGCTTCAGTACCGGCAGTGACACTGGGACCAATGACCAAAGACTGAGTTGCGTTCAGGCTTTCAAGATTGTCGCTGGATTGTTGCTGTGAGTTTAGTTGGGGAATAGCGTACTGGGAGGATGGCACCAGTGAGGTGTAAACAAGGGCAAGGTGGCAGCTTCACTCTCAATGCCAGGTCTCTTGATCTGACACAGCATACTTGAAAATGAGGTTCCCATATTCCATTCAGCCACAGGTAAATCCTACAAGGTTTGTTGAGTGGTGTCATAGATAGCAAATTCTCCACTAACAGACGCAGTGAGATAAGCCCTTAAGTAGCTTCTTAAGAATCTGAATTGGCTTCAGGCTGGAAGGCTGCTCTTCACCTTTCTTATTTTGAGCTTCAAGGGAAGACAGCAGGGTCTCCACCCCGTGCCCGTCTGCCCAATGAAACCTGTTCCCATGCTTCAAACCTACCTCCATAGGGCATTGGATTCGACCAAACCAAGTGAACAGAAATATGTTTTGATATCTGCAGAGTCACTAACACATTATTGTGCATTTATGCAGCACTTTTAAACAGAGTAAAATGTCTTCACAGAAGTGTTGTCAGAAGAAATTTGACACAGAGTCTCACAGGGAGATCCGAGGGCAGGGGAACAAATATTTGAGGAAAGAATGGATGAGTTAGATTGAAGGGTCTGTTTACATGCTGTAAACTCTATGACTCTAAGTACGTTTGCAGAAGTTTCAGAAAGGAGAAACAATGGTCAGTGAGGCATAGAGTGGTTTATTCTACATTGAATGTTTTCCAAGCTTATGTCACATTTTCAGTGAAGATTTGTGCTTTTAAAACTCAGTTCACATTCATCATAGTATATTTATATAGAAACATATGGTTATTTGATAAATCATCAGAAACATGGGACAATATTAGTATTATTCAAAAGGTGTGTGCTGGGTACTGACAGCAGTTGGGAAAATAAGGAATCAAACAGTTTACTGTTTACATAATCATTGCATGCTCACATAATTGAATTTTGGTTCCAGGGCAAGAAAAATCATTTTCAACAAAACCCGTATCCCCATTATTTGCCTGTACATAAAACATGCATGGTACTTTGTACTGTTGGTATCAATTAAAAGCATTTTGGTTTCCTCTTTCAAATGTTAGGGTGCACTCATTATTCTGCATTTACAGCAACAAACAATATGGACGATAGTAGATTTAGCTCCTGGGGTTACTGGGTAATAATAGTTGCTTTGAGGCAACATAGAAAGTAACGTTTCAGAGTAAACATGATCAAAGGAAAAGATTAATAATGCCATTTTATGGTTAGATCTTGTGGTCTAGATATTTTCAACTATTTTCAGATCTGAACATTTTTGGAAATTAAGAGACGAATCATTGATGCTGGTATTCAGAATTAATAAAAACAAGATACTGAAGATGCCCAAAATCTAAAATAAGAACAGAAAGTGCGAGCAATACTCAGCAGCTCAAGCAGCATCTGTAGAGAGAGAAACAAGGTCAATGTTACAGGTGGACTATGATGCTTCTTCAGAAATCTGCTTCTCTCTCTCTCTCTCTCTCCCCCCCTCCCTCCTCAGATGCTGCCAAGCCTACTGAGGATTTTCAGCTTTTCCTGTTTTGTTCAAAATAAAATATTGAACTCACAGAAGTATATCGAACAACAAATAATAATGATCAACTGGTAAACAGGAGATCCATGGAAAACAAATCCTTTGAATGAAGCAGAGGCAAGTCAATAAAATATTTCTATTGCACTTTGTGTTTCTAGCTGTTTTGAACAAGTTCAACATTCATAGGTAAAGCAAGCATCAGATGAGCATTTCCATACTGTATTTCACAACCGCAGGACATCTCAAAGTTCTTTACAGTGTGACCACACCCTGGCTCTCAGAGGTGTATTTTGTCCTTTGTTTTAATGAAGAAAGATTGAGACAAAGGTGGTGGGCAGTCAGTTCAAGGTCAATAGAGTAAGCAGCTTGTGAAGTTGGAACAATGGGAGCAGCCTGTTTGGGTGAAGTTAAGCTCCCCCAGAGCCAGGAGTTTTAGTTTTAGCTTTCAGCACTTGCTGGGGTCTTGAAGCTGGATCTGGAAGCTCTTATTCCTCTCTGTGTTACAGCTAAAAGCTGGGGTTCTCTACTTGCTGCTAGAATTGTGTGTGAGACAATCTATTTCAGTGAAAATGCCTTTGCCCAAGGGTGTGTTTATGTTATGTTATTATATTAGAACAGTTAATTAGTAGCAGTTAATACATAAATTATCTTGTTAAGATTTCTATATAGTTACAGTTAAGCCAAGTCTTTTCTTTTGTTTTAAGTTTGTCTGTATTTTAAGTGCAGCCTAAAAATAAAAGATGTTTTGTTCAAGTCAGTAGTCTGACCAATCAAATTGCATCTGAAATGCAATGCATTGCACTTACCTTTAATATAAGAACAAGTTAGGATCTAGACTATCTTCTTAATATATTTTGAGAGAGTTAGGTCTGATCCAAAACTGCAACCATTGAATTATTTAGTCAGGAGTAATAATGCTTGAAATCTTAGAATGGAAAATCCACATATCACATCAATTTTGCTGATTTTCTTTATATATCCAGTCTCCCTTTCACAGATTGTTCAGTTAATCTGTAAAGGTCTGAGATTTGTTTTACTGTCACTTCCCCTGCTGTATGAATTTATATGCTGCCCATATTTATGTCAATGCCTTGTGTAATATTATTCAATTCCTGTCTGTACTAGCACATTAAGTAATGAAGTTGTCAATGTGGTGAACCCCAGTTTAGGCTGCACATTTGGTGACCAATTAATTTATTATATCAGCGTTGAGGAGAAAATTATAAGCCAGCATTGCACAGATGTTGCTCACAGACGTCAATTATAAACTACTTCTTGTAACACTATTACTTCTGAAGGCTGGATCATCTCAGAGGCAACAAGCTGGCCTGTGATAAAAACGATTACTATATTACTCATTCATAGTATTTCATAAAGATACATGACTTTACAAATCCACACAGAGACATTTTTGCTTTATTTCTAGTCAAATGATGTATTTGCTCCAAAATGGATACATTTCTATTTTTCACCTCTCCTGATTTGTTCTAATATCAGGCCTTAGATCTCTTCGAACTACTGCAGCTGCAGTAGCTGAAATCTGTTCCAGATGATGATTTTTTCACTGAAAAATATGTAAGCCCAGACATTCCTGATGTCAGAAATGCTTCCTCATGTGGATTTAAGAAAATCATAAAAAATGTCTGAACCTCGGCGAAGGGGGACTTACAAGATTTTTTTTAATGGAGAGCCACGATGGAGTCAATGGGCTGAATCTCCTCCTTCTGTGCTATAATGACTCAATGGTCCTATGTGCTAAATGTTGAGGGGGGTGGGTAAGTGGACTCATAGGCCCCGATTGCTTGCTGCCTGCCTGCCTGGACTAAAAGTTGTGTCAGACTACTACCAGCAAAGAAAGATCTGCCCTACAACAATACTGTGCAGTGGATGGCAACAACAGGTTTAAAGTGAGATTTTCATCCCTTACTTAGAGAGGAGGTCCCATTTTCTGGAGCAGCTCACGAAACTAATTGTCTAGCAGATCCAACTGTCCCAGCAATACCAAAAGCTGACATTAGACACTGCCAGTACAGTTCCATGAAGAAGATAGCCTGCAGTGAGGGACAGAAGGGTTATTGGGCAAGGAGGGTTTGCTCATCTTAAGGAGACATGCATGATGGGTGAAGGAGTGGACTTTGAAGTAGAGACAAGTAGGAAAAGGGGTGGGAGTTTCCTACCTTCTCGAGGGGATGCCCTGATGAGTAAAGAACTGACTTTAAAGGAATTGGCACCCCAATCCTTCCTGCAGTTTTAAAAACTTTGGAAAAACCAGACATGGGGTGCCCACTCCTGCCTGTCTGCCAATGCCAACCACTTTTTGGCATGTAAAGGACAATGTTGGGGTGATTTGAATTTTTAACAAGTCCAACTGACTCCTAATTATTTATTTCCACATGGTTGGTAGATTGCCAATTTCAGGAGAGAGTGAACTCAGGGTTGGGTGGGAACTGGTGACTTGAGCACTTTATCTATTTCACGTGTCCCCGATGGTGAAAACACACGAGCACATGTAACATCCACCCCCTGATCTCAGTATACCAAGATGAAACAGAAACGGAGTTTTCTCTTGAAATGGGATGATTTAGGAATTGTTTGATAAAGGCCTTTATAATTATAAAAGAGTTTGATTTAAAATACGTGTAGAAAAGATGTTTCAGTTTGTAGTGGGAAACCTAAGCTAGAGGCTATTAATCCCCATTAGGCACTAATAAATCCAATCATAAATTCAGGAAGCTTCTTTATGCAGAGAGTGATGAGAACATAGAGTCATAGAGTCATAGAGTTGGAGCTTGGAGACAGGCCCTTTAGCCCAAACTGGTCCACGCTGACCAAAATGTCCATCCACACCAACTCCATTTCCCTGCACTTGGTCCATATCCTTCTAAACCTTACTTATTCAGGTAATTGTCCAAGTGCCTTTTAAATGTTCTTAATGTACCCGCCTCAACCGCTTCGACTGGTAACTCTTTCCACACAAGAAAAGTTGCCCATCAGGTTCCCTATTATTCTTGTCCCTCTAACTTTAAATAGATGCCATCTAGTCCTTGATTCCCCAATCCTGAGGGGAAAAAAAAACTGATTGCATTCACCCTATCCATGCCTCTCACAATCTTTTACACTTCTGTAAGGTTTCCCCTCACTCTCCTACACTCTAAACAAAAAAGTCTTAGCTTGTCCAATCTCTCCCTGTAACTCAGACCATTGGGTCCTGGCAACATACCTGTACACTTCTTCTGCACTCTTTCCAGTTTAAAAGCATCCTTCCTATAGCAAGCTGACCAAAACTGTACACAATACTTCAAATAAGGCCTCACCAACGTCCTGTACAACTGCAACATAACTTCCCAACTTCTGAACTTAACACCCTGACTGATGAAGGCCTGTGTGCCAGTAGCTTTCTTCACTGCCCTGTCTACCTGTGACTCCACTTTCAGAGAACCGTGCACCTGAACTCCATGGTCCCTCTGTTCCACTAAAATTCTTTAAGGCCCTACCATTCGCCATGAAACTCCTACCTTGATTTGACTTTCCAAAATGCAAGACCTCACACTCATCTACATTAAACTCCATTTGCCATTTCTCAGTCCACTTCCTCAGCTGATCAAGGTCCTGCTGCAATTTCTGATAAGCTTCCTCACTGTATATAATACCTCCTATTTTAGTGTCACTTGCAAATTTACTAATCATGCCTTGTACATTCTCATCTAAAGCATTGATATAGATAACAAACAGCAATGGGCCCATCACTGACCCCTGAGGCACTCCACTAGTCACAGAGCTCCAGTCTGACAAACATCCTTCCACTATTACCCACTGCTTCCTACCATCAAGCCAACTGTGTATCCAATTTGCCAGATCCCCCTGAATTCCAAATCAGCCTACCATGTGGAACCTTATCAAAGGCCTTACTGAAATCCATATAGATTATATCTACCACCCTGCCCTTGTCAGCCTTCCTGGTCACTTCATCAAAGAACTCTAGCAAATTTATGAGGCACGATCTCCCACTCACAAAGCCATGCTGACTGTTCCTAATCAAACCCTATGTTTCCAAATGCATGTAAATCTTATCTCTCAATATCTTCTCAAGTAACTTACCCGCCACAGATGTTAGGCTTACTGGTTTATAGCTCCCAGGTTTTTCTTTGCAGCCCTTCTTGAATAAGGACATAGCATTTGCTGTCCTCTAATCTTTCAGGACCTCACCCACGATTAATGACGATGCAAAAATATCAGCCAGGTCCCCTGTAATTCCTTCTCTCATCTCTTGCAATGTTCTTGGATATATCTGGTCAGGACCTGGAGATCTACCCACCTTCATACATTCTAATACATCCATCACTTGTCTGTACTGTGATATGGACTGTCCCCAAGATATGACCACTAAATTCCACCAAGTTCCCAAGTCTCAATGCCTTTCCCTACGGTAAACACAGAGGAAAAATGTTCATTAAGGATCTTGCCCATCTCCTGCAGTTCTACACATAGATGTCCACTTTGGTTCTTGAGGGGTCCTATTTGCTCTTTAATTATTCTTTTTCCTATAATGTACTTAAAAACTCACCACCACAGGGAATACTTGAGGTAAATAGTATCCATTCTTTTGAGGAGAGCAAACTAAGAACATGATGAAAGAAAGCAGAAAATGTTGAAAAGGTTCAATGGAGAGTTGTGGGAGGAGGCTTATGTGGGGCTTAAGCAGTACCAGATCATATGACCTGTCTCTGTCCTTCAGATTCAGTGTATATGTAACTAGGGAACTGGATATAAATAATGAATGAACTGACAGAATTTGGACTTGAACTAAGTTTGCAGAGGAGCTGATATTGAGGAGAACAGTTCAACATTACACACAGATGACTGACTGAGCACAAGAAACCTGATATGGCCCATCACTGCACTTTCAGGTTCTATTGCAAAACAACACTTGTTGGTGGCAGAAAATCATTAGGTCAGGTGTTGAAAAAAGATTCCTGCCTCTTGCTATTATTGAGGCACAAGAGTCTGTTTATGAATCGAGATACAGAAGCAAAATAATAGATACTGAAAAATGACTGCTTGTCTCCATTGATACTGGAGACAAATGCAGCTGAATGAAAAAGGCTGAGTTGGAGTGGGAGAGGGACAGTAGGAATTATGATTGTAAAGCTCAGAATGCCAGCTGCCCTCTCCCAGCGTACAGCTGTGTCTTTTTTTTCCAGCATCCCTTTCCATGGATTTCAATCAAATTGACGGATTGTCCACCTGGGAACGCTCTGATGGATGGCACAAGCCAGGAATGGCATTGAGCCTGTAACTGAGTTACTGAGAATGTGAACAGTGGCTGATCTGGGTATTGAGAGAAGGGGTCTAATTTTGGAAGTGTGGTATTTGTAGGCAGTCCTGGTGAGGACCTGGCTTTCCTTAGATGAGGTGTTGGAGCTGAGACCCTAAAAGAAGAAGCAGAAAAGCTAAGTGAACTGTGAAAAAATGTTTCTATTCCTCTTGGCTCACAGGCAATGCTGTAAAGGCACTTAGCACTTCCGTGAAATGGTTTTTAACTCCCCTTACCTGCCAGGCTTCCTGAGTCTTGAAAACCCCTAAATGGTCATGGTTTACCTTAAACATAAATGGACAACTGACTCCTGCAAGGGGTATGCCAGCTTCCCATTTTACATCTGTTAAAACTGGAAAGGTTTGGGGGGGTGAGGAGGAGCCTAGAAATGCATTGGGCTGACATTTGAGATACTTAAAAAGTGTCACAGTCCATTCCAGGTCCTTGGACCACACTTTTTGTTTAGAGAGTAAAACTGTCCTCAATGTTTCTAAACAGAGCCACATTCAAGCTTGCACTTGGAACATACTTCTCTAAAAATCATGCTTTGACAGGAAAAACTATTTCTAATGTCACTTCCCTAACCAACCAGGCATCAATCCTGAACTTGAGACAGCTTCTGTGGTGCAAAGAAAATGAAAACAAATAAATTGCAGAAGATTGAAAGGTTTCATCCTAATGTGTTTATTCGTCATCGGCAGCTGATCAAAAGCCTGCTTTCTTTTCTGAGCAAATATTCCAAAGTGGATGATCAGAATGAAAGATAACAGTAAATATCTGACTCCATTAGATTACAGTGCAAACTTAGGAGAGTCCAGCTACATTACCATATGGTTAATGCCATGCTTTCACAATAGCTTTATTTATTACAGAAACCTCACAGAGTATATACATGATGGCGCCAGCAATGGAAATAAATTTCACGTCATGCATAATTGCCGTGAATGGTAACTGAGTAGGAAATTTCGTGAATGCTGCAATATTAACTTTTTGCTAGTATTAATATGCTTTTAATCTAATGGTTTTGTGTACTGACTGTTTTATGTGTGTCCTGGTCTTTTGAAGCCTTGTGATTTGTGAACTAAAGCTGATGTTGGCAATAAACTGTGTTGCTGTACTTGCCTATCTGTTAATCAGGTTTGAGATGGCAGCTGTTCCACATAAAGAGGATTTTAAGACTGGTTGAATAAAGGGGAGTGCAAACAAAGCAAAGGCAGTTAATTTCTACTTGAAGATACAAGATGAAAATCTACAGTGATGATTTAAATCCCTTAATGGATTTGCTTAGCACTTATTTAATGGACATTTTATGATACAAAATAAATCTAGTGAAATATGCTTTTATGCTACTATATTAAACTTCGAGCTGAACAAACACTGCTCCAAAAGTCAATACATCTTATTACAAACACATTTTATTTCTGCTTACTTCAAGTATATACTTCTCCTGAAATTAGATTTAAGTAGTAGCTCAATGCTGTCTGATATTCTGAAAGCACATTTGTATTTGTGTCTAGATTTGTGCTTTAAGTGTGTTTGTTTTGTATGCACTTATAGGTTTGTGTCTCCATAATGAGGCACATGTTTTGTGTGGCTGGGTATTTGTGTAGGTTTTTATTGTCTGTTTGTATGGATGCTTGCATCATATTTAAATGTGCTGTTATCTCCACCATACAGGTAGGTGAAGATAACGTTTTCATCTCTCTCAGTCTGTTTATATAAACAATATATCTCAAAACAAATGGATCAATTTCAATGGATATAGCCCAATAAAGATTGAATCACAGGCTTTTGGAGATGCAAATCTGGATCCAGAATGATTCACCTGTTAATGTTGGGAAGTAGTGTGAATGACCACTTTTTTAAAAAAAAGAATGTTGTGGGCTGTTTTACTTAGAATATTATCACATTGTTATGGATTTCTCAGCTTCTGTGGTGCAATTTGTAACAGATGCCAAAGAATGAACAGTGTTTTTAGAGCAGGTTATTGGATGTGAATTGGTCTGAACTGTCCTAATTACACAGCATCAAAGAAGTAGAGAAAAGCCTGATGAAAGAACTGGGTTAAACTACCATGGCAGGTATATTTTGTGTGTTGTCTGCTCTTGTACTGAGTGGCATTTTAATGGTGTGTGTGTGTGTGTGTGTCTGTGTGTGTGTGTGTGCGCGTGTGTGTCTGCATTGTGTGATGTTGTGATTTTTTCTGAGTGTTGTACCGATGTATATTTGTATGTACATGTTTGTGTGTGTGTGTGTGTGCGCGCGCGCACTTGTGTGTGTCTGCATTGTGTGATGTTGTGATTTTCTCTGTAACATATATTTGCATGTACGTGTTGTGTGTGTGTGAACATGAGTTCATGAGTTTGTGAGTTGGTCTCTGTGCCTGCTTGCCTCTGTGCGCAGAAAGTAGCAATTAAGTCCACATAACTTTTTTTCAATCTTTTAAAAGGTTTGTATTACTTGCACTTACATTGCTTCCCATCATATTGTCACAGCAGGTGAAAAGGGATTTGAATTAAAGATGGGCACAAAATGCCTCATAATGTTTAATGTTGCAAAATAATTTTATTGTACATTTAACGAAAGGCTACAGACACCAAAATGTTAAAAGGTACTTTTTTTCCCTTTATGTATAATAGTCATTCCTGCTCCATTGATGTTTATTATTGACACAAGAGCAGTAAAAATTCAACAAATGAGTACCGAGGGACTTGCGAGCCTGAATGTCAGTGTAATATTGTGCTAATTCATAATATTTTTGAATATTTCCATCCCAAATTTACACATTGCTCTTTGGGTACAATTAAATCCTTCATGTCTAAGCATTAATGGTTAATTTTAAAAAAAGCAATAGAAGACTATTTGTCATAAAGAACCTTTATGGAACTGTAATTGATTTGAATTCTTTTATCTTGGTAGATTTGAAAATGATGGGAATTAGGAAAAAAGCACAAGTATGTTGTTTGGCCACATTTAATTCTGAATATCTCTGCTGTTCATCATTTTATATACTGGAGTGTCATTTCCCAGTAATCAACTGTGAAATTTGGGAAGTTAAATGTGATTACATCTCAAATTCAATTCTTCAACAAGGCCATCCACATATATTAAATCATAAGGACTTATTCAAAGTTACCATGAGCTTTTCAGACTGCTAAAACATTTATAGAAATTGCATTTATATTGCACTTTTGGCACTCAACCTAAGATTTCACCATTTTAGGTTTCAACCATGGCTTCGTTTGGGTCAGAATGTGGGTTCAAGTACCACTCCTGGGATGGATTATGAGAATCTTCTGTTTTCCAAAATAGTTTATACTGTGGTGGTTGACCCTGTATTGAGTATCGCTTGATGTGGCTCAGGAGGCCCACTCTGACATAGCAGTCTTTGCTGCAGAGGAAGACCATAGACTGGGAGATGCATAAGTCACTGACCTCTGTTTTTCTCTCGGCTGCCTTCTTGCTCAGCTGAGTGCTTTGCTTCTGTTCTGTATGCAGAGAGCTTTGAGTAAATGGCTACCATCCAATAAATAAGTGTGGCTGAACCAGTGCAGATGTGATTGTCTTAACATTAGGTGCCAAAAAGTGAAGACAACTATCAACAAACAAGGCAAAAGTGATCCAACAACTAATGGATCAGGTCTGCAATTCTGCCGCATCAAGTGATGAATGGTGGTGAATATTTTAACAACTCTCTGGAGGTAGAAGCTCCACAAATGATGGGTTATCCCAGCACAACAGTGCAAAAAATAACACTGAAGTATTTACAGGTCACCAGCATCACAAATGCCAGTCATCAACAATGCAATTCACTTCAAGTCGATTTTAAGAAACAGCTGAATGAACTGGATATTATGAAGGCCCTGGGCCTTGGCAACATTCCAATGAACGTACTGAAGACTTGTGTTCCAGAACTTGCCACACTCGAGGCCAAGCTATTCCAGCACAGCTCCAATACTGGCATCAACCCAGCAATGTAGAAAATTGCCCAGTTATGTCCTGGGCACAGATAAAAACAGATCAAATCAAAATACTATCCCATCAATCTACTCTTGATCATCTGCAAAGTGTTGGAAAGGTCATCAACAAATGTTTCACTCATTCATTTGCAACTAAAGAACTTGCTCACTGACACCCAATATGGGTTTCATCAAGAAGTCAGGCAGCATCTGAGGAGCAGGAGAGTTACGTTTGAGGCATAAGCCCTTCAGTGTTTTTCCAGCACCACATTTTTTGACTCAGATCTGCAGCATCTGCAGTCCCCATTTTCTCCTTGGGTTTCACCAAGGCAACTTGACTGCTGACCTCATTACATCCTTGGTCCAAACACGGACAAAATGGCTGAATTCTAGAGGTGAGGTGAGGGTGGTTGCCCTTGATGTCAAGGCCACATTTGGTGAAGTGTTGCAGCAAAGAGCCGTACCAAAGCTGAAGTCAGTGGGACTTCGGGAACAACTCTCCTGTTGTTAAACACATACTGGGTGCAAAGGTTGTAGTTAGGGCCTGGGACAAGATGGTGCATCAAGGCCCAATAACCAGCTGTCAGGGGTCTCAAGAATCCACAATGCTTGGGTCAGTGACAAGGATACTATGCTTAGATCAGGAGCAACACCTACACTCACATTGCCTATCCCTGCCCCTGGTTGAGGGTTGCTTGGAGGTCAGTCATTTCAGTCGCAAGGCATGACTGCAAAAGTTCTTTAGGGCTAGATCCAATCATCTTCAGCTGCTTCATCAATGACTTTTTCTCCACCATTAGGTCTGAAATGGGGGTATTTACTGATAATTGCACAATGTTCAGCAGCATTTAATGTTCCTCAAATACTGAAGCAATCCATGTCCATATGCAGCAACATCTAGACAACATTTAGACAACACCCAGGCTTGTATTGATGAGTAGTAAATAATACTTGTACCACCAAATCCCAGTCAATGACCATCTCCAACAAGCGAGTGTCTAACCGTTATCCCTTGATGTTCAATGGCATTACCATCACTGAATCCTCTGCTATCAATATTCTGAGGGTTAGCATTGACCAAAGACTGAACTAGACTAGACATATAAACACTGAAGGAAGATGACAAGAATCCTGTGGCAAGTAACTGACCTCCTGTCTCAACAACACCTTTCCGTTACCTGTTATGCATTACACAGGAGTATGGTGGAATATTCCCCACTCGCTTAGATGAGTGCAACAGCAACAAGACTCAAGAATCTTGACACCATCCATGGCAAAGCAGCCTGGTTGGCTCATATCCCATCCACAACCCTAAACATTCACTCCATTCACATCTCCCTCACAGTGCATCAATGCATACCATTTACAAAATGCACTGCATTAACCCAGCCCACCCCCAATTTCCTTTGACAGAAATCTTCAAACCCATTACTTCCACCATCTAGAAGCGTAAGGGCAGCAGGTGCAAATCAACAGCTGTAAATTCCTTCCAAGCTACTCACTATTCTGACTTGGAACTATATTCCTTCACTTTCACTGAATCAAAAGCCTAGAACTCTTCCTAACAGCATTGTGGGTGTCCCTACACCTCAGGATTACAGCAGTGGAAGAAAGCAACTCACCATGACTTTCTCCAGTCAAATTAGTTTTGGGCAATAAAAGGTTTCCCAGCCAATGATGCCCACATCCCAGGAATGAATAAAGTCTAAATTATTATAGAACGCGATTGCATTGAGCAACTTCAGCAAATGGCCAGTTGTCTTCAGTAGCTTAAACAGACTATCACTTTTCATTGTCTACAGGTTTAGTACCAGAAGGCTAAACGATTGCAAATGTTGTGCCTTTGTTCAAGAAGGGCAGTAGAGATGACCCAGGTAATTATAGAACAGTGAGCCCTACTTCTGTTGTAGGAAAAGTTTTGGAAAGGATTATAAGAGAAAAGATTTATAATCATTTAGCAAGCAACAATTTGAATTCAGATAGTCAACATGGTTTTGTCAAGGGCAAGTTGTGTCTCACAAGCCTCACTGAGTTTTTTGAGAAGGTGACCAAGCATGTAGATGAGAGTAGGGTAGTTGACGTGGTGTACATGGACTTCAGTAAGGATAAGGTTCCACATGGTAGGCTGTTGATAAGGTTCCACATGATAGGCTGTTGATAAGGTTCCACATGGTAGGCTGTTGGAGAAAATGCAGAGGCATGGGATTGAGAGTGATTTAGCAGTTTGGATTAGAAACTGGTTTTCTGTAAGAAGGCAGCAAGTAGTGGTTGATGGAAAATATTCAGCCTGGAGTCCGATTACTCGTGGTGTGCCACAAGGATCTGTTTTGGGACCACTGCTGTTTGTCATTTTTATAAGTGACTTAGATGCAGGCATAAGTGGATGGGTTAGTACATTTGCAGATGACACGAAAGTTGCTGGAGTAGTGGACAGTGTGCAAGAATATTGCAGGTTGCAGAGTGACTTGGATAAACTGCAGAATTGGGCTGAGAGCTGGCAAATGGAGTTCAATGCAGTTAAATGTGAGGTGATTCACTTTAGGAAGAATAACAGGAAGGCAGAGTACTGGGTCAATGGAAAGACTCTTGGTACTATGGATGTTCAGAAGGATCTTGGATCCTTGAAAATTGCCACCCAGGTGGATAGTGCTGTTATGAAGGCATACTGTGTGTTAGGTTTTATTGATAGAGGAATTGAGTTCCGGAGCCGTAATGTCCTGCTGCAACTATACAAAATGCTAGTGTGGCCACACTTGGAATGTTGTGTACAGTTCTGGTTGCCATATTTTGGAAAGGATGTGGAAGCATTGTAAAAGGTTGCGGAGGAGATTTACCAGGATGTTGCCTGATCTGGAGGGAAGCTCTTATGAGGAAAGGATGAGAGACTTGGGTCTGTTCTCATTGGAGATAAGAAGGCAAAAAGGGGATTTGATAGAGACATACAAGATGATCAGAGGATTAGATAAGGTAGACAATGAAAGTCTTTTTCCTAGGATGATGACGTCAGCTTGTACGAGGGGACAGAGCTGCAAATTGAGGGGTGGTAGATTTAAAACAGATAACAGAGGCAGGTTCTTTACTCAGAGATTGATAAGGGCGTGGAATGCCCTACCTGCCAATGTAGTTAACTCAGCCATATTAGAAAGATTTAAACAGTCCTTGGATAAGCATATGGATGATGATGGGATAGTGTAGAGGGATGAACTTAAATTAGTTCACAGATCGGCGCAACATCGAGGGCCAAAGGGCCAGTTCTGCACTGTATTGTTCTATGTTCTATGTTCTCTCACTGCTCACATGATTGAATTGCCTAGCTAGATCGATATAGAAGTTTCATTTGTTCATGACCTTTCTCCTGCAAATTCCAAATGGAGTAAATTAGGTCCTTCATAGATCTTCCAGTATTGAAACCTCAGTGGGACTCAGGGAGATATATCTAGAGAATATCTGCAGTCTGACAAGGACAACAGAAATTCTTATCTCGATGCTCAGCAAGGAAATGCCTCAATCGTTGATCAAATTGCTCTTTCCTTATACATGGTCATAATCTTTGCATCAGACATATTCTAGATACTTACCCTAATACTAGTGTCTTCTCCCTCCAGGGTAAAAACAATGACTACAGATGCTGGAAACCAGATTCTGGATTAGTAGTGCTGGAAGAGCACAGCAGTTCAGGCAGCATCCAAGGGGCAGCGAAATCTACGTTTCGGGCAAAAGCCCTTCATCAGGAATAAAAGCAGAGAGCCTGAGGCATGGAGAGAGAGGAGGGTGGGGGTGGGGAGAAAGTAGCATAGAGCACAATAGGTGAGTGTCCCGACTTCAACAGTTTCTCATTTCCCCTTCCCCCACCTCACCCTAGTTCCAAACTTCCAGCTCAGCACTGTCTCCATAACTTGTCCAACTTGTCCTACCTGCCTATCTCCTTTTCCACCTATCCACTCCATCCTCTCCTCCCTGACCTATCACCTTCATCCCCTCCCCCACTCACCTATTGTACTCCATGCTACTTTCTTCCCACCCCCACCCTCCTCTGGCTTATCTCTCTACGCTTCAGGCTCTCTGCCTTTATTCCTGATGAAGGGCTTTTGCCCGAAACGTCGATTTCGCTGCTCCTTGGATGCTGCCTGAACTGCTGTGCTCTTTTAGCACCACTGATCCAGAATCTTCTCCCTCCAGTCAAGACAGAAGACTGTATGCAAATGTTATTTGTTTCCTATGCTTGGTAAATGGAGACTGCATAGAACCAGTACCTGAAGCAGTTTCATTTTTAAAATTTATTCATAGGATGAAGGTATCAGTGGCTACACCAGCATTTACTGCCAATCCCTAATTGCTAAGAGGGCAGTTAGGAGTCAACTACTGTTGTCCGTCTGGAGTCACATATAAGTCAGACCAGGCAAGGATGGCAGTTTCCTTCTCAAAAGGACATTAGTGATGTTTTTTTTGACAATTGACAATAGATTCATGGTCATCACTAGGCTCTGAATTCCAGATTTGTTTAAAATTGAATTCAGATTTTATTGAACCTGGGTCCCCAGTACATTACCTGAGTCTCTATTCAACAATCTAACAGTAATATCACTAGGCCAGAGCAATTTACTGCAGATACTGGACTCCATACTGGAGACAAAAATTGCTGGAGATCACAGTGGGTTAGGCAGCATCCATGGAGAGAAAGCAAGCTAACATTTTGAGCCTAGATGACTCTTCATCAGAGCTGAAGTGAAGTGTGGAGAATGCAGCCGTTATGCAATGGTTGGGGAGGGGTTGGAGTGCTGGGGGAGAAAGCGCCGGGATTAAGTCATCAGAATATGAGAAGAACAGAACAATTGTGTGTCCAACGATCAGCAGACACTCTGACTGAGGTGGGGGGAGGGGAGAGAGGACATGATGAAATTACAAGCAAAGCAAAAAGTAAAGGAATGAATGAGTTCACAATTTGAAGGTGTTGAATTCAATATTGAGCCCAAAAGGTTGTAAAGTGCCTCGTCTGAAGATGAGATGTTGTTCCTCCCGCATCTCTAAAAAGAAAAGTCTGGATCACATTTCCTGTGCAAGGGTCTCAACTTGAGGGCCTGCACAATGGCTCAGTGGAGAGCACTGCTGCTTCACAGCACCAGGGACCCAGGTTCGATTCCAGCCACGGGCGACTGTCTTTGTGGAGTTTGCACATTCTCCCTGTGTCTGCTTTGGGTTTCCTCCAGGTGCTCTGGTTTCCTCCCATAGTCCAAAGGTGTTCAGGTCAGGTGAATTGGCCATACTAAAATACTTGTAGTGTTAGGTTCATTAGTCAGAGGGAAATGTCCCTAACTGACATTAGTCAGAGGGAAATGGGTCTGGGTGGGTTACTCTCCGGAGGTGTGGTGTGGACTTGTTGGGCCGAAGGGCATGTTTCCACACTGTAGGGAATCTACTCTAATCTAATCAAATCTAATCTAATCTAAACTAAACTGCAGCATGCTGAGGACAGACATGTAGGCAGAGGAGCAGGATGCTGTGTTAAAATGACCGGCTACAGGATGGTTGGGGCCATTCCCCTTGCACATGGACTGGAGGTATTCTGCAAAGTGGCCGCAACTCCACTGTGAGTTTGATATCCAACGCTGCATGACAGAGTGTTTATCTAGTGTGTCTAGAGCTCCTTCAGTGACAATATTCTCCCCGGGATAAAACTCAAGATATTGTTCCAACTATCTGTCTAAATGTTTATTGCAGCCAGGGATAAACTTCCCAGTCTTTGTTTTCAACTGAGCTATTTTCTTTGTTGATGGACCTTACATTGTTTTGAACCTTTCATTCATGCTTCTGCTATTCCATCTGTCAAAGGACAGTTGCAACCAAGAGAAAGTGGCTCACCACCTAATGGTCTGTTAGGCTTTACATCAGGTGACGTTTGGTGCATTGAAATTTCTTGCTCAGATCTCCACTGAGAAAGCAAACTGCAGTGCGACAGGTTGTGACATATTTGCATATTGTTTGCTGTAGACTAGACTTCGCAACTTGGGTCAGTTAAGAGCACTCTTACCCTTGAGTTGGGAGCTCGGGAAATCAGGCCCACCAAAGTTTTAAGCATATAATTCATTTCGATACTCTGATGCGGAAAGTCATATTACTTTCTTTTGGATGATAGGTTTTAGTGTTTCAGGTCGATATAAAGATTCCATTCCAATGCATTATTTGAAGAAGAGTAAGGGAGTTTTCTGTAAATTCTGAAATGCTTCTGTCACCAAAAATTGTTGAAATGGTCATGGATCTTATTAGTTGTTTATGAATGTTGCTGCATTCAATTTGACAGTTTCATTTGCCTAGCTACACAGCAACAGTGCCTGCACCTTATCTGGACTGAATTGGTGAAAAGGCAATGTGAAATGATAAAAAGCAATATAATTGCAAACCTGGTTTGGGAGTGATGTCATTCCAAGCACGGAGCATGAAATATTTGCTATTTACTAACAGGCAAAAGTTTTAGCCTGATATCATTCTCCAGCGGAAATTAAAAGAAAATTATTTTGAGAAATCTGAGTTTAAAACAAAAAATTTTTGTCAAAATGATTTTTTTCCCCCAGTTCCACCTGTCTTAATGTGTTTGATCTTTATAGCCCAGTCATTCCAGCCTATGTAAAACTATTGAATGCAAATTCTGTAGGAGCTTCACTTTATCTCATGAAATATAATGAAATCCACCAAGACAATTTCAAGATGCTATAACATTTCTGATAAAGTAATTGAAAAAAGTAATCAAAGTGTATACAGCGCGGTCTTTAACAATGCCATAACTGTCTCCTAAATTTCAGGATCCTCAAATAGAGAGAATCTATTATCACTATAAAGATTTCTAACCCACTCGTCTAATCTGAATAATGAGGAAAAAAGTACCTCTTATAGTTCTTACCAATGGTGGATTTTCCTGGCTTTAGGCTAATTTTCCTTCCATTAAATATCTACTTTTGTCTCCCTGCTCTGTATTCTTGTCATTCTCAGCCCATAGAAGCGACAGAGGGTCAATGATTAGCTCGATAAAAAGTTTTAAAGATTAGCACCCTATGTGTCTATTGAAAGTCCCTCCAGTTTGGAAAATTTAACACTAACTCAGTTTAACGATTGTCAGACAGAGTTCATCTCCTGTCAGTTCAAGTCTGCTTGAGCACAATATAAATTTTGTCTTGGTAAGAATTTTGAGCTGCCATTAGCAATATTGTCTTGTGCAATAATATTCTCTGAATGAAAAGAATCTGAACAGGCCCCTGAATTGAAGTTCTAAGCTGCAGCCTTGATTTTTAATAGTGTTGAATTACAACTTAGGTGGGCCTATGAAAAAATGAGGATAATGTTTCCTTA
Organism: Hemiscyllium ocellatum; assembly: GCF_020745735.1. Lineage (NCBI taxonomy): Eukaryota > Metazoa > Chordata > Chondrichthyes > Orectolobiformes > Hemiscylliidae > Hemiscyllium > Hemiscyllium ocellatum. The sequence continues at coordinate 46,489,828 of NC_083404.1, forward strand.
ACCCTCTGCCCCTTGCCATCTTGATTGCTTCTTGTTAAAAAGTAGTCTAGGAAGGGCAGGGGGTTAACAATTTGATCCTAATAGGCAATTTTGGCTAATTGATTAAAGACCTAAGATTTCTCTAGAGTAAGAAGCTTTCCATATTAGTGAGTGAAGTATAACATCATGATGCCTTTGGCCTGAGTATAGTACAGATCTATTTTAAAGTAAAGTATCTGTTTTAGAAGGATTGGCTCCATAGATTGTACAGTTCTACCGCAAGGAAACTGTGGTGTGGCATAGGGTTGCTAAATTTCCATAGTTTGCAGATTTATCTGTAGGACAGTAATATCATTAAAGCTAGGAGGGATGTCATCAGCACATTAATATTGTATATTTTCTTCTTTTACTTCACATGTTTTACTTGTTACTCATAAAAAAAAGAAAGTCTTGCATTTATATAACATTTATATCAATACAGTCACTTTTGAAGAGTTGTCACTGTTGTAATGTTGGAAATGCAGCAGTCAAATTGCACACAGCAGACTCTCACGAACAGCAATTTGATAAAGACCAGATAATCTGCATTATTTGACACTGAATGAGGGATCAATATTGGCCAGGATGCCAAGGATAATGCAGAGCTATTTTTCAAAACAGTGCTGTGGGATCTTGTGCATCCACAGGTAGGTGTATACCTTTGCTTCAAAAGTCAGCACATCCAACAGGGCAGCATTGTCTTAGTGATGCATTGGAGTGTCAGCCATGATTTTTGTGACTAAGCCTTGGAGAGAGATTTGAACTCAGTGAGCAAGAGTGAGACCAACCAAGTCAGTAACCTAAAACATATTAGAAACGTGGGAAAAAAACAGTTTGCTTGACTGACAGTCAAGAATCATGAAATTATGGAATGCAAAGGTTTTATTTATAATTGATGAAGGTGTTGAGTACATTGAGTGACCAATAACAATTGCTTGGAGATAGAGAGCAGATAATTATGGAAGGATGTCCACAGGAAGATGTTCAACCACAATCGGCAATAGGTTTTCTGGCAATGGCTCCAATAGTTAATTCTACTCCAATACAATCTCCTAGTTCCATCCTTCCTAGAATTTCTTTGCTGATATTGTGCTACCAGCCAATCATAGAGGGAAGGTCATCTCAATCATAACTGAAGTACAGTCATAGAATCCCAACAGCATGGAAACAGGCCATTCGGTCCAATAAGTTCACACTAACCCTCTGAAGAGTATCCCACCCAGACATTTTCCCCTACCCTATTTTACATTTCACTTGACTAATGCACTTAACCTACACATCCTAAACACTATGGTCAATTTTGCAGGGCTAATCCACCTAAACTACACATCTTTGAATGGTGGGATGAAACCAGACCACCCAGAAGAAACCCATGCAGACCTGGGAAGAACATACAAGCTCCACACAGACAGTCACCCGAGGGTGGAATTGAAATTGTCCTTGGTGCTGTGAGGCACCAGTGCTAACCACTGAGTTATCATGCTACCTGATGATGAAACTAAGAATCCAGGTTGAAATTCTTCAGTTTAGCCCCCAAATGGCACTTGAAAACTACGAACTCTCCAAAGGAAAAATGAATGTTTAACTTTTGCCCAAATAACATGAAGTCTGAGTTTCCAGAAAGGTTTTTCACTTTATTTAAATCGGCAGAAGAAATGCTAATGTAAATTGTGTTGAAAATACATGCATTTGAATTTCCTGCACTAGTACTGACTGCAACTCAAAGGCAAGTGACTTACCAAAGGAAAAAGGCTCCTCTGTTAATTATTTTCATCATGGATCTTCATTGACAGAAATTATTGCAGCACATGGCATACCTTTCACTCACTGGTGGAACCTGGGTTGGATGTTTTTTCTTATTAGTATGACTATGGCAGCACCCTGCATCTGACCATGAGCACAAAATCTGATTAAATGGCTCTTCTGACCTAATTTTACCAAGTCTGGTGGAACTGTCTGCTATGTGTGCCCAGGTAACTTGCAGAAAGAACAAAGATCAACTTCAGCTATCACTGACAGAGGCTCTGAATACTTGATAGGATGGAATTTCACTTATTGCCCATCTCTGTTGCCCTAAAGAAGGTGGCAATACACTGCCTTCTTGACCTACTGTAGTTGTGTAGTGCAGTTGCGTCCTCAAGTGTTGTTATACTGGAGTTTGACACAATGATAATAAGGAGTGGGGGTTTATATCCTGGTTGGATTGGTGTGTTTAACATGGGCATGTGCTGGTTTTTCAATGATCTGTCATTGCTACAATACGATAATTGACTTCCTTCTGTGCTGCAAACTGTTAGGCTTCACATTATTTGGAATCCAGGTCAATCTTAAACTGCTTTGAGCAGCTAACAATAGAGAATGTTACTTTGATGCCTTAAACCAATACAATTTGACATAGACCCTATTTTCACTGAGACTTCAGCTCATGTCAGTTCAAGATTGATATTTATTGCCATATGTTTTATGATATCTGCTTCAATTTTATTTCACTCACTTTACACGCAGTGTGATCACAAAGGAACAATGTTTTCAATATAATAGCGTCACTGCAAGTCAGGAGCCTATTTTGATTGGTCATTATGCTTAAAATCATTCACTAAGGAAAATGCAAACCAGTGTTCCTTCAGTTTTGTATGTATAGCACTTTTGTTAACAGAAGGAGTTCATTTTGTTTTAAGATTGCTTTGAGTACTGTGTCATGTATTAGTTCAGTATGTGTCTCCTTTCAATCCTGCGAATTGTGTTTACATCCACCCTAGATACAGAAGGCATAGAATCTCCTTTTTCTCCTGTCTTAAGCATTCCACACAAAATGTCTCTGTGCAGTCTCAGCGCTCCATAGGCCCACAGCACAAATTGAGACCAAAATTGGCACTCTCACTTAGAAATCTTATAAGAATAGGCAGTATGGGGAGTGTAAAACATTCTGAATGGTACAGTTGGGTGTACTTTTGTGAAACTGAGACTGAAAGCAGGCAGTTGAGATTGATTGAGAGGAAGTTTGCTGTGCAGTTTATTGTGTGATCCTTACCTTGGGAGCTCTTGATGCTGACAGTGGAGCCAAGAGATTTTTAAAGAAACTCCAAGGCCTTATCAGCCTTTGCTGAGGTTGAAAGGGACAAAAAAAAGTTATAAAATGAAGTAGAATCAAACACTAAAAAAAACACATTTAAAATCTTTCAAGACCTCAGGATCACTCAAAACACTTCAAATCAATGAAGTGCAATGGAGGTTGCAATGCAAGAGATGTCACAGGAGATCATTTATGCTCAGCAAGGACCAGAAAACCAGAAATGTGCTTGTGATTAGATAATCTGTTTGTGATGTTGGTTGAAGGATAAATATGGCTAGACCAGACAGGGGACAGCTTCCGTGTCCTTCTCCTACTGAATAATGGCAAGATGTGGGTCTCCAATGGGCACTGGAGCCATGATGTCACTGGTGAGGGGCAACAACAGATTGCTGACATTTGTCCAGCCACACAGCAGCCTTTTAAAGATGGCTCGAGAGCGAGGAATGCTGGTCTTTTGGCAGATATCAGTTCAGTGATGAGTGGTTTTGGGAATGGTGCATGGTAAAATGGGGCTAGAATTGGATGAGAATGACATGCCATACGGCAAGGTAGGTAATGAAGCAAGTTTGGAAAGTTTGGTGGGAGATCTCTTGAGGACTCATGGCAAAAAAACTCACCCAAAACTTCAAGGCAACTGACACTTAGTTGAAGAAACATAAGATTCAGCTCATAATCCTTTCATGGTTCTATTTCCTTTTGTGTAGCTTCTGGACTCAGAGTGTACTAGACCCCCTTTACCCTGCAACACAGGGATGACTAGGATATAGTTTTTCAACTGTACCTTTCATAGTACACTAATGCTTGAACACAGACTTGTACACACAGTGTTATTTTATCCCATTGCCACAAACAGGAACTTCAGTTCCACTACTAGTCAGTGGTAGAGTTGAAATTAGCTTTTTAACCCCTAGTCTTTGTTTTCTTCAAAGGGAAAAACACAATGCTCCTGCAGTTTGGGGCAAAACTGACAAGGAGTGGCTTAGTGTTGAGCAGAGGTCATCAGCCCCACGTTATTTTTGTCGTCACAAGGGATCACAGTCCAGTCTGTTTTGACTTGCCTCTTCCTTTTCACCCTTTTTGAATGATTGTCATTAGAGGTTTCTTTGCATCTTTAGATGTGACATCCCACAGGTCTGTCTCTGCAGACACCCACTTAATTTAGATCCACAGTCACCTTTGGTTGTTTGAGACCACTATTCTTAGCAGTTCAGGGTTCTGACCCATGGCTATGACACAATGCACCTTTGAAGTGCTAACATCTTCTAATGATCGGCCTGAAATATCGGGCTGGATTTGATAAGCCTGCTAATTGCCTGGTATCTCTATAGAATGAGCAGTGCCAGGACAGGGAGGTGATAACTGGTGGAACAACAAACAGTGGAGTTCTAGACGTGTGAGACCCGAGTGAGATGATATAGATGAGAGGGAGTTATGATCCCGGGGAGGAGTAGTATATGTTTCAGATGGGCATTCAGGGTAACCTCGAAATATGATAAACATGAATCCTTACAAAAATAGCAGCTCATGCAACTGCCATCCTGTTCACATTGTCCCCATCTTACACTTGCCAAAATAGCAATATATGTAGATGAGGTCCTTAACTGACCATTAATTAAATCAATATCTGTAGATCTTATAATAATATTTATTCCTCAAAGTCTTCTTCACTCTCTCTGGTTCGATGTAGACATTTGGTTAAGTACATGAATAGGAAAACCGTGGGCCAAGCACAGGCAAGTGGGACAGTTTAGTTCTGGAACGTGATTGATGTGGACTAATTGGGTGGAAGGGTCTGTTTCCATGCTGTATGACTCTAATTGGCTATTTAAGAACCTCAATAGGTGGGGGATCTGTCTAACACCTTTCCTGCTCAATGCACCATGGATAGCGACAAAAAAAAACTTCAGAAGCTGGAATCCAAAGTAAACAGGCAGGAGGCTGGAAGGACACAGCAAGTCAGGCAGCATCAGGAGGTGGGGAAGTTAACATTTCAGGGTGGAACCCTTCTTCAGGACTAGAAGCATTGACTTCTCCTCCTCCTGATGCTGCCTGGCGTTCTGCATTCTTCCTCCTGCCTATCTACAGTGTACTATGGGAGTTGGTTGGTGTTGGAAGTACATTCAGAGAAGAGCCTTCTGCTTTATTTTAATGACACTCCCCACTTTGAATTACGCCAGTGAGACACCTTAACATACAGCTCATTAACCCTGGCTCTCTCTTCTCACATGCTACCTGGCCTGCTGATTTTTTCCCAGCACTTGCTGCTTTCATTTCACATTTCCAGTATCCACCACATTTTTCTTTTGGAATTTTGACTGCTTGGTTGGGAATACTGAAGCACAGCATTTGCAATGGATCAAAGAGGACATACAAAAACTATCAAAGGGCAAACTAGCTGAATTGATCACATCTAATGTAGAACCAGAAATTTGCTGTAAAACTTGGTCCACCAATCTGGCAGTGACTCTGAGAAACTGACCTTTCAACACGTTAGAGAACAGGAAATGGTATCTGCTGTAAGAACTTTTGCATTTAGCATGCAACATAAGGATGCCTTTTTTTAATATTTATTCACGAGTTGAGAGCATGACTAACAAGACTGAATATTTATTGGCATGGCTAACCTCTGTTGAGAAGGTCATGAGGAGCTACATGCTTGCTTTTGCAATCCCTGTGGTGTTAATGAGGGTACTCTAGAATTTCTCGGTGGTAGTGTTAGGAGGGTGCTGTCAGAGAAACGTCATGTCTTGCTGCAGTGGAATTTGCAACTGGTAGAAGTGGTTAGCTGTGAACTAAAATGTCACCTCCTTATAGACAAGTGATTATCCTCTTGACAACCAGCTAATGCAGCCCCATTTCCATTTCAGCAGCCATCCAATAGGACAGAGGGTACTGAGTTGCTCAATGCCTCTGGGGTCAGCAGGCTGCAGGTTTAAGTAAAACAACAAACCATGGATGTCGGAGACCTAAAACAAACAAAACAGAACTTGCTGGAGAAACTCAGCAGGCCTGGCAGCAAGTGTGGAGAGAAAGCAGAGTTAATGTTTTAAGTTCAGTGACTCCTCTTCAGAACTCAACTCGAGTCATTGGACACAAAACATTAACTTTGCTTTTTTTCTCCACAGATCCTGGCAGACCTGTTGAATTTTTTCCAGCAATTTCTGCTTTTTTGTTGCGAGAGCAACTTAGTGTTGGATTTTGCCAGTCCCCTAGGGCTGTGTGGGAGGGTAGAGATGCTAGCAATCTGATGGGAGTAAATGGGGAGGCTCAGATAGGTTGTTGATCTTCTGCCACCTTCTTGTCACTAGAGCATTCTGGGAATAAAATAGAGATGCCCTCCAGTTTAGAGATGAATTGTACCTCATAAAGTAGTCAATGAAGGGCTTCTTCCCACCACTGTTGCCATGTTATTGACAGCAAATGGGCCTTCCATTATATAGGGAGATCATTTGTGAACATTGACAGCTTCCCAGTAGACTCTATAGGTTACTCTCCTAAATGCTAAATGAGTGTGGAGCATTTTGTGACTCGCAGAGAGGCACTTCGGTAGTTATGTCTGCTTGCACAATAACATCGACCTTGCACTCGCCAATCATTCCAGTTGGCCAGCCCTGATACAGTTCAGAGGGTGATGTATTATGTGCTATGGGTGGGCAGAACATACCCCAGCACAAAGATCAGGAAAAATCCCACCTTTGTTTGGCCATCTCTCCCTGTTTTAATGTTTTTATCTAATGGCTGTTTAGTTAGCACCTCTACTGACCCAGGATCGGTGATCATTGCTAGTTTTACAGGAGATCCAGTAAAAAAAGAGGAACACTGGATGGCACCAAACCCCGTTAAATTCATAAGCTAACCAGCCTTGTTAGCAAGCATTGATGCAAGGATGACTATTAAGGGGCACAACATGATGGTTCTGTTGCCTCCCACACCAAGGACCTAGGCTTCATTCCATCCTCAGGTGACTGTCTGTGTGGAGTTTGCACATGCTTCCTGTGTCTAGATGGGTCTCCTCTGGGTGCTCTGGTTTCCTCCCATAGTCCAAAGATGATAGGTGGAACGGCCTTGCTAAATCGACCAAGTGTCCAGGAATGTGTAGGCTAGGTGGATTAGCCTTGGGAAATACAGGGTTACAGGGATGGGTTAGATCTGGATGGGTTGCCCTTCAGAGGGTCGGTGTGAAGTTGATGGGCCAAATGGCCTACTTCCACAGTGTAAGGATTCTATGATTCCACGATTTTATACATGTTGGACAGGGCAGGTTATATATTGGGAGGCAAATATTTAAGGAAGCATCTCTAATTGGCACAGGTAGACCAGGAAGGAAGCAGCTCATCCTTTTCCCTAACCAGCAGTCCTGGGCTGTACATTGTGCACATTCATCTCCTGCCACTATAGTAGAGTGGCAGCAGGATGAGGATCATCATTGGGCATTCATTATCTACTTAAGGGCCTTGACTGGGCTACAGGAAGGATGCCTGCAAAAACTCTTAAAGGTGGGGTAACAGGAGACACATTTTCAATTACTCTGGCACTCTTGTTTTTATAGTTCCATCTGCCTGCTTTTTGGACCCTTGGGTGGCTTGTTAGATCCAGGTAGGATTTCAACTGCACTTTCAGCAAAACAAGCTTCAAGCAGGGAGGCAGGAACCCAAAGCTGGCTTTCATTCTGATCCAGATATTGTTCAGATCCAGGTAGGTCATTGTGAGCTCATTAGAGGTAAATATTGTTGGTGCTGCTTGGAGGATTGCCATTATCTGATACTTCCTTGATTCATTCTCAATTAGTTGAGAAGCAAGCTGCAATCAGATGAAAACACCAAAGAAATGTGCTTATATATTTTGAAAATGTTAGCAGGCCAATAGCTTTATGAATGTTTTGATGTCAGCGCTCATTGATACCAAAGGAGTTGTTTGCCAAATGCATCTTAACTCCAAAAATCACCCAGTAAATAAATTTGATTTATAATCAGGCAGCTACAACAATAAGTAGCTACTTATGGTCAATGCTTGTTATATCAGAGAATTATACAAGCTGAAGAGAGGCCATTTGACCCATTGTGCATTTGCTAGCTCTTTGAAATCCAATTAATCCTAATGGCTTGGCCATTTCCCAAAGATCTATGACTGTTTTCATAATGATTAGCCTTTCATTGGCCTTTGTTTACAAAAACTATACATTACACTAGTTAGACCACGTCTAGAATACTGTGAGCAGTTTTGGTCCCCAAATCCAAGGAAAGAGTATTGGTATTGGATGCAGTCCAGTTAAGTTTTATTAGGTTGGTCCTGGGAATGGAATACTTTTTTTATGTGGTGACGTTGAGTAGGTTTGGCTTGTATTGATTGGAGTTTAGAAGAATGAGAGGAGACCTTGTTGAAACATAAGATTCTTAGAGGGCTTGATAGGTTGGATGTTAGAATATGTTTCCTCTTATGGGAGAGTCGAGGATCACAGGAGGTGCAAAATCTCAGTATAGATGGTCAATCATTTAAAACAGAACTGAGGAGGAATATCTTCTCTCAGAGGCTTGTGAATCTGTGATATTATTTACCGCAGAGGACTGTAGAGGACTGTTAAATATATTCAAAGCTGAGATAGATTCTTAATCAGTGAGAGGTCAGGAAAAAGGCAGAAACTTGGGGATTAGGATTATCAGATCAGCAATGATCTCATTGAGTGACAGAACAGATTTGATGGACTGAATGGCCTACATCTGCACTGATATCTAATGGTCTAACATAGTGCAATAATATTAAAAATACAAGAGTAAATTTCTAACATGCAATTCCTTAAACATTTTGCAACATGCAAAGTACAAATTGTAGAAATAGTTTGACCACTTTACCTAACGAATTGTTATGATGAAGAAGAGGGTCATTCGGCCGGTTGATTCTCTAAAAAAGCATCATAATTTGGATACTCCCCAAGTCAAAATTATTTCCTGCACATCACATGGAGGGCTATATTGTTGGTGTACAGTTCAGAGTTCACAATTTACAAAATGTGAGTGGATTTCTAATCTTTACATCATATCATACATTGCAAAACATTCCATTCAGTTTTCTTAAAGTGATGGAGCAGTTAAGACGAAGAGATCGAGCAGCTCTTGTTAAGATCTGGTTAAGATCGCTCTGTTCTGCTTTTCAGACAAGTCATTATCCTGAGTGTCAGTAGTTTTCCTTGACAGACCTTTGACCTTGGCTTTGTGACCAGCTGCTCCATTTTCTCCTGATGGGGCTTTGAGCGTCGCTGACAAGCAGCCTGTGAATATATTTCATCCTGATTTAGTAAATTTCATTTATCCATCTCCATTATTTACCTCAATGTTCAGAAGGCAGCGCTCCTTTACGAAGCTATTTCTTTCTAATTGATGAAATGGATATATATAGCCAATCAGCAATCACTGAAGGCAAACACTCTCAGCGGCCCACTAGGATTGGAGTAAACAGTTATTATTTTTGAGTTAAGTGCCATTTCACTTTGACCGATGGAGCATTTGTCATAAGCTGACGGAACACAGGTTGGCTGTCAATGTGCAATCAAAGTGAAATCATAGTTTCCAGGAGAGTAATTTTACTCTGAGAGGGAGGTTACTAAATGCAAACAATTAAATGATTGCAGTTTTGATGAAAAGTGGTATATAGTCATGTGCACAAATTATCTAGAAATTCAATAGCTCTTTACAGTACATGTGTTGCTGCAGCTAATCTTTAGCCATTCATTTACTGGAAAATCATTTTGCATTATAAAGCTGTGCAGACACCAGATCACTTAATATCACAATGCCAAAGGGTCTTGTACAAATATAAATATTGCCATGTTTACAGCTTCACCACAACCAATCAAGAGAAACTATTGGTATATTCAGTGGAATAGCTGTTAAGCTGTTGTGTCCTTTGCCCTACATCACCTGGTCAATTTAGTGTCTGTCCTTTGTGAATTTGCACAGTCATTTCATTAACTCTTATAATATTAGATTGAGGGCTGTTGTGATGTAGTGGTATTGTTGCAGACTTTGGAACAGAAGGCTTGGGTTCAGGTCCAACCTGCACTAGAGGTGAGTCAAAATACATCAGAACAAATTGATTTAAGATGCCTATAATATTAGGTTTTATCAAAATTCAATTCTTTAACTGTCAAAGTGTTTGCTGCAATGAAGATCATTTTCAAAAGTCAATATCATCAAGCTTTGAAGCTTTTCCGATACAACAGGATTTCAAGTTGAAATGTAAACCATGAAGAATGCAAGCATGAATGAAAGAAAACTTGCATTTTTACAGGATCTTCCACAACCTCAGGGTGCCTAAAAGATCTTTCCTGCCAATGAAATACTTGTGAAATGCAATCATTTTTGAAATATAAGAAACCTTATTGTATGGTTTCTTACCTTTAAGAGAGTTCACCTTTAAGGACCCACATGCTATTTGTATGTGATGTTCGGACTCTGTTGCCAGTTAGTCTGCTTTAGGTTTGCAAGATGGACTCACAGAAACTGGTTAGATTACTGAAATGTCTGCTCCATAACTTTTAATATGTTGCATTATTTTAAGTAAACGAACCCTGATGATTGATTGTTGGACAACTATCATTAACAGTCGAATGTGTGGTGCTGGATTTATGTCCGAAACATCAATTTTCCTGCTCCTTGGTTGCTGCCTGACCTGCTATGCTTTTCCAGCACCACACTCTCGACTCTGATCTCCAGCATCTGCTGTCCTCACTTTTATCTAATTATCATTAACATTATAATATTGTCAGCCAATTTGCCCACATCAAAATCCCACCTATAGCATTGCCATAAACAGATATTCTGTTTTAGTGTTTTTGGCTGTAGGATAAAGATTGGGCGGGTCACTGGGGATAACTCCACTGCACTTCTTCATATACTGCTTGGTTTTTTTTAATGTTCATGTGAGAGGGAAGGAGGGACCTCAAGCTAATGTCTCATTAGAAAAACAGTACCTCTAATAGTGCAGCATTCCCTCAGTATGGGCACCAATACATTTGTGTTGACCTTGGGCTCATGTTTCTGGAATTGGGGGTGGGGAAGGTATCTGAAAAATGACTGAAAAACCTATACACAAACTTTCCCATTCTGAAATCTAATTTTCCATGAGCTATCTTTGATTTTTATTTAATATGCCAGATGAGTTATATTCAAAATTATTGATAATTAAAGGGAAACTGCATAATTCAAATAGATCCCATCTGATACTGACATTTTATACAATCATTTAAAATCAAATCAACTTTTATGGAGTTAAAATACAAATAGCATTTGGGTCAAGCAGGGTTACAGGGTGAATCCAGGTCAGGAAAATGGAGCTGCGAGTAAAGAGGAGGTGACTGAAAGGTAAGTGAGGAGAATGGAAGTAGTAGATCTGAAAATATGGGACAGAAGGGATAGGAAAGGAATAGTGGTGGTAAGAGGTGGAAAAGGAAGGACAATTGGAGGAGTTGATGGAGGATGCAGGCTGCACTTGTCGATACAAGAGTTCTGGTTGTGGAGATAGGGTGAAGGTACAGGCAGATTGGGCAGGAGGAGTTGGTGAAGAGTTCATCATGTCAGAGACCCAGGTATTACTCTCAGTAGTCTGGAAGAACACTCCACAAAAAGATTTGGGGGGATGTTTTTGGAGTACCCCATGCCCACTGGCAAGCTACCAACACCTGAACCAGGGCATTCACAGATCACACTTCACCCATGTAGCCCTGGGTGCTGGCAGTGTCATTGAGATGTCTATTGTCAGAAAACAGGAAGAACTTCAGGTGCCTGAGGAAATAGCCTTTTAACATTTTTAGCAATTGAGTAATCTGTGCCATTATATCTCTAAGTTGAATGATTCTAGTTTAAGGTCTGACCCAGTAAATGCTGATTTGTTCAGGGTGAAAACTGATCTCTCTACATTTTTGGAGAAGTTTGTAAACCTTTGCAGCATATCCAACGGAATTTATGTTGACTTCCTCCAAATCCCCAGTTCTGTTGTTTTCCACATTTGATGAGATCTTTACATGAGCCTTGCCCAACAAAAGAAAGACATGCATTGATACGGCATGTTTTACAGCCGTCACACACCTCCTAGGTCCTGACATACAATGAAGTACTTCCTTAAAGTGAAGTCTTATTAATTATATAGGAAACACAGCCATCAGCTTGCATGCAACAAACAGTATTTTGAAAAGGAATCTAAAATGGTGGATCTTGTAGCTGCTCCTGAGATTGTAGGCTTACTTCTAGATTTCTTACAGTTATTACATTTGGATAAATACATGAAGAAGAAATGTTTGCAGGGATTTGGGCCAGGGGCAGACAGGTGGGACCAGGTTCAATTGGGATTATGGTTGGACCAAAAGGCCAGTTTCCTTGCTGTGTGACTCGATGACTCCACAAGTGAACAGATCTCTTATTTTAGGGTATTCATTGAGGTATAAATATTGGCAAAGACACTGAGGCTAACTCTCCTGCTCTTCTTTGAAATAGTACCATTTGATTTTTTACATCCATCTGAACATGCAGATTGATCCTCAGTTTAAAACCTCCTTTCAAAGACATTGCTTCTTCAACACTGCACTGGAATGTCAGCCTTGATTTTAGAGCTCAAGTTTTAATAGGAACATTGCCCATTTAAAGTTAGATTTGCTTCATTAATTGTTGGCTTTCAACTGATATGTTTCACAAATTGTGACAGCAAACTAAAGATTATAGTAGGGAACAGTGAATAGTAAGGTGAAGTTTTACATCTAAATGCTCTTCATTTTACTGAGGAATAACATTCTCATATTGTGTGAACAATACCAAGCATTATTGATGACAAGAGTTATGAAAATTGTCCTTCAACATGTTTCATTCAGTTTTTTCAGATCTTAACTCACCAAGCTCTTTTCCATATTTCAAAAGAAAAGAAATATTTATTATCCTTTGTTAAAATTGCTGCAAAGTTTCTATGCCCTACGTTGACTCAACGTGTGATTAAATTTTGATTCTGTCAAAGCTTTGGTGGAGCAAACCCAGTATCTTAAATGAGAAACATTTAATTCTTAAGCAGATAGAAAAAAGCTTTAATACAGCATGATTGAACCATATGTCCTATACAATCACATCACTCAGTAATTACAATAAGACTGCACAGATGCACAGATGCATAAGAATCTCTTGCACTAACTGATCCAAAATAAAATGATCTTCAGAACTTGTTATTAACATTTAGCCATCTGCATTTCCACTGCTTGAAAAAAAGATTTTAAGCCAGTAAAATTTGAATGTCCATCCTTTGTGAAAATCCATTTCTTCTCACCCCTGTACTTTTGCTGAGTTTTCACATAGCTACAAGCAGATATACACAGGAGATGCATGAGCAATATTAAACAATGTGCAGTGTATTTATGAGTGACAGTTCTAAGAGTCCCGTATGATATGTTTTGTATGGAGAAGGAAGGCTTTATTATGTTTTCAACTGTTTACCTCAATGATTGCGAATTGGTGCCTTGGCCTACTATTCAGATTTTGTATAAATTCATTGAAACTTTGAAACAAAATGCACAATTTTCTTCAATTCATCAACCTAAACTCTCTTCTCCAAATCCGGAGACATCTGTCCTCATATCCAGAAAATTACCTCCTTGAGACCCCCCCCCCCCCCCCCCCCCAACTCTGATAACATCTCATCAATATTGGTTTAAATTTAAGAGCAGTTTTCTCTGGAATTTCCCATATCAGCCTTCAATTGTTGATAAGCATAACTTTATCAAGAACCTTCAGCTCTGATCCTCTCACACACAAAGCCCCCTGTACTCATCAGCCCTTGGCTCTTCATGCACTACTAAATCAATTACAAAATTCTCACCTTGATTTTTACACCCCATCCCCAGCCTTATGTTCCAACTGCACTCTGGTCTAATTCACAATTAATTCTTGACCCTTGCTGCTTTTATTCTGCCAACATATGCTAACTTTTCAGACATTATTCCACTCTCCTCTGGAGTACTCTTCTTAATTACTTTGATAGTCTTAAGAAATCTACAAACAGCACAACTGTTTAGCCATACCTTCATTCTTTCCCCTAGTTCCCTTTCACTTCCTATTCAAAGACATAAAACACTGTACAACTTTCTTTCAGTACTTGTGGATCCATACAAATATTAAGATTCTTTTGGAAAGCATGGGCAAATCTAACCCCATTGTACGATGGTGTCAAGCATGGTGCAATTGGTGGTGCTCCTTTCTCTGAATCAGAAGGTTGTCGGCTTATGTCTCACACTCGGACTTTGGCGCAACAATTACATCTGGCCCTCCAGTGTAGAACGGAGGAAGTGCTGCACTGTTTGAGGTGCTGTCTTTTGAAAATATTACACTGAGGCTATGTCTGTCTCTTGAGAATACATAAAAGATCCAGGAGATCAATTCAAAGTGAAACAAATGAGTTACTCCAGGTGTTTCATTCAATATTTGTTTCTCAAAGAACATCAATCAATAACAAAAAGGTGACCTGGTCCTGATCACTTTGCTGATTGTGGGAGTTTATTCATATTTGCTATTGCTTTTCCAATGGTATTGTACTGCTTTTCCATTGTATTGCTTTTACAATGGTGACTACCACTTCAAAAATCCTTCATTGGATGCAGATGTTACAAAATATGCTTTTTAAGTGCAGCTCTTTCTTTATTACATAAATATATAATAAGGTGTAAGCAGATGATGAACTCGTATAAAACATTAGCTCAGCTTCAATTGCAGTGTTTTGCCAGTTCTAAGTATCACACCTTAGAAAAAAAATGTGGATGCTTGAGAGAGGGTGCCAGAAAGATTCATGAAAATGGTTGCAAGGATGAGGAACCTTAGTTGTAAAGATAGAATGGAAAAATTATGACTCTTTTCCAGAGAGGAAATATGACTGAGGTTTGCAAAATAATGAGAGGTCTGGACGGAGTAGATCAGGAGCCACTGTTTCAGTTCAGGAACAGATTGAGAATAAGTAGGCACAGATTTAAAGCCATTGGCAAAAGAAACAAAAACACCACAAGAAAAAAGCTTTTTCATGCAGCAAATGGTTAAGGTTTGGAATGCACTGCTAGAGTGTCTGGTGGAGATGAGATCAATTGATCCATTCAAAAGTGTATTAGACTATTAACTGAAAAGCAAGACTGTGCAGGGTTACAATGAGAAAACAGAACACTGGCTCTAAGTGAACTGTTCATTCAGAGAGCCAGTACACATTTATGATCCCTTC
The DNA here is from genome assembly GCF_020745735.1 of Hemiscyllium ocellatum. Taxonomy (NCBI): domain Eukaryota; kingdom Metazoa; phylum Chordata; class Chondrichthyes; order Orectolobiformes; family Hemiscylliidae; genus Hemiscyllium; species Hemiscyllium ocellatum. The sequence continues at coordinate 46,505,150 of NC_083404.1, forward strand.
TGGTCTGTAACAATTTTGAGATTCTGTGAGTCTGTGATATGTATTGACAGATAGGAAGCACAGATCATATTATGCATGCCTTTAACCCTCTAAATAAGTTCATTCAATACTGACAATTCACATATATTCTGTATAAATACTGTGAAGTGAAAATGAAAGATTGAGGCTCAACCACAAACTACTTTCAATTGATCTGACATTACAAGAAAACTAAATAAATGCTTCTGGGGCAACTCTCAATGAAATTCAATGTAACAGTGATATTGAGACAATGTTGTTAATATTAAAACAGCATTCAGAAATTTTTATTTATCCTCTAGAACATTTTGAATTAACAATTTAATTGAGAGGTGGGATTTGTTAAGGAGTAAATAGACTCAAAAAGAGTCAATATTCTATGCTTTATATTTCCATTGATTCTTATTATTTGCAACAGTAATATCTGACCCATAACCAAAGCAATTATTTTACCCTGTGTATTTGACCTTACCTGGAAACTATTTAAAGGAGTCTAAATATAAATCTATAAAGAATTTTTAATGAACTAATAAAGTTAATCAGCACTGGTTGAGAAAAATATTAAAGAGAGTCTAAATTCTAAGTGAAAAGATAGTCAAGACTTAGTGCTGAACTACATTATTATGCTTACTGAGTTAAAAAATGCAATAACTCAGTTGATTTGAAACTTTATTTTCCTTTGCAGGCTCCTTGTCATGCTCAGAATGTTTCATATAATGTTCTGTTTAAAGTGCACTTGTCAGGGTCCATTTGCTACTGCTGACCTTGACGGAGACATCAGCGACAGTCGTATGCTACCTTTTGACCTTGGTTGGTGAGTGAGAGCCAAAGTAATAAATTCCCATTAATTGTGAAGCGGGCATGAACCAGAAAGACAGGAAAAGGCAACCACTTTAAATTGTAATTCCTGTTCTTGGTTTTTGAAATGGAGTTGTAGGTTACGTGAATGGGATGATAGGAATGCTGCTAACTGACCCTTTCCCTTGGTGAGATGGTCAGTTTAAAGTACAGAAAAGTGACAGACCAGGAATTCCACAGCATTCAGAGGTCTTTGCTCCCAATCCCCAGCCCAGGGATCATTGAATCCCTACAGTGCATAAAGAGGCTGTTCGGCCCATCAAGTCTGCATTGACCCTCAGAAGAGCATCCTATTAACCCCCTCACTCTATCTCCCTAATCCCACATTTACCATAGCCAATCCACCTAACCTGAACATCTTTGGATTGTGGGTGGAAACCAGACCACCCAGCAGGGACCCACGCAGATATATAGAGAGCATGCAAATTCCTACTCAATGGAATTGAGCCCAGTTTCCTGGCGTTGCAAGGTAGCAGTGCTAACTACTGAGCCACTGTGCCACCATTGTCTGCCAAGCATTAGAATTTGGTTTCTTGCAGTATTTATAGGAATTCTTATTATATGTTTTATATTTGTAGCAAGGCTTTTCTTGTCCGCTAATTTTTTCTGCATTATTAATTTTTTCTGTCATTCTGTGCATTTTTAAAATATTCTTTCTAATCTTGTGACCTGCCACTCAGAATTGCATAATTAGATGTTTTATCCTTATTCTATCTTTAACGTTTCCAATCAACCGCTGATAGTATATCTGTCTCTCTGAATTTTTCTTATGCATTAGTATTTATCTATTCTGTATATTCTAAATATTCCCTTGAAAGGACCGTGACTGCATCTCAATTTACCTGCTCTTCAATTAAATCTGCCTATTTGCTTTAACCAGCTAAGCTTTCAAGCCTTCATAACTCACCTTAGTTTTTTTTTAAAGTCTCAGACCCATTCCTCTATCCCTCAAACTGAATGTAAACTGACTGCTGCTACCTAAGGGTGTCTTCATCATCTCACTGCAAAACAGTAGTCTCCTATAGCTTGCTCTCCAATCTGCGACAAAGTAAACCATTCTAAAAGCCAGCCTGAAAAGGTTCCATGAACTCTTCATTAAGGCTATTTTTCAACCATCTGATTTTCTAGTCAAGGGAGATTAACGTCTCCAATAACTATCACCACACCTTTTTGACAAACTCCCATTATTTCTTTCTTTGTGCACCACATAATTAAGTGATTACTGTTTAGGGCTTGTTAATCACTTCCTCAAGGGACTTCTTGCCTTAATCAAACTAAACTGATTCTACGTTTTGGTTTCCTGAACTTTAATTATCTCTTTCTACTTTGCTTACATCAAAAAGGCCACTTTGCGATTGTTTCATAATTTCTTTGCAGAATTTTTTCTTGCTGCATACTCAAAAGCTGCTCTTAGACAAATGCTCACACAACCCAGTGGGAGCATTGGAAAACAATGCCTACCCTCTAAATATATAAAATGTTAATAAATACGTTTTTAAGAAAACCCAGGAGATCTGCACTTAATTGAATAGCTAAACTCAGGGAGTCAGTCCATTGGCCATGACAGGAAGGGCTATATCCCTTGAGTGGATAATCCAAAGTGGCTTCCTCCCGTGGTCCTCAGTATCACAGATACCAGTCTTCAGTCAATTCAATTCACTCCACATGAAATCAAAAAATCAATTGGAGGCACTGGATACTGCAACGGCTATGGGCCCTAACAATTTTCCAGCCACAGTACTGTGCTCCAGAATTTGCCACTGTCCAACCCAAGCTCTTCCTGTACAGTTACAACATTGGAATCTACTACAGTTCGCTATCTGCCAATTTCACTCAACTCCTGATCTAATTACAGCCTTGGTTCAGGAATGGGCAAAAGAGCTGAATTCCAGAGGTATGGTGAGAGTGACAGCCCTTGACATCAAGGTCACATTCGACCGAGTATGGTATAATTCAATAGATTCATGGCTGACCTTCCATCTCATCATGCCATCAGGGAGATCATAGTTCATGTCTTCTGGAAGAGGGCAACTATCTGCTTCGGTGCACACCCACAGAGATAATTAGGGTTTGCCACCATCGATGGAATCCTTTGAATGTAAAGGAAAATCAGTTGTATCCAATGTAGTCAATACGGCACAGTCAGATCAATACCTGAACAGAACACTTTTCAGTTCACTGAATGTCCAAATAATCTGTGATCACAGGAAACAAAAAATTTCCAGATCATCATTCCTTTATAGATGACTTCATCTTTCAAAAGTCCAAGCTGTCAACACCTCCTCAGGTCAACATCTCGACTCTGTGTGTGTCTGCTGGTGGATAAGAATAGTCTTGTGAAGAGGTCATTCCTGCCACCCACACATGGATACCATGAGGTGCTGCATCCATCGACCAACATCGCTATATATTAAACAATTCATTGGCAGATTGAAGATATGCTTCTGTTGCTTCAATAAGTCAGCTGGTGCCCCCACCCCCACTCCCTGCCCCCTGCCAACACCCAGTATGAATAAGCCTTACTGTCCCATACTGTGGTCATTTATGTGTGCTTCACAATGGAAACGATGTGGAGCTCAATGAAGAAGGGGACCCGCATTGCCATTTCTTGAAGGGAGAGGAGGAAGATGATGAAGGAAGCATTGCAGAGGATGGTCAACAAATACTAGTCTTACCAGTGATACCCACATACTATCAAAGGTTGAAACAAAATCCGTTTTACTGAATTGAATTGTGAGAAAAGTTGGTCAGGACATATATCTATTTGTTGACACCCCATTTTGCACTCCATCCTATGTTACCCAATAATGTGAAAAACTCAGCGCTGATGTGTTTGAACTCACACTGGTATCCCAGCAGAACTGACAAAGAAAATGGAATGACTTTGGTGTAAAAGCAAAACCAAACAGTATCATTTTTGATGACACCAACTGAAAGTCATAATAGGACAAATATAAACTCATGAAAAGTCTAACAAAGTTGTTCCATCAAGAATACTTTGTGATTACATTGGACCAATGCATAAAACAGGCCATTTGGCCCATTTAATCCATGCCAATGTTTATGTTCCACTCAAGCCTCCTGTGATCATTTCTCTTCTAAATCTACCATTGTGGTCCTTTATTCCTTTCTCCTTCACATGTTTGTCTAGCTTCTCCTTAAATGTTTCTATAGTATTCTCTTCAACCCACTTCTCATGATAGCAAGTTCCACATCCTGACCTCTCTTTGGATCAAGCAGTTTCTTATGAATTCCCTATTAGATTATTTGGTAACTACCTTGTATTAATGGTGTCTAGATATACTCTAGCCCACAAGATGAACTATTCTATTGTACCAGCTGTTGCACAACCTTTCATAATTTTAAATCTCTCAACCCTTAGAAATGGTAGTTATTTACCAAACAGCTCAAGAAAGAGATCCAATCTTTTCCCCATAAGTATACCTACATATTTCAGCTGCCATCTTGTAAATTTTTTTCTTCCCCATATCCAGTCCCTCTATATTCATTTTGTATGGCAACTAGAAATGCATAGCGTTCTCTAAAGTGTGGTCATAACTTGCCTATCCTTCCAGCAATAAAGTCTGGCATTTGATTTGCTTATTTCATAGTCCAGTCTTGTGACATAATCTTTCGAGATTGGTGCATCCAAGATCTGTTTGTTCCTCCACTCCAAATAGACGTGCACTATCCAAATAACAAGTGACTACCATTTCTTCTTATTAAAAATGCATTAACTTAGATTTATATGTGTTGAAGTTGTTTTATCAATTATTTACCCATTCCATAAGTTTATTAATATCTTCCAAACTTACCAGTGAAATTCTCAAGACAGGAAGACTTTGAGATTTACTGTGTGAAATTTTAGCTCACCTAAAATCCATTCACTTGAGCAGAATTAAAAACAAGTCTATGAATTCTGACGGGGCTAAAATAGAAATTTGCATTTTTACATTGATCATAATAAATCATTAGAAGCCACTTTACAGAAGCATTATCAAGCAACATTCTAAATTGAATCACAACAAGAAGGTATTAGGATCAGTGTCCAAAAGCATCAAAGAGCTATGTGTAAAACAGCACCCTAGAGGTAAGTAGGGTTCAGAAGGGAATTCAAGCGCATAAAAACTAAAATAGTATCTACATGGTTGAAATTGTACATTCACGGAAACACCCTGTTAAAAAAAATAACAGCTTTCCAGTAGTGTCATCAGTAACCACTATTTAAATAGAAGTATTATAATAAGAATAATTATCCTATTCTTCCCCCAGACACTCAGAACCCAGCACCCAGACACAGCAGAGAGACACAAAAATAGGATCAGAGAGTGACTCATGCTTTGTTGTTAACCTGACTTTTAAAACAACAGATGGTGATGTTTATTTCTAATCATCTATTGCTCAGTGATATAAAATATTTATTTATGGAGAGATTATTGGGGGGAAATAGGGCAATGTTGCTCTGTTTAGTCTTCAAAACTCAATTTTTATATTGTCATTGATTCTAAATATGTAACAGTATCATTAGGATTCATCACCCTTGAGAAAATGCTGTGTGATATTAATGCAACATCACTTCATATATTTGTGTGAAATTACTTTGGCCACAGTTAGCAGAGACACTAAATGGTTTATAACAAACAGGGCAACACCTGAATTAGAATAGTGAATGAATGACATTCTTACGAGTTCATGAATAGTGCTGAAATGATTGTTTCGCTGGCTACTTACAGCTCTAACAATTAATTTCTGACACATTAACAGAAATATTTTAAAATTGATACTAATGTGTTTTAGTAAGAGGAATAATGTGAAGATGTTAAACATTTGTCTGTATATAATGGACTGTAAGTAACTGTTATTTCTAAGTTTTTAATTTTTATTTCAAAGGATTGGACAATAAAATCCATAATTAGAAATGTCATTCCAGTCATCTTTTTAAATAGCTTAACTAAGTAATGATTTTAATAACCTTCAAAGCCCTATTTAGAAAGATTTTAAAAATGTGTAACATATTGACCAGAGTAACTCAGAAAGAAATTGAAGAATATGTGATCACAGGGGTTTCATCCACTGTGAAGGCTTTTGTTCTGGCAGTGATCTGGCAAATGCCGAATTTTGGAGATTGCAGTGAGTAGATGGATATTTTTGGAACTTTGCATAGTTACCGATGAAAAATAAAATATTTTCAGAATTGAAAAGGACTAGAATCTATAACAAAGCCATATTCTCTGTGGAAGAAGGAAGCTTGCTTTGCTAGTTGAAATTGGATGTTAGATGAGCCAACGAGATTTTCAGGCCACTACAGCCCCGACTGGAGTGAGGTAACACAGCTGCTAGTTGGTTTCTTGACTTCTATAATGCGAGAGCACCTAACGGCTTTGCCTTCCACTATCTCGGCTGTCAGGTCTGATATTCATTCCTTAAACCCCTGTGCCTGTTTCCCTGTCTCTGCTTCATTAACATGCCCCTCAAAAACCCACCTCTTTGATCTAAGCGATCTTATTCATCTGTCTAAATATTGTCTTATGGCAAAATGCATTTTGTGTAATAATACACTTCTGAAGTGTGCCAGGAAATGTTACCATGTCAAAGACATTACATAACTGCAAGTTGTTATTGTTGCAGTGGCAGCAGTAATTTAAGGGAGTTGCAGCTCTAACACTGACCTTCTTTACCAGGTTGATAATTACAGAAATTCTCACGGACAGCCAATTTATGATGCCTCATTCTGGAGGTCCAATTCAACCTTGTTTTTTTGAAGTTATATCTGGTTAAGTTAAACCCTGAAATTGTTACATCCGCATTGTGCAGGTAAACAAATTTTTGAACCAATAATTTCATTCTTCCTTTTCATAAATACAAAGCTTGAGAGAGCCCCGAAGCATAATGCTTGTTGCAATGTGGATGTGATTTGCCATTTATTTGCAGTTTTTAGTAACTGTAAAGAATTCACAGCAATTACCAAAGATTCTTGTGGTTTTAACTGTTCGATATTCATGAATCCATTTCACAGAACTTTGACAGAAAACCAATTTTATGAAAAACTGAATATTGGAAAGCTATCTGCTGACAAATAGCTCTGAGAGAAAGGTTCCTCTCCTCACTTAATTTTAAGACAACTGCTAACATGTTTCCTTCTGATTCTTCTTTGTGCTATTTTGTTAAGGTTAAAATAAACAGTTTAACTACTTCACTAAATTACTGCATGCCTGAATTTTCTGTGACTGTTAGCAGTAGCAATGAGCAAGGAGCACCAACAAATTGCACTCTTTATCTATGATTGTTATATATTTTCTGTCGTCCAAAAAATGTCTCAAAATAGGAAAATTGGCCTCATGAAGTAGTTATTGGCATATTCATCTTCCCACTCCATTGAATCAAATGATAAAAGCCACCAAAGTGCTCTGCCTGTCATGAAGATTTGATTATAAAAAAAATCCATACTTCTGTTCAATAATTTTTCATTCAATTCCTTTTGTTACATACATGACTAATTCATGTAATGAGAGTGAATGGCACATTGACGTTTTTCTTTCAATCAACTGTGCAATGGGCATGCAGTAGGGAATTCTTGAAAAATGAGTGGTGATTTTCTTCATTCCATGAAGTTTTCTTAACAAAAATGTTACCAGATAAGAGGCTTTAGAATGGAAACATCTGGTCTTGAAGAAGACAAGCCTGTAGTAGAAAGTCATCTCCAACATCTTGCAGCAATTTTGTGTTGCATTTTAAATTGACATTGTTCTGGTATTTCATATACATGAGTACAAAGTCCATATTGAGCCTCTTAGTTCTTCATTTTGCACTCAACCCAGCAATAATCTCTTTTAATTTCTGATTTTAATCACTCCACTGTTGACATCTGAGTGTCATAGATATGTACAGCACGGAAATAGACCCTTCAGTCCAACTCATCCATGCCGACCAGATACCCCAACCTAATCTATTCCCAACTGCCAGCACCCGGCCCATATCCCTCTACACCCTTCCTATTCAAATAACCACCCAGATGCCTTTTAAATGTTATGATTTGGAGATGCCGATGTTGTACTGGGGAGTACACAGTTAAAAATCGCACAACACCAGTTTATAGTCAACAGGTTTAATTGGAAACACTAGCATTCAGAGTGCTATCTCTTCATCAAGTGGTTGACAACCAGCTGATGAAGGAGCAGCACTCCAATAGCTAGTGCTTCCAATTAAATCTGTTGGACTATAACCTGGTGTTGTGTGATTTTTAACTTTTAAATGTTGCAATTGTACTAGCCTCCACCACTTCCTCTGGCAGCTTATTCCACACACATACCACCCTCTGCATGTAAAAGTTGCCCCTGAGGTCTCTTTTATATCTTTCCCCTCTCAGCTTAAACCTATGCCCTCTAGTTCTGGACTCCCTGACCCCAGGGAAAAAACTTTGTCTATTTATTCTATCCATGCCCCTCATGATTTTATAAAATTCTATAAGGTCACCCCTCAGCCTCCAATGCTCCAGGGAAAACAGCCCCAGCCTGTTCAGCCTCTTGCTATAGCTCAAATCCTTCAACCCTGGCATCATCCTTGTAAATCTTTTCTGAACCCTTTCAAGTTTCACAACATCTTTCCAATGGGAAGGGACCAGAATTGCACGCAATATTCCAACAGTGGCCTAGCCAATGTCTTGTACAGCTGCAACATGACCTCCCAACTCCTGTACTCAATACTCTGGCCAATAAAGGAAAGCATACCAAACACCTTCTTCACTATCTTATCTACCTGCGATGCCACCTGGACTCTGCAAAGCATATGAAAATTAAATCATCAATATTTATGAATCAATGCAGTATGAATTGAAAACAGCTTCTTATCAGGCATAGACTTTATTATTTCCTATTGCTTTACAACAAGCCATTAGTATAGAGTGGAGTTCACTGAGTCAGCTATATTATTCTTACTGAAGCAATATGGCAGGTTATTAGCATCAGTTGTTTTTGGCTGTTCTCAGGATTTCAGCTGCTCCAGAAAACAAACCACAGACACCCCTTTAATTGGTCATTATGTTATGATGGGTTTTAAGCAAGTTCAATTATAAACTGCAACATGTGTCTAAATCCAGGCTGACGCTGTAGTTTAGTGCTGAAAATGTGTTGCTGGAAAAGCGCAGCAGGTCAGGCAGCATCCAAGGAGCAGGAGAATCGACGTTTCGGGCATAAGCGACGCTGTAGTTTACCTTGATTCAAGGAAAGTCATCTGCAAACATAGTGTTTTATTATTACAGCTACCTACACCCCTCAATCAAATATACTTTTCTCTTCTGAATTGTTCATCCCTTTGACTCCTATCCTGGTGAATCCAAGCTAATGTCCTACACATACACCTATTGACAATCACAGGCTTTCTCTCTTATAATTCAAACAATCTGTTTATTTAGGTGATTATTAGATTGATGAGCTAGTCAGAGTCTCATTGAGTGATTGTATAGCAACATTCCAGGTGGCCTCATGGTGCAATGATACTATCCCTACCTATACACCCAAGGAGGAAAAGGAAAAACTCCAGGTTCAAGTCCCACCTTACCTAGAAGTGTGATGCAGTGGGGCTGGAAAAGCACAGCAGGTCAGACAGCATCCAAGGAGCAGGAGAGCTGATGTTTCAGACAAAAGCCCTTCATCAAGAAGTGTGTTACAGCTTTCCTAATATGATGGTTAAAATACCAACAAAAGCATTCTAGTTCATCCAACGCTGCAATTAATATTCTTCTCAAGCCTCCCCATGTATGAGAAGCTATATAAGTATAACTTTTTCTTTTCTTCCCCCTTACTATTTACCTCAAGTACTGAGGATAAGGCACATGAAATATATTCACATTCACAGACACCTGGCAGGCTTTGTGTAGCTTCTGAATGCTTCTATAACGTTAGACCCAACTTCGTGATACCAAATTTTCAAGAAGCTGATGGAACAACAGTGAACGAAGGTACAGCAATGCAACAAGAAGTAGACCTCAGACGCAAGTTCCACATTCTAATCACTGTCAAAGTGCATTATCGACCGTCAAGGATTATGTAGGATCAGACAGGAACTTGGAATTGAGACCACAAGCACAACATCCATGATCTTATTGAGAGCAGACTCTAAGGGCAGAGTGCCCCCTGAGTGATGTGTCTTTTGTTCCTGGATAAAGCAGTTCTGCGAATTCTTCATAGAATATCTTAATGACCATCTCATATGTATGATCCTTAGTTTTAGGAATTCTCCATCTCTCCACCCCCCACCCTCATAAGTGCAAACACATCTACATCAACGTTATCAAATCCTTCCATAATCAGACTACCCCTGCAGCCATCACTTTGCGAGAGAAGAGAAAACAGAACTAGCCAGACAGTTTGGATTCCACTGGAAACTTTAATTGGGTCCCAGATTCAAATAGCACATTGCTGATTTGGACTGAGTTGGATTCCTGTGGCTAAGCTCCAGTTCAGTTGGAAGTCAGCAGAACTTGGTGTGTTGATATTCATCTTCCTGTTTCTCAAGTCCAACAAGTTTTCTTTGGTAACGTGAATAATTAGTTCCATATAGTCCTGAGACATTAATTAAATTCTCTGTCTGATCACTAATATAACCCATATTCTGGATCAGCCTTATCTTGGATATACTCTAAATGTTATTTTCCTGAAATTATCGTAAATGAAAACAAGGTCAAATGCATTTTGAATTAAAATGACTGAAACTCAGTTAAGCTTTTCCCATCAAACAAGCTCAAAGTCGATAGAGTAAGAATCAACATTCTCTTATTGTCTTTCGTACAGTAAAAATAATTAGTTCTATCCAATGCATCTATTTTTCTTTGAAATGGTTTGTGCTTGTTTTAATCAGCTTAATGTATGCTAATGAGGATAATGTGCAGAGTTGGTTTCTGACAGTTTGACTACAGACTGCAAGCCTGGCAAGAAAGGATTCCACAGTTTTAATGTGATGGCAGGAAAATTATTCATATGTGAGCATTCTTTGTGGGGAAATTAAATTTACAGTTACAGAGCATTATGCCCTTAATCAGCAGGCATCTGTCTTTTGGTTTGAATTCGCAAAAACAGAACTATTTCTGTCACTTGTAAATAACAAGAAGCTTTTTCAGCTTCATTACAGATAGATTACTACACAAAAGATAAGCTTCTCTGTCTCAGCCTGCATGTTAATGCCATCTGAAAGCACTACAAGTAAATACTTTAAAAAGCTGCTACTTTCAGGACATCTGTCTTCAATCAAAAAACAGCTGATCGCTGCTTTATGATGGCATTTTTAATCCATGAGTGTTGTGCTGGCTGTGTTCAATCAAACTGCTGTGTAAATTTGAGGTGGATTTTACACCATTTGGTCTGTTGACATATCGGGTGGGGCCTATTTCCATAAGTTCCGCGCCAGTGATATATTGCGTCCACGTGCTACTTGTGTTGCTGGTATATCAGCCCACACGCAGTGCGATGGATCAAGACTGGGAGAGGGCTCAGGATTTCTGTGTATTCACCATCCCGTCAAGAGGTAGAATTAAAACAAACATTTCTTTTAGCGATACATTTGCCTACACCTAGTCTCAGTCAGATTGGAGATGATTGGATCACTCATCAATAAAATTTGGAGGGTACCGTTCTGTTAGCGATTGGGAATTGTTTCATGCACAGCTATGTCATGCTCCTGCACTCACTGAATTTCACTGGAAATACTGCCTCGCTTTAATCGGGAGATGTTGCTGAAAATGTGGTCATGTCTTCAGATGCCTGTAGTTTGGAAAGACTCTGCTTAAACAGATTGGGAGCTCAGTAGAGAACCATCAACAATGGACGTATTGACAGCAATATCTGATGAATCCTCATCCATTCAATATTTTGCATCTTGTTGTTGCTCGTTCATGGTGGTTGTTAAATGATATGGCAGCCAGCACTAACCTTACTGCTCATTGGCTGCATATATCGGGATAGATTGACCAATATCGTTAATTGCTGGCACTAGTTTAAAGCTAGCCTGTATCTCTTGAGAAGAGATGTTCTACGTATGCAATTGTCCACCATGCCGTCCAGGAACACAAATTGAGAAGGTGGTGCCAACCAAAAGCCATGGAGATTAATGCCAAGACTCACCTTAGAAACTTGCACTGCACCCTCAATGCTCCCTTTTTGACGAATCATGGACCTCAAATTAAAATACTTCACTTCATCCTCACTGTTTACACTGAAACCTTGAAAGCCACACGACTGAAACATTTTGGGCTGAATGTTCATATGTTTTGGCTATGTGTCATTTCCATTGATTTGCATGGAGTCATTCTCTCTACCAGGCCTAGCAAGTTTTCTCACATGATCATTCCAAACATGGGTCATTAACTACCTACCACCCCACTATGCCACCCCTGTCATCTGACGCTAGCTTGATTCTTCCACTCCCCCAATTGGAAGCATTTACTGCTGGCGTATCCCTGGATATCCCAGCAATCTCATTATATTAAAATGGATGTTGTGTGTGTGGTCAAGTACAGGCAGTCTGGAGCTGCTCTATGCAGTTGCTGACATTCACCCAAGACCGAATAGACAAGGGGAAACTTGTCCCCACTTTGCAATAGGGACCTAAAGGTCCTGGTGGACAGGACAGTACAGGAAAGGGACATTCCCTTGTCTTCTCACAGGACTGTCAGCAGAGGTCTCAATACCAGACCCTGACAGTCTGGTGACTGTGACAGTGCAGTGACTACAGTCTAGAGGAATGTCCATCAGTGATGGAAGATCTTTTCCACACCACCAGGATAAGTGTCTCCATCTTATTTCTGGCACCTCACAATCACTCTACCACTGCTACTGCATCCAACTAACACCGGAGCCCATGTTCTACCACTCGCACTGTTGCATGCAACATCTCTCCTCATGCTGCCTCATCCTCTTCAGCTGCCATCCCATAACATACCCTCTGCCCTGCCTACTCACTCAGTCACTCAATCACCCACCTTCTTTCCCACCTGCAACTCTCCTCACTGAAACCTTCCTTTCTCTCATTGGTGGAGAAAATGGCCTATACCAGAGTCAACAGGGCTAGGACGGGCGGTGGAGTTCCTGTCATTTGGCCCTTCATACTCCCCCCACCCTGCACCATGACAGGATCTCGGCTCTCGCAGGTGAAGACTGCTTCTGTGGTGATGTAAGAATCTTCACATCTCATCAGCAGAGTAGGAAGCATTGTTCAGTGCTCTGCAATTCTCTAGTTACTGTAAGTGTGCATTTATTGCTAACATTCCACAGCTTCTAGCCATTCTCACTTTTTTATCTTGCAGGCACATGTTTATAGTGGCTGTTACAAAGACAGTGTGCCCTACCCCATCTTTGAGGTACAGATACCTCAGAGGAGGGACCAACAATGCTGCGTCCTGCACCCTGCACACTCAGATGCTGACACCTCTGAGAGGGTACACGTGTCTCTGAGGGCACACTCAATAACCTAGAGGAAGTGGTGAAGGCTGGTACAATTATAACATTTAAACGGCGTCTAAATGGGTACATGAATGGGAAGGGTTTAGAGGGATATGGGCCAAATGCTGGCAAATGGGCCTAGATTAATTTAGGATATCTTGGTCAGCATGGATGAGTCTGACGGAAGGGTCTGTTTCCATGCTGTACAGCTCTATGATTCTATGACTCTAAGTCATGGGAGATAATGCATGCTTAAAAAGGGTGGACACTGGGAAGTTGTTTCCATTAGGCGGGGAGACTAGGGCCCGTGGGCACAGCCTTAGAATTAGAGAGGGTCAATAGAATGGAAATGAGGAGATATTTCTTCAGCCACAGAATGGTGGACCTGTGGAATTCATTAGGAGAAAATGAGGACTGCAGATGCTGGAGATAGAGCTGAAAATGTGTTGCTGGAAAAGCACAGCAGGCCAAAACGTTGACTCTCCTGCTCCTTGGGTGCTGCCTGGCCTGCTGCGCTTTTCCAGCAACACATTTTCAGCTGTGGAATTCATTGCCATGTAGTGCAGTGGAGGCCGGGATGTTAGGCGTCTTCAAGGCAGAAATTGATAAATTCTTGATCTCGTAAGGAATTAAGGGCTATAGGGAGAGAAAGGGTAAGTCGAGTTGAAATGCCCATCAGCCGTGATTAAACGGCAGAGTGGTCTCAATGGGCCGAATGGCTTACTTCCATTCCTATGTCTTATGGTCTTATGTTCTTATGGACTCTATGACTCTGAACAAAAATGCCCTCAGATCAACCTAACAAATCTCCAAGTCCAGCAGGCTCCAGGATAGTGGAGGCTCCCTCCACCCAATTGCAGAAATGAAGACTACACTGAGATGTAATGGGAGGGGAAGGAAGGATACCTCAGAAGGCACAAGTGACAATCAACGTAAATTGGCCCATTTGTAAATACATATTTTCTATCCAAATCAGTTGTGTGTGTGTGTGAGTCTCTGTCTAGCTGCAGTTGCAACACTGAAGACACAGAGCTCAGCCTCCTTAGCACTGCACAATGTCCGATGGTCTACGGTGTGAAGAGAACCATATGCAGGCTAAGGGTAAGTGGCAGGTGACAACTTGCTTTTACAACTATGCTCCATCTTTCCAGGTAAACAAACATTAGGCATTAGTGGGATACATTTGCTATCTTGTATAATACAGCCAGGAGTGCTTTGGGCAGGAATTTGAACTATACACATTAGGCCAGTGCATAAGATTCACATGGAATGTAATGCTCACTGGTGTGTTTCAGTTTAATGTATAGGTATCTGTATTATGTTGTTGTCACTTGAAGGGCCTCACATCTCTCCAGATTTAAGTCCCTTACCTCATTGAATGAAACATTTACCCCATCCATTCTGGATGTGGTCATTGACCATTTTCAACTCCATTGCAGACTTTTAATTGGCACCACCATGGAAGGAAACAATGGTCACTCCTGGAACAGGCTCAATCTCTCTCTTTTAATGAACCTCCAAGCATAAACATCCCCTTCCTGATTGTCCTCCTTGTCAATCCCAAAGGGTTCACACTTCCCTATGTTTCCACATATTCCATCTGAATAAATCTTCATCTGGCAACATTAACCTCCCCCCAAACACAACCCCAGGTATATCAAATAAACCAGCCACATGTAGTAGTCCATTGTCCTCCACTGAAGCCAGGGTGCTGTTTACAGTCAATGACCAACCTTTCTCACCTCCTGCATCAATATTTCCCTACCATGGTCCACTTTCTCTGGCCCATCACTACTAATTTGTAATCCCCTCTGCATTTCAATATTCTGATTCCAATCCCCATGTTTGAGTTGCCCAGCCTCCCTACCACAATGGTGGCTCCTGATAAAACCCTTGTCCTCTGATCAAAGTTTGTGCGAAGATTTGTAGCTCGGGTGCTTGTTGTAGTGGTTCTGTTCACCGAGCTGGAAGTTTTTGTTGCAAACGTTTCGTCCCCTGGCTAGGAGACATCATCAGTGCTCTAGAGCCTCCTGCGAAGCGCTTCTTTGATGTTTCTTCCGGCATTTATAGTGGTATGTCCTTGCCGCTTCCGGGTGTCAGTTTCAGCTGTCCGCTGTAGTGATTGGTATATTGGGTCCAGGTCGATGTGTCTGTTGATGGAATTTGTGGATGAATGCCATGCCTCTAGGAATTCCCTGGCTGTTCTCTGTCTGGCTTGCCCTATGATAGTAGTGTTTTCCCAGTCGAATTCATGTTGCTTGTCTGAGTGTGTGGCTACTAGGGATAGCTGGTCGTGTCGTTTCGTGGCTATTGCCCTATGATAGTAATGTTTTCCCAGTCGAATTCATGTTGCTTGTTGTCTGAGTGTGTGGCTACTAGGGATAGCTGGTCGTGTTGTTTCGTGGCAAGCCAGACAGAGAACAGCCAGAGAATTCCTAGAGGCATGGCATTCATCCACAAATTCCATCAACAGACACATCGACCTGGACCCAATATACCAATCACTACAGCGGACAGCTGAAACTGACACCCGGAAGCGGCAAGGACAGACCACTATAAATGCCGGAAGAAACATCAAAGAAGCGCTTCGCAGGAGGCTCCACAGCACTGATGATGTCTCCTAGCCAGGGGACGAAACGTTTGCAACAAAAACTTCCAGCTCGGCGAACAGAACCACTACAACTTGTCCTCTGATGTTTAGTCAGTAGTACCGACTGTGGCCCAACAAATTGAGGTACTTAACCAGACAAACCCAAGCAATGAAAGCCCAAACGCCTGACTGACACCTGCATACCTCCCCCGCTGCCTTTCTGTGACTCCCTGGACTAGTTATACTGGACCCACAGGGCTGAGCATGACCCAATCCCTGGATTCCAGAGCTACAGACCCCTGACTCTATCCACCCTGACTGTCTGCCTAACTGCACCTTACCCCTGGATTGATATCAGAGACTGTCCTTAACTTATCTTTTTAAATTCAGGAATATACTTAATTCATTAAAAT